>NC_135308.1:68807947-69120447 GCF_048772815.1 Callospermophilus lateralis
AGTATTCATGGATAGATTGGACACATCCAGCCTCTTTCCAAGAGAAAGTCCCAATACTTCAGGATTGAGGGGCATGGTCAAAAGGCAGGGTCCTGGTCCATCTTTCTGCATCACTTTTCTGCACACAGTAGGTTTGCGTGCCTACCATATGCTATGTTCTTCACCTCCATTCACAGGGATTTGTGGAAAGCTGACCATAGCCCTGAACCTGGAGGACAAGAACAGACAGCTGCACATTTAGGCTCATGCTCCAAACTGGAGGTTAGGGCTGAGTTGTGAATATCTGAAGAAAAATGCTCCTTGCCTTGACTAGAATTGGGAGAACTCTCATTTCTTATGACAAGATGGGATGTCTGCTTTTCTATGTAACTGTTTGTGTCAGTAGAAAGAAAAGGCTAGAAAATTTGGGCATGAAGCTGGAGCTTTTGTGAAGGGATGAGATTCCTCAGCTGTCATGAACATCAGTGGAAGGGGAAGCAGGTGGCGAATCCCTGCTTTCCTCACACAAATATTTTAAGTGGATCATAAACCCCCTCTGTTCTCCCAACCAGTAAGTCCCCAAAGTGTTTAGTGCTTGCAGAATAGAATGCCAGAACCTTTTATTTCCCAACCAAGTAGGAACATTGCTTTGCTGTTGACTGCTGGTGTTTTGGGTAAATAGATTTGGTTCCAGGAGACCAGCTTGAATCCTTAGACGGACCACTGATGGAGATTCTGACCCAGCTTCCTGGGCTTGATTGAGTTAGTTGTCAGTGGAAACACGTCTCGTTTTATTTCTGATAACCAAGTCCCAACATAAAGGAGTTATGTTTGCCAGACAGGCAAGGTGGGAAGTCTTGGCAGCAGCTTTGGGCGAAACCAGGAAGAACATGATGAGGCCAAGTGCAGGAGAGAGTCATTGGTTTCTAATGAAGGGGTGCATGTTGGAGGAGCAGGGCCTTCAGGGGAAGCCTTTGCAGAAAAAGGGGTTATAGCGGGGGTCCTGTGTCCTAGTTAGAGAAGGGAAATGCTCTGCTAAATGGAAAGGAGTGTAGGAGGGAGGAGTGGAGTAACATTCGAGGGTCTTTTTTTCCCCTCCAGTACTGGGAATTGAACCCAGGGGCCCTCTACCCCGAGCTACATCCCCAGCCCTTTTTATTTTATTTTGAGACAGGAACTTGCTAAGTTGCCCAGCCTGGACTCAAACTTGTGATCCTCCTGCCTCAGCCTCCTGAGTCACTGAGATTGCAGGTGTGCACCACTGAGTCCAGATTATCTGAGAGTCTTTTTAAAGAAATTAGAACTTCCATAAAAAGAGGCAGATGATAAAGCTCATTATAAGAATTTAGGGATGAAGAATCTGCTCACATTAAGATGGAGGAGAGATGGAATCATGGGACCCAAACTGTGAAGTATCTTAAAGTTCTCTCAAGCCAATCTGTCTGTTTTCTAGGGCAAGGGGGAAAAAAATCCACCAGGGCTTGTACTAGGAGTTATCAAGACTGTGAGGACTTTTTCTACTGCAGAAATAAGGTTTGGGGGGAAAAAGTGTGGAGTTTGGAACCAGATTCAAATTGGCATCAGGGCCCCAATTGGTAACTGTGACCTTGAAGGCTCTTAAGAACGAACAAGATGATGATTTATGTGAAAGCCTCTAGCCCCAAACTAAGCTCTGTGCATAACCACTGTGGAAAATTATTCAGACTCCCTCCGTTATGATTATGATGAACTTGGCCAATAGATACTATACTGTCATGAGCATCAGTGAATGCATCTCAGGCAAGTGATTTGCTATATGCCAGGCACACGTGTTATATCACAGGCACTCAATTAATTACTCAGATCATATTATTCTGATGAATAATTGTAAAAATATGAACTATTACACTAATAAACAATAGTGGTGGTCCTATCAACATGATAATAAAGCATTAGAGAAACTGCTCTAGAGATAATACATGAGACGAGAGAAGGTAAAAGGAAAAGATCTTTTAAAAGTTAGCACCTGAGGACTGGGGTTGTGGCTCAGTGGTAGAGCGCTTGCCTAGCATGTGTGAGGCACAAGGTTCTATCCTCAGTACCTCATAAAAACAAATAAATAAAATAAAGGTATTATGTCTGTCTACAACCAAAAAAAAAAAAAAAATTTTTTTTTAAAAGAAGTTAGCTCTTGAGTTGACATTTTCCATAGAAAGTGACCTGAGGAATGGGCCCTCTCTGTGGTCATTCATTCATTCACTGGACAAAGTATAATTGAAGGCCAACTTGTGCCAGTCACTGCCCTAGAAACTAGAGATAGAGTGGTCAGTAAAAGTGAGATTCTTTCCTTAAATGGAGATTACATCTTAGTGGAGGAAATAAACGAGAAGGAAATATAGAACATATATATTATTGAGTAGTGGTAAGACATTTTCCAAAGTAATAAACCAGGTCAAGGGGACAGAGACAATTGAAAGGACAATTATTTTAGATAAGAGGAATGTCCCTCTGGGAAGGAAGCACTTGAGAAAAGTTCTGAATGGGGAGGGGAGACGGTCATGTGACTCCTGTGGGGTGGGGAATAGATTCCAGGTAGAGGGAAAGACTTGTGCAAAGACCTAAAGGTGGAAGAAGGAAGCCCTGTGTCTGGCATAGGCTATTGACCCACAGCTGGAGATACGTGTTCTATTTCCCCCAGATACAGGAAGTGAAGACCAGTGCAAAGACTCACTTCATTGGAGAATTTAGCAATAGGCCTCGGACCTCCCTCTCAGGATAAGGCAAACAGTGAGGAAGCACGTTGGTGGGATGGGGTGGGGACCATGCATCTTTGAACCTTTCCAGAGATGAGAGATGAGAAGAGATACTGAAGACAATTGGTGACTTGGTATGAGAGAGAAAGAGAGAGAAAGAAATGGCACCTGGAATTGGAACATGGAGCCATGTGGCTTTGGATAATCCAGGACTCTGTCATTGCCATGTGCTCAAATATGAATCCAACTCAGAGGACTTGGGAAACTTGCCTCTACTCCCTGCTAACCATTTGGGATCATCGATTCATAGTTTTCTCAGTTGCCTTTAAGGCTATTTACATTTCTCAACTCAATGGAGACAGGGTCTAATTCTTGGAATTCCCTGGGGAAACAAGTACCTAGCACAGAGTCTGAGACACAATGGGACCAGATGAGTGTTTGCTATCCAACAGGCGCATGTTTACTATTCATCTAATAAAGGCTTGTTGCCTTTTTTATTTGTTTGACATTGTATTCAAGCTTCTGGGGCAGCCCCAGTTATGGGTTTGTGGAAGCAACAATCAAGGCCTTTCTTATCTCTTCTGTTCTTTCATGCTTTCTTAACTTCACTCATCCTTATTTGCAGCCCATGACCCGTTCTTATAGACCTGGGGTCTCATGAGAGGAGCCCTGGGCTGGAGCAGTGTTTCTAACATTTACTAGCTGTGCAACCTCACCTCTAGGATCCTAGGCTGCTTATTGGAAAGTGTCAGACATTCTTGTATTTTATAGGGCACTATCATAAGGTATTGGGAAGACTAAATTAATATCTTGTGAACTTTCTAAACTATAAAATGTACATCAAAGGTGTAATCATTATGCCCGTTATACCAGGTACCCCGACACCAACCTCTTCCCTATCACCTCAGTGACCTCTTGCTGAACTTTTTCTACTCTTAGGTTTTGATTTCTTCTTCTATGGATAACTGAACTGGATTTGTTCAAAGGCTAATAATGCATTTTTCACTTTGATTTGGGTATCTTCACATTTACTCATCTTTCCCCCTATTTTGGGAATCCCTAGAGTATATTGGGTTGATGCCTTGAGGGAATAGCCTATAGTGATCCCCAAGTTTTTTCCAAAGGGGTGTGTGTGTGTGTGTGTGTGTGTGTGTGTCCCATTTATTTGTCATTCAAATTTTAATTTATTGCACAAGGAATGTGCTTCTGCTCTTTGTTGTGTGTTTTGACTAAGACATAGGGAATAAAAAGAAAAGCAAGGAAGAATGGGAACGGGTAAATGGGAATGAAGAATGCACACACAACAGTGACTCCATGTAATATAAAGTGGGTGACATTCCACTAGAGCTAAGTGCTATGGAACACAGAGATGTGAGTGATCACAAATGACCAAGAGGTTTAAGGTCACCTTTTCAATGTGGCTACTTGGTCCACTGGGCATTTGCCACCTAAAGAGTACACTCTCATATCCCCATCTGAAGCCTGTTGTGTTCACATTTATGTGGGCAGAACGGAGCAGGAGCCCTTTCTCCCACTATGGGGAGGGGTTGGTTCTATGGGGAAAGTGCACCCCATCCTGAAAGTAAAAGGCTTCTGAACCAATGACTGGAAGACCAGGAGGCTGGGGGAGGAAGGTTGGATCAGATCTTAGAAATTAACTTGGTTTGGCAGAGGTTTGTCTCACACCAGCTTCCTTAGGATTTTACACCAGAGCCTGGATGTGACACAGCTGAGCACAAGCCCTGGCAGGAGGCTTGGACTCAGCAGGGCTGAAAGGAGCCTGAACCTCATTGAGACCATCCAGCCAGGCTCTCTCTGTCCTTTGTCAGGGCCCAGGAGGCTCCGTATCATTACTCCAGAGCATTCCGCTTCCCTCCGGCCTCATTACGCAGTACATTAGCTGTGGGAACTAAACCCATTACAAAAAGGAGGGGGTGGAATTGGCACACGGGGAAAGAGGCCTTCTCAGATCAAGCTAACAACTTGTGCCTATTAACTAAAGAAGATCATTAGAAAATTCCCATCTCCTCTCCCCGCTGCCTTGCCCCTACCCCCATCACTTGCCATGTCAGATGTGGAGAGAGAGCAGGGCTCACTTGAATTTGCCTGTGCCTTGCACACACACCCAACCTTAAAGGGGCCTTGCTCAGGGCTTGGTAGAAGAGTCAGCTTTGGAGGACAATGAGGACTTGCTTGGACCTTGAGTCCTTTCTTAAACAAACAGGACTTCTCTCTCAATGATGGCTCTTGGGATTGGTAAAGACCAATAAAGTAAGTCCTACTTCATGATTATTTTCTATTACCCCTAACAAAATAGACAAAGGGGAAAGTTTTTATTTCCCACTGCTCAACAATATAAATATTTGAACTGCTAAGTCACTCTGAGATTAGTCAATTGAAACCTGTTTTTACAGATGGGGACACCATAACATGGGCCGAGTAAAGGATGTGTCCCGCACCTTGTGAGAATGAGAGTCTTTGCTTCTCTCCTTTCCAGTGAGTTTTCTCCAGTTTGGCCATTTTTCATTTATTAGTTTTCCGTTGGCCTTCTAATGGCCTTACTCTCTCCTTGGTTATGTCCTCCAGCTGGGGTTGGGGAACATCCTCAAAGAAATTTGGTGAAGCCCCTTTGATTTAGGTCATAGAGCAATGCTGAGCCTCAGCAGTGGCCTTGTCACTGGATTTCTGCTCTCCACTGTGGTAGAAAAATGATAATAACAATAAACCCTCTGCAAAATATAGTCCAGAACAAAGATCTGATTGCACTTCCTCTGTGCCACCCCTTGCTTTATGTAAATAGAAGAGGCACCACTGTCCCATCCATCACCCGATGGCTTCTTCCCCATGCTTATGTCTATTTCCAGTGACAATTCTCCACGGAGGCAAAGACCTGGGGAACTATGCTTTCAAGTCTATGTACACTTTCCCTTTTTAATGTTTGGGCTAAGTCTAAAACTGCTTAGTTAAAGAGGGGAACCAGGAGGACACAAGCCAGGCAATGGCTCTCCCAGCCCTGTCAGGCCTCAGGAGGGGCTGTTTTGAGGGAATATCAGAAACGCAACCATCCTGGTTGTGTGGGATAGTGAGAAAGAGTTTCCTCCTTAAACCAGACTCCCTGTTATGTGTGTGCGTGCGCGCACGCGCGTGTTTCACTATACTCTGTAAAAAGGTCTGATTAGCATTTCCTTTTCAGTTGCTCCTTCGCCATCCCAGCTGCACCATTTGTGGCCAGTAAAACAGAATCAGTGCAATGGCAATTCAGGAAAGCAGCTGAAAGGGAAAGAGTGAGGAAAAAACAAGGGGGTGAGCTTTCTTAGAGCATGAAGGGACCGCTCCAATTAACAAGAGAGAGGGGGAAGACATGAGATGAGATACTTGGAGGGAATGGATAAGAAGATTCCAAGGAAACGAGAACCCGAATTAAATGGAAATTTTTTTTAAAAGGGAGAGAGGTGGCTTATGCTAGCTACAACTGAGAAATAGATAAAGATGCATATCCCCCATAAAGAAACATGAAAATGCAAAGAAAATTGTTTATTCCAGAAAAATGAGTTGGACAAAAAAAGGTTGGCATTTTAAGAAATGTAAAGAAGAAACAGAGATGTCCCTATTTCCTCTAACTGGTTTTTCTTTTTATGAATGCTTCTTTTAATATTTTTTTCCTGCTCAATAGAAATGAAATTGCCTGATCTTCAATCACATGGAGCATTGGAAGGTTGCTTCTGAGTGACTTGATCCTGGACTTTAGGGTTGCTCTAACCATCCTTGCTTTGAGGATAGGTCTGCCTTTCCAAGTTTCCCCCTTGTCCTTTAGCACTACTCCCTTCAGTTTCATTGATGTTTTCATCCCTGTAACATCAGTGGCATCTTGGGACACTTAGTGAGGTCATACTGAGACATACTTGAAGCTCAAAAGAGTAAAGACACTGGACAAAGCGTGAGCAGTGCTCGTTTCTTGGGGACCTTTAAAAAGTTTGCATGCCAAACACTACTGTGACTATTGATTTCTATAGGCTTATAACTTATCTCAAAACTACCTAATTGAGACAATGCAAGAAGGTTCAGAGGTAAAATGATTCAAGTAGGAGAGATTTAACCTAGTCAATGGCTTAATGCACTAAGGATTAACTGGAAGGTAACTACAGGCAGGTAGGGTGTGCTGGAGGAGGTGGTCGCTGGGGGCATGCCTTTGGGATTTATTTTTGTTCCTGGTGAGCAGAGCTCTCCCTGTTTCCTGATTAATATTTGAGCTGTTTCCTTCACCATTCCCTTCCGCCATGATGTTCTGCCTCATGTTGGGCCCAGAGCTATGGAGTCAGTCATCTGTGGACCAAGACCTCTGAAACTATGAGTCAAAATAACATTTTCCTCCTCTACGTTGTTCTTGTCAGGTCTTTTGGTTACAGTGATGAAAAACAGGACTGAACTATTTGGGAGACTGTCTGGCTCTCACTCCCAAGGAGGTTGTCCTTGCAAAATGTATCCTCGTGCTTGTCTGTTTTCAGACTTGTAACAGACACAAGCAGTGTCTACTTTATTGAGATGTGTCAATACCGCAGTCTGTGCTGGGAATATGATGCTAAAAAAAGGATTCTACCAGGAGTTTAGAGGGAACCATCCCCCTTCTATCATTATCACAAGCCAAAGCAAACAAGGTGCATTTGTGGGGTCTATAACAGTATCCCTAAGCCTAGCTCATTTAGGGTCAAGGGTGTCCAGCACAATGTATCATTGTAGCTAAGAGTTTAGAGTGAAAGGTGGCCCTGTTTGAATTTCAGAACCACCACTGACAGATAAACAAAATTGGATCGAGGTATTGCCTTCTCTAAGATTTTTGTTTTAAAAATCAGGTCACCTTTTTAAAACAAAGACCTCAGAGAATTGCTACGATGGTTGTCAAAATGCATGGAAAGTACCTACCGTACAATAAACTCTAAACAAATTCTAAAAATATGTGATGAACCAGGAGAAAGGAGACCTGGTGTGTGGGTCTAGCTGTGTGAACTAGGACAAGTTACTTCGCTTGACAGTGCTTCAGTTTTCCCATCAATCAAATGGGGGTAAAACAGCTATCCCATTAGGTACACTAAATAAAAATAATTCATATAAAACTATGGTACATATTAAAAGATAGTACATGGGATGGTAATTTTTATGTTTGTTTCCCAGAACCTCATCTTGTCCCTGCCATCCACTACTTATGTGACATTTAAAAAGTTACTTAATTTTCTAAGACCTCTGTTTCCCCATCTATAAAATAGGGGTAGAACTGGACTTCTTTGGTTCACTCTAACTGTACAATTAGTTAAACTTTCTATTTTGATGAATTTATTGTGTTTCAAAAATACTTATCAGTTAAAAATGAGGTGTCCAGAGCTTCCCCAGGATCGCCTGCATGACCCTGGGCTCCTGGTCACACAGTGCTTCTTTCTTTTTGGCCCACAGATTTACTGAACTTAGACAAAGAGCAGAAACCCTGGGAAGAAGAAATCTTCCCTTCAGTGGGTGAGACTAAAGGGTAATTGTACAAGATAGATAGGTAAGGCAAGAAGAAGATCGCTGCGAAAAGCAAGCAACCCCCACCCCCAAATTCAAACTAATTTGATGAATATATAGAACTGGAGTCAAATGCATGAACTCTGGAGTCAGACCTGGTAAGGGCTTCGCATCCCAGCTCCCTCCCTCAATTTCAACATTGTGACTGTGGGTAAAGCCGCTACCTCTGATGGAGTCTTGGTTTCCTGTTTTGTCTAATGGAATCATCCTTGTGAAGATTAAATGGGATGATCCATGCTCAGCACAGTGGCTGGCCTATCATGAGGCCTCGCAATATTAGTGATTACTGTTATTAATATTGCTATTGGTATTTTCATGGTTATCTGAGAAAATCCTCACAGAAGAGATGTAAATAACCAGATTTTAGCTGGGCTTGGTGGCACACACCTGCAATCCCAACGGCTGGGGAGGCTGAGGCAGGAGGATGCTAAGTTCAAAGCCAGCCTCAGCAACTTAGTGTGATTCTGAACAATTAAGTGAGATGCTGTCTCAAAATGAAAAATAAAAAGATTGGGGATGTGCCTCAGTGCTTAAGCATCCCTGGGTTTAACCCCTTACCCCTCCCAAAAAATTTTTGAAAGAAGCAGGATAGAGAATTTGATAGTTGAGAGGTGGCCTTGGAAATGGTCAGTGGAAAGTGGAAGTCCATAAGAATCTCCTATGGAGGAATCCAACATCTATTGATTTCAGAAGCTTTCAAGGTAGTTCTGATATGCTGCCAGGGTTGATAAGAGGAGATGTTCCTGAGCAAGATTCATAAAGAAGGAAAGCACTGTTTTTTCAAGCACTGTTTTCCCCCTAACTAGCTGCCTGTCCCTGGCAATTACTTCACCTCACTAGATTTCAGCTCCTCCCTTTATAAAATGAGGAGAGTTGTTCCACCCAGCTTCCAATTGATCCCTAAGTCTCCTTCCAGATATATTCGTCAAGACCTTGCCAGGATGGAAATCCATATTGAGGTGCCATTACCCACCCTTCCATTCCAGTTCATCCCTTGGATGATGTTCTCAAGCCGACAAGCATCTTGAGTGAGTCTCGGGTTCTTCCCACTGCCTCCACCCCCACTGTGTGGATTTCACTAGTTCATTCCCCAGTCTGACTTGGCCTCCACCTGGTACCATGCAAAGAGGCTAAATTGAAATGCAGCGTGCATGGTCTCTAGTGGCAATCGCAGCCTAGAGCACCAAGCCACTTTAGACTTTGTAATTGTGCAACTTGGGGCTCTTGATAATAACAGACAATATTACTGGAGCATTTGAGATGTGTCAGGCACCATACTGAGAGCTTTAAGTCCTCTATATGGTTTAATCTTCACAATAGCATTGTGATGTTAGCCTGAGGATTCCCATTTTATAGCTCTGGATGCAGAGTCTGAGGCTTAATGAGATTAAACAATTTGCTCCAGATCACACAGAGTCTGTAGTACAGGCAGGGCCCATGTCCTGGTCCATCCGGCTCCAGCATTATAGCAAGTTATTTCCCATAAATTCTATCACTATAAATTCTTGATCTCATGGAGTAATCTCATAAGAGGGGCGCAGGGTTAAATCTTCATATATAAGGCAAACTGCCCTAGTTTACCTTCCCAATCCTGTCACTCTCTGACCATCTGTGATCAGGCCACCAACCATAGAGGTCATGATGCTAAATGGCTAAGCCATAGCTGATGGTCTGTTACTGCATCATCCAGTACAGTAGCCAGTGGGTACATGTGTCCATTTGAGCATTTGAACTATCGCTAATCTGAACTGAGATGTGGTATAAATTCTAAACCCCAGATTTCGCCAGTTGCGGTGATGCATGCCTATAATCCCAGCAGCTTGGAAGGCTGAGGCAGAAGTATTGTGAGTTCAAAGCCAGGCCTCCACAATTTAGTGAGGGAGGTCCTAAGGAACTTAGCAAGACCCTGTCTTAAAATAAAATATAAAAAGAGCTGGGGATATGGCTCAGTAGTTAAGTGCCCTTGGTTTTAATCCCTGGTACAAAAAAGAAAACAGATTTCAAAGAAGGAAATCTTCACATTAAAAAAGCAAATTAAAGACAATATTAGTGATTTTTATATTGATTACACATTTTTTTTTTTTTTTGTGTGTGTGTGTGTGTAGTCCTGGGAATGGACCTCAGGGTCTTGCACATTCTGGGCAAGCACCTTACTATTAAGTTACATCCCCAGCCCTACACTGATCACATATTCAAATGATCATATTTTAAAAATATTGGGTTAAGTAAAATATAATTAAAGTCAATTTTACTTTTTTTTACATTTCATTTTTAAAGTGTCTATTAGAATATTTAAGATTACATATGTGCCTAGCATGTGTAGCACAAACTGTAATTCTATTGCATAGCACTGGCCTGGAGTTGAAACCACTTGGGTCTGAATCCCAGCTTTGCCACATACTTCCTGTGTAACTTTGGGCATGACCATTCATCCAGATGTGGCTCAATTTCCCCCATGATTTCAATGGGGATAGTAATAATAGACCTGATTTGTAAAGTTTTTGTGAGCATCTAATGACCTAAATTTCTCAGACAGTGTCCGGTTTATTTGTTTGCTCTCTAACATTCTCACCAATGCCAGAGCAGCCCAGGTTCGCTTCTTGCTTATGCTACACGATTTATCTTTCCTGGAGGGCTCTGTACCTCCTCAGGTTCTGTGTCTTCCTAATACTGTGGCTTGTCTGCACTCTTGTGAGTTTCTTTGTACTAACATGAGCTTTCTTGTGTTATGAGCTGTCGTTCTGGTGTGCAGACCTGAAGTGTAATTTGAAATAGATTGTGTGCTTCTTGAGATTGGGACTTGTGTTTCCTCCTCTTTCATTGCCCTCCTCATCAAGCCCTCCACAGCTCCAACACAGTGCCTGGTACAATGTGGTATTGCAGAAGTAAAATGTTCATTAACTTGACAGGAGCAGCAGTGCATGCCTGAAATCCCAGTGGCTCCAGAAGCTGAGACAGGAGGATGGCAAGTTCAAAGCCAGCCTCAGCAACTTAATGAGGCCCTAAGCAACTCAGTGAGATCTTGTCTCAAAATAAAGAATGAAAAACAGGACTGGGGATGTGGCTCAATGGTTAAGCGCTCCTGGGTTCGATCCCTGGTACCAAAAACCAATGCTTGTTAACTCACTAATTGATTAATGTCCCTTACCCCTATGCCAGGGAAGTGAGAATTTCCCATGCTTTCTTAAAATCCTTAGGAGGATGGGTCACTTTTCCTCCATTCATTTAGGAGCCACCATTTTTTCCCAGGTCATTTCATACATCATGGAACAGCAATCCATCTTTTTAAAATTCTTTTTTTTTATGTTGGAAAAAAAGTATATTTAGACTTGGACAGCTGGACTCTGTTTAGATGATCCCAATTTTGTTGGCAACGTCCAAAGCATCATAATCAGGAGCCAGTCGAATATAAGTCTTTTTCTCTCCATCAGGCCTGATCAGGGTGTTAACCTTGGCCACATCAATGTCATAGAGCTTCTTTACAGTTTGTTTGATCTGGTGTTTGTTGGCCTTGACATCCACAGTAAACACAAGTGTGTTGTTGTCTTCACTCTTCTTCATGGCCGACTCAGTGGTCAGAGGGAATTTGATGATGGCTTGGTGGTCAAGCTTGTTTCTCCTGGGGGTGCTCTTCCAAGGATATTTGGGCTGCCTCCGGAGCTGCAATGTCATGGGTTGCCGGAAGGTAGGTGACGTGTGGATCTTCTTCTTTTTATGACTGTGGACCCTCTTCAACACTGTCTTCTTGGCCTTCAAAGCTTTGGCTTTGGCTTCAGCTTTGGGAGGGGCAGGTGCTTCCTTCTTAGCTTTCGGCGCCATCTTGGTGAAAAGGCTTAATATTCTTATTTATTTATTTATTGCAGTATTGGGGATTGAACCCAGGGATGCCCTACCACGGAGTTACATCCCAGTTGTTTTCCTTTTTTCTTTTGAGATAGGGTCTCACTGAGTTGTCCCGGCTGTCCTTGAACTTGTGATCCTCTTGCCTCAGCCTCCCAAGTTACTGGGATTATAAGCAGAGCATGCAATGCCACACCTGGCAACCCCACTTGTTTGCATTCCTGCCTAGCCCTGCCACCTCTCAAGCTTTCAGAATGGATGATGGCTTTTTCTTTTTCTTTTCCTTTCTAGCACGTGAACGTTGAGATCAGCTATAATTTTGAAGTCTTAAAAGAAGCGGCCTGGGTTCATTAAATTCTAATTGCGCTGATGGAAAGGAAAGATAGTTGCTTTAATTAAGGAAGACCTCCCTTGGCTAATGCTGTGGTTATGATGGTGGCGGTGGAGCGCTGCCGCTGCGGCTGCTAAGTAGGATGATTATGGTGTTCAAGGGAGTTCAGAAGCGCCAGTCTACACCCTCAGGCAGCCCAAACTACACATCTGCCAAGCATCTACAGCCTGTCACTGCTCTGCTTGGGAGCTTACCCAGCAGGGCAAACTTTTGCCAACTTTGGATCCCACTCAAAGTTTAGGGAACATGTCTTCTGGGTAAATAAAATCCCCCCAAACAACATGCCTTTGAGGGGAAATATTCTGTGTGTGTGTGTGTGTGTGTGTGTGTGTGTGTGTGTATGATTTTGCTGCCGTTGTTGTTGCTGTTATTATTGTTGCTCGGGATCAAATCCAGAACCTTGCACATGTTAAACATGTGCTCTACCACTGAGCTATGCCCAATCCCTAAAATTCTGGCTGATTTTTCTTTAGCAATCTTTTTTTTTATAGACCCAGACAAAGACCCCTCCTCTCCTTTTCAGCACTGGAGTTTGAACCCAGGGGTGCTCTACCACTGAGCTCATCCCCAGCTCTATTTATTTACGTATTTATTTGTTTATTTATTTATTTTAGATAAGACCTTGTTAAGTTGCCCAGGCTGACCTTGAACTTGAGATCCTTCTGCCTTAGTCTCCCAAGTAGCTGGCATTACAGGAGTGCACCACCACACTCTCTTCACAGAATTCTTTGAACACCGGTCGAAATTGCACTATTACTGTCCCCTTCCTTTGAATTTAGCCTGTGAGGCCACCTTGAAAATACCACTTGGCATTTAGGAGAAGGCAACATAATGAGCTCTGAATGCTTAGTGTGGATTCACACTGAGATCCTGTCGTTCTTATATGTGAGTAGAGAGAAGGGATGTAAAGGATGCTGGGAAGGAATGTGGAGGTTACCCTGGGAAAATTTTGCTAGCTTTACCCATTTTCCCAAGACCAGCCCTGAGAACAAGACCCAGCTGAGCTCAGAAGTATCTGGTCAGTAAGTGTAGTAGATGCTGTGCTGTGTGCTCAGATCATCCTTTGGGACAGAATGATTTATTTCCTTCATCCACCAGGGGTGCAGCTGACAGCGCTTAGTTCCTGCCCTCTCTGGAATGGGGGATCTTCATCCTTAGACACGCCACCTTCCCAGCCTGTACCCAATGACTGCAGATGCAAGGACATGAAGACTCCATGTGGATGATGCTATCACCAGGGGGCTGAGGAGTGGTCCAGCTTCACCCTCTGCTTGTTCTTCTTTCTTCCCTTACCCCACTGGCATCAATACCTAGAGACTTTCAAAACAGTTCCTTCTTACAGATCTTCATCTCATAGTCTGCTTTCTGGGAAATCTGATTTGCAATAGTCATTCCCTCTTTCATTAATGCAAGCGCTTCTGTGTTAGACTTCAACATCCTGACTACAGGTCCACTGATGAGATGGCTTTCAGAATCCATTTTTTCATCTTTTTTTTTCCAGTGCTGAGGTGAGAACTCAGGGCCTTGCACATGCTAGGCAAGTACTCTGCACCTAAGTACACCCCAGTTCCTCTCCTCATCCATCCTTGCTCTTTCCTCAGTGTGTGGGCTGCTTTGACAGAATGTCTGCAGTTCCACATTCTGATTTAGAGTTAAACTAATGTCTTGGTAGATACCTGTGTGTCGTTTGCATCATATGGGTCTCTTACTTCATTTGCTACTCAGATATTGTTCAGGGAGAAGATTGTGTCTAAATTTATCATTTTTCCCAAAACCCTTAGCTTTAGACTCAGCCCCCTTTGGGGGAAATAATTAGTGCTGCCTGTCTGGCCAAGGTTCCACAATCCTCTTGGTCTTAATGACCCTGGAAGCCTATCACCAAAGAAGAATGTCATAGACTCTGGCTGTCAGTAGGGAACTCTGAGGTCATTTAGTGCAGCCTCCTAGTCTAACAGGAATTCCTCCCAGGCATCCCAGAAAGGTTGTCACACTTTGAATCAGGAATGCTCAAGATGTCACCCAGTGTCGTTGCTAAGTACCAGTCGTGAACCGACCACGAGCCCAGCTTCTTAGTTACTTGTCATTCTGAACAAAACAAGTGAGAAGGCAGCTTACAGGGGAAGTCAGCTGGCAAGAGCACTCAGGAGGCTGAAGGGTAGGATGGAGCTGTAACAAAAGGGCAAACCTAATTTATTTTGGTTTCCTTATGTAAGAACTAACAAGGTAAGCCGAACAATGTATACCCGAATTACAGGCAGCCTTGCACTAGGGAACAACACTCCAAAGCCGGGCTCCTGCATCTTTGGCCTAAGCCTTCCAAGACCAGTAGCAGACATGCTTAATCTTCAGACTTCAGGAAACAGTTTTCTTCAAACTCCCTGGCTAACCCTCCTAGTGCCTTTCAACTGAGACAGGTAGGAAGTTCTTTCAGCCACCCAATCAAAGTCCTGCTGGTTCCTACAACACCTGTCTTCAGTGAAGGGCAGGGAAGAGCTTGTCCTTCATTCCTCAAGGACTTGCCTGCACTTGAACTGTCAGTTCTTCCTGGGAAAATCTTTCTCGGGGTGGGGTGGGGGGAATGTATGTGTCCACAGCACCATTCCCCATGGCCAAGTGCCAAGTGACGAAAGTGTCGGAGCTTTTGAAATTGTCAGAGAAACTGATTTCCTTGTCAAGTCTCATCCTGTATGGTTGGAGGGCCAAATTCTACTTTCGTGTTAGCTGCCACGCAGATCAAAGGCTGCTGACAAGGAGCTGAAGGGTTTGTGCCTGCTCTGCTTCAACCTTTCCTCAACCCAGCATGGGGAATGCTCCTGGCTTTCGGCTTTCTTGAACTCTCTTATCGATCCTCCTTTGTGGGCCAACAGATGAAGGGCCTGGGAAATAATTTGGAGGGATATAACTCAGAGACAGCTTTCTTAAGTTTGCAGCAGGAAGGAGGCCAGAGGAAAGGGAAGACAAGAGCGAGTCAGAAAATGCAAACTTAGTAAAGGCCAGAAATTGAGGGGTCAATGTTCAGTGGAAGAATCAAAGGAGGAGATGGGGTGAGGTGTCAGGCCAGAGGATCTCCAGTAGGGGATCTCACAGAAGGACTAGTCTTTTCATGGCTTGGTTTTTTGAGGGTATTGCATGAAGGTAGGACACAAAGGAGATGACTTCTGAAGCCACTTCCTACATTGTCTTTATCATAAGCCCATGAGGGGAGAGGTGAGTGACAGACAAGTTCAAGTTATGAGTAACCCTACGTACATCCGAAAGTACATAAAAGTCAAGGGTAAGACTAGAGAGAGTGGGAAGATAATGGTGCAGATGAACGTTGTAGAGATCATCCACACCAGGGAGGAGGCCATGGGAATGAACCAAGAGTGTGGAGCACAGAGACAGGAGAATGGTGCTTCTAGATTCAAGAGAGCTCATTCTTGGTTTCCTGACTTGAGCTTTCTCTCTGGACTTTTGGACAGTGCTTAGTACCATCTCCTGTTCACCATCTCCTCTCTATTTCCTTCTTCTTACACCCCAAACATTTAAAGGATTGAACCCAGGGCCTGAAGCATGCTAGGCAAGTGTTCTATCATTGAGCTACACTTCTAGATCTCCCAAATATTTTTGATGAGAAGAAACCAGCTGCACCTGTTTCTCCATCCACAGGCAATCTGCATACCTCAATGGAATCAGATGAGGAAGATTTTCAAAGTATTGGGTACCCCAGGAAACATGATGTTCTCAAAAATGGCAAGAGAAAACATCTCCAGGAGAGGCTGGGCAGTTGGGCATGGTGGTGCACCCCTGTAATCCCAGATACTCTGGAGAATTACAAGTTCAAGGCCAGCCTCAGCAATGTAGTGAGACCCTGTCTCAAGATAAAAAGTAAAAAGGACTAGGGATGTAACTCAGTGGTAGAGCACCTCTGATTTATCCTTAGTACAGAAAGAAAGAGAAAGAAATTGGGCACTAGGGTTTGATTACACCTTTAGCCCAGAATGCTTACATTTTGCTTGGCCTGACTATTACAGGTGGGGGTGGGGGATGGTATAAGATCCTTGAGGCCAGGTGCCCTTGTCCATCTAGATGGTCATTTATTCTGGTTTATTACCGACTTAATCACCTCCATAAGTTTCACCTTTTATATATATATATATATATATATATATATATATATATATATATATATATATCTTTATTTTATTTACTTTTTAAAAATGTGGTGCTGAGGATCGAACCCAGTGCCTCAAGTATGAGAAGCAAGTGCTCTACTGCTGAGCTACAACCCCAGCCCCATAAGTATCACTTTTATAGTGTGCTATTTCAATTTATTTGTTCCTTGAGTGTAACAAGAGGTTGAAAGGTGAATTTGCATAGAAAAGAGTCTCATTATGTTAATCTATCTGTTTTCTGCATATCAGGTAGCAAATAGGGAGAATTTAGATAGTCAAGTATTATCCCCCAATTTACTGACTCTATTAAGTGCTTGTGTTTAGATAGCAGAGTTTATTTGTACTTTTATTATTTCCATAAAATAGCGAAATGTCTCCTATGGCCAGGCGCAGTGGGTCACACCTGTAATTCCAGTGGCTTGGGAGGCAGAGGCAGGAGGATTGCGAGTTCAAAGTCAGCCTCAGCAAAAGCGTGGTGCTAAGCAAACTCAGTGAGACCCTGTCTCTAATAAAATACAAAATAGGGCTAGGGATGTGGCTCAGTGGTCTAGTGCCCCTGAGTTCAATCCCCCCATACTCCACCCCCATAAAAATTTCTCTCACTTCACAGATGGAACTGGGACCAGAATGTGAAAAGCACCTAAAATTTCAAATAAATATGAAACTAAGTTCTCAGCCTTGACTGTCTATAAGAATCACCCAGAGAGTTTTTATAACACACTGGCATTTAGCTCTCATCTTGAATCAATCAAATCAGAACAGAGCTATTAAGAGCTCCTCAGATAATTGATTCCCAGTGGGAATCCAGGGTTGAGAGCTACTGGCTTACCAGCGTTTGCTGTTTCTTTTGGAAAGCTACATGGCATGCAGGTCCCACTGGTAGTAGGTTTGGTCTCCACCAGTTGACACACGTTAGGAAAGTCTTCCCACTCACAGACATTTGTTTATTTACGTGTAGCCAGATGGCAACACCCAGGTTAGGTGAACCATCTGGGACATTGAGAATGTCAATACAACTTGATTAGTGTCTTCATTTCATGAAATTTTACTAAGCCCGGAAAATTCTAGATGCTGAAAGGCCTAAGGGGAAGCCCCTCATTTCCAGGTGCAAGACAAGGCTGCATGATGCTGTACATCAGTAATCCCTTGCCAAAGTGCATGCTGGGAATCAAAGTGGTAGTAGGAGTTCAGAGGAGGATCCAGTAACACCAGAATATCACTCTTGAGGTGGATCTCAAAGAATGAGTGGGATTTGAAGAGGTGACGGGGAAGAGAAAGAATACTTCCGATTCTAGGCCACAGTAACCTGTGGCCTGATGGTGGCAGATTTGTGTGACCCACAGCAGACCTTTTAAATTGCAATCAGTACTCCTGGTGTCAGGTGGAAATCAGTCAGGGACAGCAAGGTCTGTCAGGTGCATACGTAGATTCACCTTGCCCCTACTTTCACTTTCTGGTCTTTCACATCTGGGTTAGAGAGTCAGCCATCACCACCCACCCAGTTTCCTTGTTTGGTGATGTCGCTGGACTCCCTCCTCTGTCTTATGGTCCCTTGGTTCTGCACTGTCTTGAAGTTAGCGTCTCTGGGAAATCCAGTGAGGGAACTCTCTACAACATGTGGCTCCTGGTTCTCTCTCCAGCTGGGCTAGTACAGCTCCTCTCCCCAGAGTCTACCCTGGAATCCTCTCTAAGGTGTTGGCTCAGCCAGGCGGGCTTCCCAACCTTCTTCACATCGTGGAATACAGAAGAAAGACCATAACCTTTGTATGGAAAATGGAGCTACCTGCTCTCTGCCATCCTGCAGGAGTGATTAGTCTGAATGCCAAAGGGATAAAGGTCTGCAGAGCTGGAACTAAGCTGTTGCACACCAGAGGTAAAGCTGGGTCCTGAGCAACTGGTGAGGAAACCTAAGGCAAAACAGTAGGTGGACAGAAAGTACCAACAGGGAGAGAGAAACATAGCAACCAACTTCTTGTCCAGGCAGGTGGACAGACAGCATTGCCAGACATCAGAATCCCCAGGGTTGCAGTGGACAAGGGGGTAGATATTGAAACTACCTGGTCTTTTCTCCACCATGCTGGGGATGGACCAATAGGCAGAGATCCCAAAGTCAAACTGGGGAATCAGTTCCAGCTGGGTGTTCAGAGTGAGCCAAGCTAGGGAAAAAGCCCAGGATTAGAGAAGAGAAGACAAGTTATACTAGAACACCCCAAATTAGATCAGAAGTACATCAAATGAACAACCAGGAGTGAAGTATGCCCTTTAAAGTTAGGGATCACGTCTAAGCTATCTCTGTATTCTCATATCTAGCCCAGACGGCATGTAGTTTATTATTTTTACTATTATTTCTGAATGAATCAATACATATAGGGCTGAGCCCAGAGTCATAAGGATGGAGTGGTTCAAGATACAGAGCCAAGGCCTGCAGGGGCTGAGAAATCCAATCGGGGCAACTTGATATGGGTTAGGAGATGCCTGTGAAGTTCTCCTGGAAGCGTGCTGGGCTAGTGGCAAGGACAGCATTATAGTCTAGGGGGACCAAGGCACAGGGTGAGTTAGAACAACAATACTGTAGTGTTTGCAGGTTTACAAAGGGTACTCACATACCTTATCTAGTGCATCTGAGCCGTACAACAACCTCCTGAGGATATGCAAGAGTAGATTAGATGTGCCCCCTGTCCTCAGACTGTGCTTTGCTTTCTGGAGTGCCAATCAGACGGAGTGGAAGCCAGTGGCTTGTTTACCTATAGCACATGTGGAATGGGAAGTCAGAAGGCCAATAGAAGAAACCTTGGCTCCATTCGAAACCCAGCTGTGCAAGGAGCTCTGGTGGATGGGGGACCAGGGAGCCAGAATAAATATTTAACTTTCATTTTGAAACACTGTGCTTGTGTGGCTGTGACCATTGTGGTGGGCAAGCTGTGAGGGCTAAATATTTACACTTTCTAATTGTTCCCACCAAACTGCTGGATGTCCCCATTCTCTGCAAGTTGTCTGTCTGTGCACTCATTCATTGATTCATTTATTGTTTGCTTATTTCCCCACTTTCCTACTTTAAAAATGTATTTATTAGTTTGGGAAGGAGGTGAAGGGAGGGGGAGGAGGCACAGAGTTTGAGTCAAGATTCTCTTCCATTTCAGAGAAAGGAAATAAAACCACAAGGTGGAAAGTAGAGGTAGAGAAAATGCTGACTGGCTTCTAGGTCTTTTACGCACGGTAGGTTTTTAAAATTGAACCTTTATTTTGGGGATGATTTTAGATTTACCAAAATGTTGCAGAGATAGTAAAGAGAGTTTCCAAATCTCTTTCACCCAGCAGCCCTCACATAATCACGGCGTGTTAGTTAAAACTAAGAACCTAACATGGGCATAGTACTATTCACTAAACTCCACGGTTATTCAGTGTCAGATGGATCTATCACTCAATCTACCTCCATTCTCACACTGCCTGTTTCACATGTCTCTGTCCTCTGGCTCTCTTCTCTTTTTGGGGGGTGGAGGGTACTAGGGGTGGATCTCAGGGTCATTTGACCACTGAGCCACATCCCCAGCCCTATTTTGTATTTTATTTAGAGGCAGAGTCTCAGTGAGTTGCTTAGCACTTTGCTTTTTCTGAGGCTGACTTTGAACTCACGATCCTTCTGCCTCAGCCTCCTGAGCCACTGGTATTTACAGATGTGTGCCACCATGCCCATTGTGCTCTCTTCTTATAAGGACACCAGTCATTAAGTTTAGGGCTCACCCTAAATTCAGGATGATTTCATCTCAAGATCCTTAACTGATTACATCTGCAAAGATGCTATTTCTAAATAAGGTTACATTCTGAGGTTCCAGTGGACATGAATTTTGAGGGGACACAATTCAACTCCTTATGCTTAGTATTGACTTATGGATATTTCTTTCATTCTTTGGATTAGAATCAAATCTAACCAATGGCTCTTTCTGCTTAGCATCTATATCCTTTTGACTATCTCCTCTTCTTTGCCCTTCTCATACTGCCCAGCACTCAAAGATGCTCCAGGGTCATCTTGTATTTTTCCCTTTCCTAGTCCTAGAATTCCCTTTTCTTTACAGAGCTCTCATTCATTTTATCGAAGAATGGTTTTGCATATTTGTGAGGTAGAACCCAGATTAGTTTCAAGTTCATTGTCCCATGATTAGTGACATGAGGTTTGACTGGTGGATTAAGGGCCTGTTAATCAGACCCATGAGGGATGATGTTTCCCATCAGTCTTTCAATTAATGGTTTCACCATCCATTGATGAGGTCATTAGACTTTGCCATATGCCATTCCTCTTCTATGTATCAGTTGGGTTCTTCTATAAGATGGGATTTTCTCTCAATTCTTTGAATATCCTCGGAAAAGCAGGATAAATACTTTGTACATTTTCAGAAGAATGCATTTGTCCCCTAGTAGTTTCCAAAGGTGTTAAATGAGAATTATTTGTTGCTTTGTTTTGAGGAATTATGGACTCAGGAATTTTTTTCTTGGTGGTGTTTCATTTTATTCATGCATTATTTTTGGACCTGGGGACTGAAGCCAGGGGTGCTCTACTACTGAGCTACATCCCAGACCCTTTTTATTTTATTTTGAGACAGGGTCTTATTAAGTTTCCCAGATTGGCCTCCAACTTGAGATCTTCCTGACTCAACCTCCCAAGTAGTGAGATTATAGGTATGCACCACCACGTCTGGCTGCACTCAGATTTTTTAGGTTACCTTTATTGAAACATAGTTTACATAAAATGCATTGTACACATTCACTAACAGATAGCCTACTATGTAACCACCAACACAACCAAAATACAGAACATTTCCATCACTCTAAAAGTTTTCTCATTTCCCTTCATAATCACCCCTTCCATTTCCATTCCCAGGAACCCATGAATCTCCTTCCTCTCTTTATTGGTTTGCCTGTTCTAGACATCCATACAAGGACAGTTACATACATAGTATATACTCTTTGTGTCTGGCTGGTTCACCCGGCATGATGTTTTCTAGATTCCTCTATGTTGTTACATGCATTAACAGTTTTTTTTTTTTTCTTTTCATTACTGTGGTGTATTTCACTTTACAAACACACCGAAACTTGTTTATCTATTCATCTGTTAATAAATACTAGGGATGTTTTTAGTTTGGGGGCTATTACAAATAAAGCTATTGTGAATGTTGGGGTACAAGTCTTTGTGAGGACAAATGTTTTCTTTAATCTTGGGTAAATACCTACAAGTAGAATTTCTGAGTTGAATGGTAGGTGAATGTTCAAGTTCGTAAGGGAGTGCCCACCGCTTTCAAAGTAGTTGAATTTTGCGTTCCCACCAGCAACATATGAGTTCCAGTGGTTCCACGGCTCTTTTTAATTATAGCCACCTCAGAGGTGTGAAAAGGTATCTCTTTGTGGTTTTAACATGTACTTCCTGATGACTAACGGGCATCCTTTCATGGACTCATTAACCATTCATACCTCTCTTTTTGTATGTCTGTCAATTTTAGGCTCAGAGCAAACTGAGAGGGAAGAACAGAGATGTCTCATGTCCCCCTGGCTTCCACCCCAATGTTGCTTCTCCCCTTGTCAATGTCCCCAGAAGAGTGGAACATTTCTTTGAACTGGAACTCACATTGGCATATCATTATCCCTCAAAGTTGATAGTTTACCTTGGGGCTCGCTCTTGGTGTTGTATGATGGCATGTATCCACCATTATAGTTTCATACACAGCAGTTCCCTACAGTCTTCTATGATCTGCCTATTCTTCCCTTCTCACCCTCTGGCAAATCCTGTTGTTTTGTCATCTCTAGGATGTCATATAGTTGGAATTATACAGCATACGGGCTTTTAGATTGATTTCTTCCATTTAGTAATATGTTTTTAAGTTTCCTCCATGGATTTTTATGACTTGATCCTTCATTTCTTTTGCGCACTGAATACGATTCCATCATCTAGTTTATTGATCCATTTCCTACTGAAGGACATGTCTTATACACATTTTGTAAGATTTGTATTTATTCATTTTTAGATGCTAATGTAAATGGTATTATGTTCCCAAGTTTCACCAAGTAAGAACAAAGCTGCGATAAATATTTGTGTGAAGGTTTTGGTGTGGGCATAGTTTTCAGGTCGTTTGGGTAAATATCAAGGAGCATGGTTGGTGGATGATAACGTACAAATATTTAGCTTTGTAAGATACTGCCACGCTGTCTTCCAAAACAGCTGTAATGTTTTTCATTCCCACTAGCAATGGATGAGAGTTCTTGTGGCACCACATCCTCACCAGCATTTGATGTGACAGTGTTCTGGTTTGGGCCATATTAGAATGGTATATAATGTCACCTCACTTTGTTGTTTTAATTTGCAGTTCCCTGATGACATATGATGTCAAACAGCTTTTCATGAGCTTATTTGCCATCTGCAGGTCTTTTTTGATAGAATATCTTAAGATCTTTTGCCTATTTTTTATTCACATTTTTTCTTATTGTTTAGTCTTAAGAGTATTTTTTATATATTTTGTTATTTAAAATACAATTTAAAATAAATGTTAGGTATACAACATGATGTCATGGGTCTCTGTATGTTTTGGATAGAAGTTTTCTTTATCAAATATGCCTTTTACAAATATTTTCTCTCCTAGTTTGAGATTTATCTTTTCATTCTCTTGGCAATAACTTTCACAGGACAAAATTTTCTAATTTTAACAAAGTTTAACTTATCAATTCTTCTGTGGATTGTGCCTTTCATATTATATCTAAACCATCATTGCCAAACCCAAGATCAACTAGATTTTTCTTCTATGTAATCTTCTATGAATTTTATAGTTTTGCCTTTTATGGTTTTATAATATATCTTGAGCTAAATTTTGTAAGTTCTGAGTCTAGATCATTATTTATTTGTTTATTTATTTGGCATGTGTATATCCTATTGATCCTGCACCATTTGTTTAAAAGAATATCTTTTCCCCATTATATTGTTTTTTCCCACTTATCAAATATCAAATGACTATATTGATGTGGATCTATCTTTGGTTTCTCTATTCTCCCTCCATTATTCTATTTATCTCTTCTTTTGCCAATTCCTCATTGTCTTCATTACTCTAGCTTTATAGTAAGTCTTGAAATCTGGTAATATCAGCAACTTTGTTTTTCTCCTTCAACATTGCACTGGTTATTCTGGGTCTTTTGCTTCTCTACTGAACTCCATATCAGATGTAGATGTTTGCCAATATCTACAAACTAGCTTGCTCAGATTTTGATTGGGATAGCACTGAAAGTATAGTTGAGAAGATTTAACAATATTAAATTTTCCTGTCCATAAACATGGAATATCACCCCATTTATTTATCTCTTCTTTGATTTGTATCATCAGAGTTTTGTTGATTCCTTCATGTCTTATACATATTTTGTAAGATTTATATTTATTCATTTTTAGATGCTAATTAAATGGAATTATGATTTTCATTTCAATTTTGATTTGTCCATAGCTAGTACATAGAAAATTAGCTGACTTTTGCATATTAACCTTGTATCCTGCAACCTTGCTATAATTGCTTATTAATTTTGTAACATTTTGTTGATTTTATTTTTTCATTTTTTAGTATGCATACACACACACACACACACATATATGACTACTGGAAAATGATCCCAGAGGTCTCCTTAAGTTGCTGAGGCTGACCTTGAACTTATATCATTCTGCCTCAGCCTCCAGAGTCATTGGGATTACAGGTATGTGCCACCATGTCTGGCCTTTGTTGATTCTTTCAGATTTCTACACAGGCAATCCTATGTAATTGCAAAGACAGTTTTATATTTTCCTTCCCAACCAATATACATTTTATTTCCTTTCCTGATCTTTTTGCATTAGCTAGGACGTCCAATATGATGTCCAAAAGGAGTAGTGAAAGAGGATATTCTTGTCTTCCTGATCTCAGTGGGAAATATCATAGTTTATCATGATTATATACAACGTTAGATGTAGATATTCTTTTGTAGATATTCTTTTTGTGTTGGGGGGGCATATTGGGAGTTGAGCCCAGGGGCACTTAACCACTGAACCACATTCCCAGCCATTTTAAAAAATATTTTATTTAGAGACAGGTGTCGCTAAGTTACCTAGGCCTCGCTAAATTGGCTGGCTTTGAACTCACAATCTTCCTGCCTGAGCCTCCTGAGCTGCTGGGATTACAGTCTTGTACCACTGTGCCCTGTGATAGACGTTCTTTTATCAAGTTGAGGAAGTTCTTCTATATTCCTAGCTTGTTAAGAGTTTTTATAATAAATGGAGAATAGATTTTTTTTAAATGCTGCTTTTACATCAACTGATATGATCATGTAGTTTTTCTTTTTTAGCTTCTTGATATGATGGATTTCATTGTTCTTTGAATGTTTGGTCATCATAAGATAATGTTGGGTCATCATAAGATAAATGAAACTTGGCAGAATTGCATAATTCTTTTTATACATGTTTGAATTCAATTTGCTAGTATTTTATTGGGAATTTTTTTTATTTAGTTATACTTGACAGTAGAATGCACTTTGATACATCTTACATAAATGGAGAATAATTTCCCATTCTTCTGGTTTGCACCTATGTTCATGATAGATGTTGGTCTATAGATTTCTTATAATATCTTCATCCAGCTTTGGTATTAGATTAAGGCTGGCCTTATAGAACAGGAATGGTCCCTGTGCTTCTATCTTCTGAAAGAGATTGTAGAGAATTGGTATAATTTCTTCCTTAAATGTTTGGTGGAATTCACCAAAGAACTCATTTGGGCCTGGCACTTCTGTTTAAAAGTAATAAACATTGATTCCATTTCTTCGATAAATATGCACCTAGTCAGATGATCTATTCCTTCTTTTGTGGGGGTTAGTAGGTTGTGTCTTTCAAGACATTGATCCATTCATCTAAGTTATCAAATCTGTGAACATTGAGTTGTTCATAATATTCCTTTATTAGCTTCTTAATGTCCTTTATTTCATTTCTGATATAAGTAAATTGAGACATGCTTCTTTCTCCCCCGCCTTAATTAGTCCAGTTAGAGGCTTGTTGGTTTTATTGATCTTTTCAATAAAGATCACTGTTGATTCACTGTTTTATGTTCTTTGATTTCTGCATTAATATTTCTTTTCCTGCTTACTTTGGATTAATTTGGTCTTCTCTTTCCAATTTCCTAAGGTGATTAGATTATTTCTAGGGTTTTTTTTCTTTTCTAAATATGCATTCACATAAATTTCCCCTAAGCACTGTTTGTGCTGCAGCCCATAAATTTTGGTAAATTGTATTTTTATTTTCGTTTAGTTCAAATATCTTAAAATTTGTCTTGATATTTCATCTTTGACCAATGTGTTATTTAAGTGTGCCACTTAATCTCCAAGTATTTTGGATTTTTTCAGCTATCTTTCTGTTGTTGATTTCTAGTTAAATTCCATTGCAGTCTGAGGATAGACATTGTATAATTTCTGTCTTTTAAGTGTGCCAGGGTATTCTGTGGTCCAGAATGTGGTCTACCCTGATGAATATTCTATGTGGGCTTGAGAAGAATTTCTATTCTGTTATTAGTAAGGTAGTCTTTTGTCTCTAGAAGCCCTATGTATTTTGATGTTCTGTTGTTAGGCACATACACGTTAGGGATTATTATTACTTCTTGGATAAGTGAACCCTTTATCATTATGTAATATTCTTCTGTTTCTCTGAAACTTTTCTTGCTCTAAAGTCTAAAATTCAATATAGCCTTCCCTACTTTCTTTGATTAGTGTTAACATGTTATATCGTTCTCCATGCATTTACTTCTAATCTCTTTGTGTCTTTATTTTTCAAAAATTTTGGTTGGTACATTGAAAGTATACATGATAGTGAGATTTGTTGTTATGTATTCATATATGTACAAAATAGAACAATATAATTTAGTCAGTTTTATTTCCTAATACCTCTCCTTTTCTTCTTGTCTTTCCTCCCCCCTGGTCCTCTTCCTCTATCCCACTGGTCTCCCTTTTATTTTCATTAGATCATCCCCACTCCTTTTCTGAGTATATGAAGTGAGGTGCTTGTAGACAACATACCCACTCTGACAATCTCTCCCTTTCAATTGATGAATTTAAACCATTAGTGCTCAAGCTGATTTTTGATATATTTAGATTAACATCTATGATATTTGTTATTATTTTCTATTTTTTTGTAGGTACAGCAAATCAGAGTATATCTACTTGTGGTCTGTGTTCCTCTTATTTTTATCTCCCACTTGTTTTCTGTTTTTTGTAGTCTTGTATAATTACATCTTCTCTCCTTTCTTAATACATTGTCAGACATTTTTAAAAAAAACAGAGTGCTTAAACCTGTGCTACATCCCCACCCCATTTTGTTTTTTATTTTGAGACAGGTTCTCTATTAAATTTTCCAGACTGGCCTTGAATTTGTGATCCTCCTGCCTTAGCCCTAGAGGTGCTGGGATTACAGGTGTGTGCCACTATGCCCAGCTTCTTTTCTTCCTCCTTGTGGTTGGTTTCTCTAAGTTTGCAATATATGTTTACAACTAATTCAAGTCCTCTTTCAAATAACATTATGCTGCTTCACTGGTAGTAGAAGTGCCTTTTAATCAAAAATCAATCCTCATTCCTCCCTCTCCCATTCCTTGTATTATTACTACTGCTTATTTTATCTATAAATATTATATATACTTATATTTTATATAATTGAATACTATTTTGCTATTATTATTTTGAACAAATAATAGGTCTATTAGGTCAAATAAGAAAAATGCTATTTTACCTTAACTTACTCTTTCTCTGATGGTCTTCCTTTCTTTATGTTGATCTAAGTTTCAGGATCTGTTAGTTTTCTTCTTAGAATTTCTAGCATTTCTTGCAAGGTAGATCTACTGGCAAACAAATTCAATTTTTGTTTTACTGAGAAACTCTTTATTTCTTCTTCACTTTTGAAGGATAATTTCACAGGGTACAGAATTCACAACTGCTGATTTCCCCCTGCCTTAACAATATAAATATTCACTCACTTTTTTCTTCCTTGAATGAAAAAAAGCTGAATTAATTATTATGTTCACTTCTCTATAAGTAAGTTGTTTTTTCCTCTGACCTCTTTCAATAGTTTTCTTCATTTTTCATTTTTTATAGTTTGAATTCGGTGTGCTTAGTCATAATTTTAGTTTTGTTTTTGGGTGTTTAACCTAGTTTGTTTTCTCTAAACCTCCAGAAGTTTTGGTTTGGTATCTCACGTTAATTTGGAGAAATTCTGTCATTATTGTTTCAAATATGCTTCTGCATCTTTTTCTCTTTCTTCTCTTTCGGGTGTTCCATTACATATAGGTTGCAATTTTATACTCAACCCAAAGTTCTTAGATATTCTGTTCTGGGACTTTATTTTTCAATCTGTTTTTGTATGATTTTCAGGTTTGGAGTTTTCTTTTGAGATATCTTAAGCTCAGAAATTCTTTCCTCAGCTGTGTCCAAGTTCCAATTAGCTTATTAATGCCATTCTTCATTTCTGTTACAGTGTTAGTCATTAAAAAAAAAATCTCTAGCATTTCTTTTTGGTTGTTTCTTAGAATTTCAATCTCACTATTCTTGCACACTGTCTACTTTATCCATTAGAACCCTTAGAAAATTTAGCAGAGTTACTTTACATTTCTAATCTGATAATTCCAACATTTCTTACATGAAGTGAGGTGCTTGTAGACAACATATCCACTCTGACACTCTCTCCCTTTCAATTGGTGAATTTAAACCATTAGTGCTCAAGCTGATTTTTGATATATTTGGATTAACATCTATGATATTTGTTATTGTTTTCTATTTTTTTTTGTAGGTACAGCAAATCAGAGTATATCTACTTGTGGTTGTGATGCTTGCTCTGTCTTTTCAAATTGTCATCTACCTTTTAGTATCTCTTATAACTTTTTTCCTTGATAGCTAGGCATCATGTACTAGGAAAAATAAATTGTTGTATAAAGGCCTTTAGTATGTGGTGGTAAGAAGGGGCGGGGTGCATGGGAAGCATCCCATAGTCCTGTGATGACGTCTCAGTCTTTTGGTGAACAATGTGCTTCTGCACTGTGAGCTGCATGAGGTCCGCTCAGTCCTGTCCTTCTCTTAGGTGGAACTGGTTGGCTAGAGTGGGCTGTAGTTGATGTTTTCCTTCTCATATAAGATGATAGAGGGGACTGGAGTAGGATATTTCCCTCCTCCCAGATCAATTAGGCTCTGATAAAATGTCACTAAGTTTGACCGTGGCATCTCCTGAGAGCAGACCTTATCAAGAACAACAAATTGCTCTAGTTAGTATACTTCAGAATGGTTCTTTTCCCTTTTCTCTGCCAGAGAAGGAGGGGGTTTTTCTACAATAGTCACTGTGAGAACCAAGTCCAGGTATGGGAGGTAAAACAGAAGTGGGAGGCTTCCCCTGTTACTGTTTTCCCTGGGGTTTTTCACTCTGAGCGTTGTCTCAGCCTCCAGCCTCCAACAATTTGTCAATCCCAGTTCAAGTTTCCCTGCTCTAGTACTGGTTCCTGCAGAAGATTCTGGTTGTGGGCTTCATAATCACAGTAAGTCATGATTCTTTGTGTCCAACTATTCATCTGTTAGCCTCTCTATTTTGAAGGGTGACCATTGACCCTGTGACCTCACTTCCTCCACAGATCTAAGAAAGAGTTGTTGGTTTCTCTGTTCAACTTTTACTTGTTCTAATGGAGTGGTGTCTTTCAAGCTTCCTACCTATAAGACTAGAAAACAGGAAGTCATTTTTTTAAAAACCATCCTGAGGATTGAACCCAGGGTTTATCTACTATTGAGCTACATCTGCAACTCCATCTATCTATCATCTATCTATCTATCTATCTATCTATCCATCTATCTATCTATCATCTATCTATCTATCTATCTATCTTTCTATCTATCTATTTTGAGACAGGATCTCACTAAGTTGCCCAGGTTGGCCTCAAAGCTCAATCCTCCTGCCTCAGCCTGCCAAGTCACTGAGATTACAGGTATGTGCCACCATGCCCAGCTTGTTTGTCTTCTTATATATTGTTTGTCTTCTTGTATATTCTGGTTGTAAATTCTTTGTTAGTTATATTTATTCCAAGTATATTATCTGAACTGATGTGTTTTTTGTAGAATATTTGAAGTACTTCAATCATTTGTACTTATGATTCTTTCTAATGCTGAAAGTGCCCTGTATTTTATTAAGATGGAGTGTTTTAAACCACACTGTTATGGTTTAGATTAGGTGTCCCCCTAAAAGCTTATCTGTGAGACCTTGCAAGAAAGCTTAGAGGTGGAATGCCTGAGTTATAATACCCTAACTACAGACAGATAAGGTGTTGCTGGAGGAGGGGGCTCATTGGGGGCATGTCCTTGGGGTTTATATTTTGTCTATGAGGGGCTCTCTCTCTCTCTCTCTCTCTCTCTCTCTCTCTCTCTCTCTCTCTCCTTCCTGGGTGCCATGTTCTCAGCTGCTTTTCTCCACCACACACTTCTACTATGATGTTTATTTCACCTTGGGCCCCAAGGAATGGAGCTGGTTGTCTATGGACTGAGACCTCTGAAACCATGAGCCCTAAAAGAAATTTTTCTTCTTCTAACTGTTCTTTTTGGGTCTTTTAGTCGTGGCAGTAAAAAAAGCTGACTAAAAGAACTATTTGAACCATTTTATATAAAAAAAGTGTTCAAGACATATGTATCAGAAACAAAATCTACTGAACCCACAGTTGAGATATTTTTGGATCAGTCATGATTCCTTCAGACCCAATGAAGGAAAAGATGCTGACCACTCGTTTAAAAATGAGGCCATGTCACTTGGGACTTGATGCTAAGAAAATAAAATTGGTTTTATAGTAAACATGCCAGAACCTCTTAAATAAAATGTGACCTGTTCTTCACACAGCTTAGTAGATTATTAGAATATGCCAAGGTAGTGGACTGATGCAACTAAGCACATTTTTTTATACTTATTTTTTATTTTTACACAATACATTTATTTTGTTTATTTATTTTTATGTGGTTCTGAGGATCAAACCCAGGACTTTGCACATGCTAGGCGAGTGCTCTACCTCTGAGCCACAACCCCAGTCCCACTAAGTGCATTTTTAGACTCTTCTTGGATGTCCTTCAGATTTCATTCAGGCACCTTACAAGAAAATCAACTTGTATACACTTCAACCATATTGAAAAATGGGAATTTATTAAAACTTGATTCTGGGTCAGGCACATAACCTGTTGTTTCATATTCATTATTACACTTAATCTGACACAAATCCTACCAGATGGGCATAATTGTCTCTAGTCTACAGATTATGAAACTGAGTCAATGATAAAGATTGGGTTACATGCCTAAGGTCACTCAGTCACCAAGCAGCAGAGATTCACTCAATCCTGGCTCTGGCTGACCCCCAAAGCTGTGCTCACCACCACACAGATGTTCCCTGATTTGATAGTTTGACAACAATTTTTTATCTTTACGCGGTGTAGAAGTGTATCCACACAACCTTTCTGTTTACAATTTTCAGTTTGTATTCCATAAATTGCAAAAGATGGTTAACACTTTATTGTGAGATATACTTCCATTAGGTGATTTTGTCCAATTGTAGGCTGGTCTAAATGCTCTGAGCATGTTTAAGGTAGGATAGGCTCAACTATAATGGTTGATTCAATGTATGGAATATGTTCTGTATTACTGTGCTGCCTCTCATCATATTTACTGGTTTCATAAAAACAAAATCTGTTCTGGATAGCAGGTTTACAAAGTGTAGAATTTTTTTGTTCGTACACTGTATGCAATGCCATCCCCTAAGTATTTTTTTTTTTTTTTTTTTTACACATTAGGGGCTCAAAAATGTGGTTTTGAACTGTTTTTAACAATGACAGCGGCCAGTGTCAGAGAGTGACAGCTTCAAAGAAGACATGACCAAGTGCTTATCAGTGTCACTGCCTTACTGTTACCTTCATACTCTATTTGTCTCTTCCATCTGTTTTGTTGTCTGTGCATTTTTGCACCTGTAATTATTTCCTGGTTTCTAAGTTCTCAAATTTGATGGTTTTCCCCCCATTTTGCAGGGGAGAGACTTGAGAACAAATACAGACATTCAGATCTCTGGGATGTCGTTTGACAGCTGTGATGGTTATTCTGAACTGTCAACTTGATTGGATTAAGAGATGACTAAGATTAAGAGACTTCTGAGTATGTCAAGGAGGGTGTTTCTAGGAATGATTGACACTGGACCAGCAAACTGAGGAGGAAACCCACCTTAAATGTAAGAGATAGTTGAATAGGTTGGGGACCTGTTTGGAACAAAAATGTGGAAGAATGAGGAAGCAAGAGTGGACAAAAGCTCAATTCTTCTTGAGCGGCTTCTTCTGCTGCAATCACCTGAGGACGTCAGACTCCAGCTCCTTCGCTCTTCCAGGGTGGACTCTGACCAATGGCTCTCCAGAGAGTTTCTTTGGTCCCAAACTGGGGCTGCACCATCGCTCCTTCTTGTTTTGAGGCTCCAGCTTCTTGGACTGAAAGGGTACTAATTCCTCCATCTCTTCAGCCTGCAGGTGGCCATTGTGGGGTTATCCAGCTCCTGACTGTGTAAACCAATCTAATAAATTCTTTTTAATAATCCTGCCTCTCTATCTATCTATCTATCTATCTATCTATCTATCTATCTATACACTTTGTTCCTCCAGAGAATCCTGACTAATACAACTGCTTAAGAAACCTTCTGTCATCTGTGATTTGACTGTACAGTGGCTTAGTTTGGGACTTATGACTTTTTGGAATTTAAGCTTTTATTTTGAGAAAACTGTAGATTCACATACAATTTTAAGAAATAATACAGAAAGGTCCTACACACCCTTTATCCAATTTACCCCAGGGGTAACACCTTTCAATGTTATGGTACAATGTCATAATCAGAATATTGACATGGATCTAGACCTTTCCATCCCCAGGAATATCCTTCACATTCCCCTTTTATATCCGCATCTACCCCTCTCCCTCAACTTTCCCGTTGTTAACCCCTTGCAACCTCTAATCTCTTCTCCACATTTATGATTTTGTCATTTCAAAAATGTTCCCATGAAGGGCATCATATAGTGTGTAATCCCTTGGGATTGGCTTTTCTTCCTCATTTTTTTGAAGGTTGATCCAGTTTATCTTTGTTTCTGAGTAGTATTCCATGATGTTGACTATACCATCATTCACTTATCAAAAGACATCAGTATTACCTTGATATAGCAAAACCAGAAAAAGACAAACAGATAGAAAGAAAGAAGGGAGGGAGGGAGGGAGGAAGGGAGGAAGGAAGGTTATTTCCAGCTGTGGCTAATATAAATAAAGCTGCTATAAACATTTTTCCACAGATTTCATGTGAATGTAGTTTCTCTTTTTTCTGGAGTAACTATCCAGCAGTCCAATCATTGGGTCTTAAAATGGTCGCAGGCTTAATTTTTTAAGAAGCTTCCCAACTGCTTTTCAGAGTGGTTTTACCATTTTACATTTCTGCCAAAAGCGTATGCACAATCTAGTTCCTCCGCATCTTCACCAGCATTTGGTGTTGCCATCTTTTTACTTGTTTATTTATTTATTTTTGTAGAACCAGAGAGACTGAACCAGGATCTTGTGCTTGCAAGGCAAGTGCTCTATTACGGAGCTACAGGCCCAGCCCTTTTTAAATTTTTTTTATTTTGAGGTAGGGTCCAAGTTGCCCTTGGTTAGCCACAAGCAGCCTCCTCAGTAGTTGGGATTATAGGCATGCTCCACTGAGCCCAGCTACAAATTATTTTTAAACAGATTTTAAATCTGAAGTAGTTTTAGATGTATGGAACGGTTGAAAAGATACAACGGAGAGCTCCATCTATCCCTGTGTTTGATTGTACCACTTCAGCTGTGGGATGAATTGTGTCCCCCTTAAATTCATATGCTGAGTCCCTAACTCCCAATGTGATGGCATTTAGACGTGGGGTCTTTGGGAGATAATTAGTTTAGATGGGTTCATGAAGGTGGGGTCCTCTGATGCAGGGTTAGCATTCTTATAAGATAATAGGGCTGAAGCTGGGGCTCAGTGGTAGAGCTCTTGCCTTGCACATTTGAGGTGCTGGGTTCGATCCTCAGCACCTTATAAAAATAAAGATATTGTGTTCATGTATATCTAAAAAAAAAATTTTTTTAAAGGATTCAGAGTTTGGGCTGGGGATGTGGCTCTAGCGGTAGCATGTTTGCCTGGTGTGCGTGCGGCCCAGGTTCGATCCTCAGCACCACATACAAAAACAAAGATGTTGTGTCTGCCGAAAACTAAAAAATAAATATTAAAATTCTCTCTCTCTCAAGAAAAAAAAAAAAGGCACTAACCTCATCCAAGAGGGAGAAGACCTCATTTAAAAAAAAAAAAAAAGGATTCAGAGTTTTCTCTTTCTCTCCCCCTTCCCTACCCCCTTCTCTCCCTCCCTCCCCGCTCCCTTTCTCTTTCTAGCATCCAAAACTTTGAGAAATAAATGTCACTTGCTTGTGAGCTACCCAGTCCATAGCATTCACTCATAGCAGCTTGCCCACTTTTCTCCTTTGTTGACATCTTACATTGGTGTGCTGCTTTTATCAAAACCAAGGCACATTACTATTAACTAAGCCCCAAGGTTTATTTAGATTTCACTAATTTGCTTCTAATGTCCTTTTGATCTGCTAGGATCCCATACAGGGTGCCGCCCTACTTTCTTTGGTCATGCCTCCTTAGCTTTTTGTAGTCTGTGCTAGTTTCTCAGACTTTCCTTGTATGTTAACCTTGACAGTCTTGAAGAGTGATGGCCAGGTATTTGGTAGGGTATCTCTCAATTTGGATTTGTTTGATGCTTTTCTCATGATTAGCTAGGGTGGTGGATTTGGGGAGGATTAACTTCGGTAGTGGATTTGGTTTTGGATTTGTTTGATGTTTTTCTCATGATTAACTGGGTTTGTGGATTTGGGAAGGATTCACGAAGGTTGAGGTGCCACTCCCACCACATCATATCAAAGGAACACAAAATCAACATGACTGAACATGTCAACCTTGATCACCTGCAAGAGGGAGTGTTTGCCAGGCCTCTCCACTGTCAAGTCCCCTTTCTGCCTGTCCCCACACCCCTTCCATACCTAATCCTTCCAGATCAGTCCCCAGCACACCCACACTCACAGTGGTTGGGGCTTAAACTCCATCACATTGAAGGGAAGTATCTACATACATTATTTGGAATTATTCTGTATTATTTTTTTATTTTAGCCATTTTTATAGATGTGTTGTGATATTTGCATTTCTCTAATGGCTCATGATATTGAACATCTAGGCACGTGCTTAGCCATCTGTCTGTTCTCTTAAGTGAAATCTCTCTTCACTTCTTTTTCTCACTTTTTGATGGGATTGTTTCATTTTACTGTTAAGAGAGTATTAAAAATATTTTTAGATTATAATCTATTTTCAGGTATGTTGTTTGTAAATATTTTCCTCAGACTATAACTTTATCTTTCTTTTCATCCTGTTAACAGGGTCCTTCACAGAGCAAAGATTTTTAATTTTAATGAAGTCTAATTTGTCATGTTTTCCTTTTGTGAATCACACTTTTGGTCTCAAGTCTAAGAGCTCTTTGCCTCATACTAGATCATGAAACTTTTCTTGTTTTTTGGGGGGGTGGTGGGGGGTGGGGGGTGGGGAGGAGGGTGGGGACAAGTTATTAAGGACTGAACCCAGGGCACTTTACCACTGAGTTACATCCCCAGCCCTTTATATTTTGTATTTTTGAGAGGGGGTCTTGCAAAGTTTCTTAGGGCCTTGCTAAATTGCTGAGGCTACCCTCAAATTTGCAATACTCCTGCCTCAACTTCTTGAATCACAGGGATTACGGGTGTATACCACCACACCTGGCTTTCCTATGTTTTTATCTAAAAATTGTGCATAAGACCTGCATTTAAGTCTGAAATTGATTTCAAGTTAATTTTTGTGTACAATGTGATTTAAGTAGAAGTTTATTTTAATATCTGTAGCCATCCAATTTCCTTAGCCTCTTTTGTTAACAAACACTATCATTCCTCCATTATATTGTTTTTGTACCTTTATCCAAAATCAGTTGGATGTACCTGTGTAAGTTCTCCATTCAGTTACATTAATATGTGTGTCTATCATTTTGCTTTTAATCTTACTGTAGCTATCAAAAAGATTAAAACTGGGCAAACTGATTCCTCCCACTTCATTCTTTGTCAAAATTGTTTTTAACTATTCTAGTACTTTTGCTTTCCATATATATTTTAGAATGATCTTATATATATTTACTGAATTTTTTTTCTAGAATTTTGATAGAAATTATGTCAAATCTGTGTATCAATTTGGGAAGAACTGACATTCTTACTAATTTGACTCTCTTAATCCATGAACATGGTACTTACTTATATCTTCTTTGGTTTCTTTCATCAGTATTTTGTAGTTTCCAACCCAGAGATCTCGTACATGTTTTTTCAGTCTTATATCTACGTATTTGTGTCCCCCCCCCTCCACAACAGTATGTGTAAATTTTGTTTTTGTTTTTGTTGTTGTTGTTTTACTATTTTATATTTTTAATTTTTAGTGTCCACATATTTGTTGTTAATGTATAGAAACACAATTGATTTCTATTTCTCTTATAAATTCATGTGTTAGGTTAGCTTTTTTGTTGTTTGATTACTTGGAATCTTTTTCTGAAAGCAGACAACCATGCCATCTGAAAATAATTTTATTTCTTTCTTTTCAATCTATGTGCTTTTTTACTTACTTTGCTTGCCTCTTTGAACTGACTAAAATTTTTGGCATTATGTCAAAAGAAGTAGTGAGTATAGACCTCTTCATCTTATTCCTGTTCTTATGGAAAAAAAACATTCAGTCTTTCACTACTAAGTACAATTTCAGCTACAGGATTTTAGTAGATTTTTTTTTTTTTTGTCAAGTTGAAGGAATTTTCTTCTCTCCTTTTTTTCCTGTAAGTTTTTAACATTAATGCAAATTAAAATTTGACAAATGCTTTTTCTACATTACTTGATACGATGATGTGATTTTTATTATTTTACTTGTTGATATGGTAGATTTGCTGATTTTCAAATATTAAACCAACATTACATCCCTAGCATAAACTACAGTCGGTCATGACGTGTGATTCTTTTTATACATTGCTGAATTATTTGTTGTGATAGAATCATACCTATAATCATGAGACATATTGGTCTTTTGCCCCGCCCCAACCATCTTTAGTTTTGCTCTCAGGGTAATATTAGTTCCATAAAATGTATTAGGAAATGTTTCTTTTAATTTCTAGAAGAAATAGTGCAGAATTAATGCTAATTCCCTCTGCAATGTTTTGTAGAATTCTCTAGTGAAACCATGTGGTCTTGAGAACTTCTTTCTCTGACTCTCAAAACTATAAATTAAATTCTCTCAGTATTATCAATCTATTCAAATTTTCTATTTAGTATTTGTTGAGCTTCTGGTGGTTCATGTTTTTCAAGGAAGTGTCATTTCATGTAACTTTCCAAATATATATGTGTTGAATTGTTTGTAGCATTCATTTAGTATCCTTTGATGGTCATAGGATTTTCTCTATGTCTGAGATACATCAGACAAAATAATAACTGTGGGAACTCAACACTGTGCTTTTCCTTGAGTCTGAGGTCCTTGGCAAGTCTATCTTTATCTTCTTTTCAACTTTCATCCTTATGTTTGTTTTACTTATTAATGTCTAGGGGTGCTCATTGTGCTTAGTGATCAAAATAGAGAAACATACATCTACTCCATCATTTTGGAAGCAAGGTCAGACTTTTCACTGTAATTAAACTGACTTACACAGAATCCTTTACATTTAAGCTGTTTAAAGTTAAGTCGCAGGAACACAACACACATAAACTGGGGATCTCTAGAAGACAGTTAAAATCTAGGCTAAATTTTGCAGTGTCAGAACATCAGGATTGTGGGAATTCAAAGAAAGGAAACAGAAGAAAGAAAGACCTCTGCATGTTTTTGTATATTGTAAAATATTTTGCTGGGGTATTTAAAAGAGTACTCTTGCGACAACACTGAGCATTTCAAATAAGACTGAGGTTTGAAAAATAGCTGATAATCATATGAGGCATTCAATGATATCTGTGTAGACAGGCCTTATTTCCATGATATCACCCCAGTACTCAATTCTGTCAATTCATTCAGTAGGGTTATTCAGAGATGAATATCACGGTGAGTCATCTTACATAAACACCACATTACACAGTCCAGTATCCCTATGTGGACTGAGGCTCCAAGCCTAACACCAGATTCCTGTTGTGTAAAGATATCTATTTTAAGAAAGAAGAAGTCTCCAGTCTTCCAGGTGTTTCCAAAGAGATACATGATTCCCTCTGGACATAGAGAGGTTGAGTTTCCATTCTATTCAGATGTGCTGGCATTGTGTTGAATACAGCCTCCTCACACATAGCTTTGAGGGATGAAGGGATGTGTGTGCTCTTGGCTAATGTGGGGTGTGGCTTTCATGGGGTGTATGAAAGGGTGTGTGCTTGGCAGAGCTACTCCCTTGGGGCTCCTGGGTGTCTTGCAGCTCCCTGCTGCCCACCCACTCTTCCTTTCTCCAGTGAAGATTTGAGGCCTTCAGTTCACCAGCCCTCTCTCTGGGTGTGTTCTTACTCTTTGCAAAGATTTGCAAGATCTTTGTCTAAGAAACCTAGCCTCTGATTTACTGTTTCAGACTGTAAATGACAAAGGATGCCTGGTAGCTTTCCCTGCTCAAAAAACAGTCTTAGGAGAGCTTACAGAGTTAGTCACTTTGGTTGAGGAAGATATAGCTGACTTGGGAACTGAAATACTTGCTTTCTGCAGCTACTACTGTTCTCCAGACCTCAGCTTACCTGTTTTGGGTTTTTGTTTGTTTGTTTTTGTTTGTTGTTCTTATTGGAAAAGGGACATTTTCCTGCCAAGCTACATCCCTAGTCCTTTTCATTTTTCATTTTGAGATAGGGTCTTGTTAAATTGCCCAGGCTGGCCTCAATCTTGCAATCCTCCTGCCTCAGCCTCCCAAATTGCTGGCATTACAGGTATGTGACACCACACCCAGCTTTAGCTTACCTAACTGTAAATCTAATGTTATGGAATTATTATGCAAAGAAATAACATTCATTATTCAACTTTTGAGAGAATAATCATGTGGGCCTGCCATATAATGGTAATATCCTAGGATAAGATTTCATCCACTGGGTGATTGCATGCAGTGGTAACAGAGACCTTGAAAAAGAAAAGTCGATCCATATGTTTTCCCTCATATGTGGAAGCTAGAGAGGAAACGGAAAAGAAAGGTGGGGGTGATGGTGTGAAAAGCCGAGGGAGATCAGTAGAATAGAGGGAGGAGATGGAGTGGGGTGGGGGAGTAGAGAAATGCTGGGGGGTGACATTTGCCAAATCATATTGTTATATTGTGTGCATATGTAACAACAAATCCCACTGTTTCATACAATTGTAATGCACCAATAAAAAATTTGAAGAAAAAAATTTACTAATTCTATCCTTTCCTTAAATTAAAAACACACACAGAGAGAGATTAAATAAATAGGCTAATCTTTCTGTATACAAAGAGCTCAGAGGTAGGCAGTTTAAAAGGCCAGATTGGCAAATCAGCCACAAATGTACCAGTTCCCTTGTCATTCTGCTTCACAATTAATATACTTCCTCTGTTCTCAGGAGAGCTTCATGGACACAAAATGGCGATTGGAACTCCAGCCACAGCTTCTCAATTCCAAACATTAAGAAAATGAAGAGTAGAAGCAGAAGGCTTATGCCAGCTCAGTTAGTCCTCGTTTGTAAGAACTCTCTTTAATCCCCAACAAGATCTTCTACTTGTATCTTAGTCCAGAGTTGGCCATGTGGGCCACCCTGTGTGCAGATGGGGATGGGAAATGGTGTTCATTGACACCAGTAAGGAAGGAGGGGAAAATTGGCAGTTACAGACTCTGCTACCAACATGCTATGAATCAACTTGGGCTTTTTTGATATTATTAGGGACATTCATTATCCACAAATTTGTAATAAGTGTCCACATTCATTGCCAAATTGTTTCATTCAAAGCAAGGATGTTCTTAAGATGCCAGACCACTGGAAGTTCACAGATTCAAGTGACTGAGTCAAAGGGTAGAAAATACTGGTCCTTTTTTGCAAGTTCCCATCTGTCCTTTGAGCTAGTTCAACCCTAAAAGTAATCTGTCAGACTATTAACCCATGTGCTTTATAGAGAGTTTCCTACACAGAGCACTTTCAGGGTGGTGACCCCATTTATTCCTCTGAACCAGTGTGACATGGAGCAAATACTCTTGTCCCCTCTCTGGCATGCTCATGCTGTGGCAGGAATGGAACTCTAGATCTTCTGACTTCAATTCCAACTTCTTCTTTTACATCATCTATCAAATAATAAACATATATCCATACACTCTCTAAAATCAAAAACCCACATTTATCTCTGATGTTTTGGTGGATCCTCATAATAACCATGCCAGGGAGACAGAACAATTATTAAATTTCCATATTATACCCATGGAAACTGAGGCATACCCATGGTTAGTTGTAAGACCAGAACTTGAACCCAGCACTTTAAATGTCATGATTTTTTTTGGGGGGGGGGCAGTACCAGGGATTGAATTCAAGGGTGCTTAACCACTGAGTCACATCCCCAGCACTTTTTATATTTTGTTTCAAGACAGGGTCTTGCCAACTTGCTGAAGCTGGCTTTGAACTTGCCATCCTCCTGCCTCAGCCTCCGGAGTCACTGGAATTATAGGCACACACCATCAGTCCTGCCTAATAAGGTTCTTTTTTTGGAATGAGTCTCTCAAATAATTGGGCTCCAGAGCAGACACAGGATGGAGACTGGCTGGGACTCCAGGCAATCGGGGAGGGGTGAGGCTGGAAGGCATGTTTCTCTTGCCCCCACCTCCCTCGCAGGGCTGCGAACCCCTCGCACTCCCCCATGGGACTGCAGGGACCTCCCAGCAGCCTCAGTGTAAATCACAGGAAGGAGGGAGAAACGTCCCCCATGATTGCCCTGAGAAATGTTGTCTTTTCCCAGGAGATGTGTTTGACACAAGATAAAGGACCCGTGTAGAAAACAAACTTCACCACGCTGTGCCTGGCGTTGCTGCTGGCTTTTCTTCCGCCTCCCCCGCCCCCTGTCACACTCACTCATCCTTTGAAGACAGCACATGAACTTCCTTCCAAGGAGAATGATTTCTGCAAAGCATTTCTCGCAGGGACTACCTTTCAGGTGACCTTCTAGATTTGGGATCTCCAGGTCCCACTGCCCTCCAAGTGGACAACGCCCCCAAACTACGCTCATGAGTGTTTTCAAGAATGGACCAATCTTGAGGTGGGTGTGCTTTGGAGTCTAACTCAGAGATCTAAAAACTTGGTAAAAATCCTTAATTTCTGGCCTAGTTACTAGTTCAGGGGCAAAAATCAGGCTGCCTCAACCCCTGCCTCCCTGGGGTAGAATGAGCACAACCCCAGGCCCCAGGATCTAACCGAGTTTGAGCAAAGGCCCCATGCATGCTTCTTCCCACCCCAAAGATGCATGCAAGTGTTGGAAGATGGATGGCCAGGTTGTGGCAGAGGCCAGCACTGAGCACCCCCAGGCTCAGCAGGCTCCCTGGATAACCAACGTGAGTCTTCTGGGTCAAGCAGAACAAGATAGTCAGTTGTTTCCGCTTCTCCAAGAAATCCTCTCCGCCTGCCCCTTCTGGAGCAAGCGCTCCTCTCCACCCTGGAACTCTCCTACTCTGGTTGCTTTGTTCTGTTGTTTAAGGTCTCCTGCCCCATAGGGTGGTCATCTCAGTCCACACCTACCATCTGCCCTCCTCTCTCCCCCTGGTGACACCAGTTCCCTGCTGGTGTCCAGTGTGTCTCCCGGCATTGCTCTGGGTGTTTTGCTCTGATCTTCCCACCAGTGCAGGAGGTATTCTTGTCTCTCCTTATAGAGGAGTGCATTTAAGTTGTATGAGAATTTAGTCATTTCCCAATGTCACCAAAATTGGAACCCAGGTTGGTCGGAGAGAAGCTTTGAGAGGTAACAACCCTTGGAGTAGTCCATCTGCCTCCCGCCGGAGCCCTGCCAGAGCATGACTGAAGGCTGTCATGCTTTGAGTGACTCTTTCTCAAGTCAGTCTGGGGACATCCTCCTGCTGCGTGTGTGATGCCCAGATCTTTGTTGGGTCTGTAAATTGTGCTGTGAGATGAGCTCTTGGCCAGCACAGGGAACTGAGGAGCCTGTTCTTGCTGGTAGTTCAGCCTCGTCTGGGCCCTCTCTCCTGCAGGCACTCCCTGCCACCTCCCAGGCTAGGCCAGCTGTTAAAATGTGACTTCCTCCCATTAATTAGAAAGGGCCTCTGCTGATTCCTAACAAGACCCAGAATGGTCATCCAAGAGAGCTTACAAAACACTCTCTGGATCCCTTATGTGCTGAGAAATCCAGTCCAGCTGGATGACATTTTCTCCCGATATTCATAGGGCTACAGCAATTAAGAGGAAAGGGCTTGCACCTCGGTCCTGGGGGTGAAGTCCAGCTTAGAGCTGTGGAGGAGCTGCTCAAGGCCCCAGCCCACCTCCTCCCTCTGCCCCTGCTGCTCCCTGCCCAAGATGTCGGGGCCTCCTCTGCCTCCCAGGATGGTGCCAAAACACTGTGGGTCAGGGGTCAGGCCCCTCGCTGGTTTCAGCCTCTTTTCCTGCAATCTTGCAAAGAAGGTAGTAGAACTTGATGGGAAAACTTGATGGGGTTGAGAGACGTGGCAGATTTCATCTCAAGGTAGATAATGGTTTCATTGGATTCAGAGTCTGCTAATGCCTCAGATTCGGTATCTGCAAAATAGAAAGGTTCAGCTTCTCTAAGCTCACTGTGTGTCAGAGGCAAAGTGAATCACAGGGTGATAATAATACATCCTTGAACCCTTGAGCATCATCATGGAGATCAATCATAAGCACTTCAGTCCAATGTTCCCCTGTGCTTTTTCCCCAAGTGTGTCAGTCAGCTTTTCGTCACTGTGACAAAATACTTGAGCCAACAACTTATAAGGAGAAAAGGTTTATTCTGGCTCGTGTTTCCAGGATTTCAGTCTATGGTTGGTTGGCTCTACTGTTTTGGGAGCTGTGGCAAGGCAGCACATTGTGGCAGAGAGCTTGAGGTGGAGCAAAGCTGCTGCCTTATAGAGTCCAGGAATCAGAAAGGAGAGAGAGAGAGAGAGAGAGAGAGAGAGAGAAGAGAGAGAGAGAGAAAGGAAGGGAGGGAGGGAGAGAGAAAGAATGGGTATCTCAAGAACCTCTTTAAGAACTGGAGTTATGGCTCAGTGGTAGTGTGCTTGCCTCACATGTGTGAGGCACTGGGTTTGATTCTCAGCATCACATATAAATAAATGAATCAACAATTAAAAAAATATTTTTTAAAAAAGAAAAAAGAACTCCTTTAAGAGCACACCCCCAGTGTTAGAGTCTGTAAACAAGTCAGGACCCAGTAACCAAACTTCCTTCCTTTAGACTCCCAAATTTTCACCATCCCCCCGTAGTGCCTGACTAAACCATACTAATTAGGAAGTATGTGAAGAGGTACACCATAGGATGTCTGTACTGAAAGGATTCCTAGAGTCTGTTTATTGTAAGGGTATCAAAATTAAATAGAAATCATGTTCAGATCATCCTTTGCCTGGTTTCAGCCTCTATTGCTATTACAAAGGGAATGACGTTGACCAGGTGGGCATCATCCTTCCTCTGAGACCACCAGATACTTTCTTTCTTTCTTTCTTTTTTTAGTTGTAGTTGGGAACAATACCTTTATTTCATTTATTTATATGCGGTGCTGAGATTGAACCCAGGGCCTGGCACGTGCTAGGCAAGCGCTCTACCCCTGAGCCACAACCCCAGCCCCAGTCCACCAGGTACTTTCTTTAGGATCATAATATGGTTCCACCAAGACCCCTGAGGTGGTGAAGGATGGAAAACACCATTATCCTGACTTTTGCAGACTTGCAATCTGGGATTCAAAGACATTAAGCAACACTGTCAGAATCACATGGTAAACAAGAGTGGAATTGAAATAATACAAGTCAGACCTCTCTACTTCTGACAGAGAGGTGACAGTGAACTTAGAATTATAACCATTCCATCTCTAAATAAAATCCAGGAGCTCCTCTCCACAAAGCATAATTAGTACAGGAAAGGGGCCACTAATAGATTTTGGGATTTAAGAAAAAAAATTTTATAGTAAATAGCAAACAACATGAAAATTCTACTGCAAATTATGAAAATATGCACTTAAAATGTGAGTTATAGTTTCTGTTATGTGCAACTTCAGGATAAATAGTCAAATTGTTCTCTGGCATAATTTTTCTTGCACAATTTTATAATAGAACAATATAACATCGTTTGCTTTATTTTTGCCTTGAGAAGAACAGTTACAGAGTCGTTTCATTCACTGTCCTAAGAGCGCTTCCTTATTCCTTGGTCACTGGAATCTTTCTGACACCCAAAACCCTCTGTTAATTCCCTGTGTCCACTCATCAACAACTTGGCCAGTTGTTGGCTCCCCCATGTGACTCCAGCCAGCATCTCTTTCCTCAACTTATAAGGTTCAATACCTTTGGCAAGAGGCTGGGGATGTGGCTTGGTGGTGGAATGCTTGCCTCTATGCGCAAAGCCCTGGGTTCAATCTCCAGTATCAAAATAAAACAAGAAGCAGCAATAGCAACAAAGCAGCCTTTGGTAAGGTTCACAACTGAATTTTGCACAGACACCCCCTTGTTAAGGTATCATCATGTTAAGAAGGGATATGTGAAGGCAGGCTAACTTTAACAGAGGTCAGATCACTGAACAAGTGCTTTTGTGTTGGTTTGACTTCTTCTTCGGTTTATTCATGACTCGAGGTCTGAGACACTTTGAGGCCTAACCACTGGGAGAGACTTGAAGGAAGAGCAACAGTCAGTCCCTCCACTGTTCTTTGCCTAAAACTTTGTTTCTAGACTGAAGGTTGGGGTTGCCTTGGTGCCATTGTTATTTGCAAATTGTCCCTTTGGGGTTCCTGTGCAAGGCTGAGACCAGTGGTAGGGAGGCAAGAGGAAGACAAGTCCTGGGTTTCCAGGCCAGGATTAGGTTTCTTGACCACCCCTTCATTCAGGGACCTGGAAGACAGCATCTTCTTCATTCATCTGTTCATTTATTCAAGTAGTTATCAATCAAGAGGCATATCCAATAGCTGATAAGTGATAGATAAAATTCTAAGAGTTGCAAGGGTAGAAATGGGCAGTACACAGTCACTACCTCCAAAAAACTTAAAACCTAGTTGGAGAGAAAAGATAGACACATGAGACATTTACTAATAGTTATTAGTAGTTTCAAATAGTTATATTTGAAAAATGTTTTGTGATTTTTAATTATGTCTTCTTTTAACTCCCAAACATTCTGCAAGGAGCGCTATTATTATCACAAATTTATGGATCCGAGAACAGGTTGAGGGTGATTAACATATTTGGTAGCCAGGTTTCTTCTTATCAAGTCCAGTGCTCTTTCTAGAACATCCATTTGTCAACCTATATAAAAATGCCAGTTGTTATTCAGCTATAAAAAAGAATGATGTGCTGATACAGCCTACAAGGTGCATGAGCTTTGGAAACATGCTAAATGAAAGAAGCCAGACACAAGACATCACATCGGATATGTGTCCAGTTGTGTGTTTGTAATTCTTAGAATATGCAATTCCATAGAAACCAAAGGCAGACTGGTGATGGACTGGGGCTGGGGATAGCGGGGAATGGAGAGTAACTGGGTACAGGGTGTCTTATTTTGGGGTGATGAGTTTGGAACTAGATAACGGGGATGGCTGTACCATATTGGGCACCTACTGAATGTTACTGAAGCGTTCACTTTAAAATGGCTAATTTTATACTATGTGAATTTCACTTCAATAAAAAAGTTTTTAAGATATCAATTAATTTTCCTATGAATCTAAAACTGCTGAAAGAAAATGAAACCTGAAGAACAGAGAGCAGAGTCAAATAACTGTGGAAGAGATGTTAGTGGTCCAGCTGTGACTGGGGGCAGAGGTCAAGTGCAAGGTACTCATTGGACATGATTTTTCTATAGTCATGGTAACTAAGGAATTGAAGAGGTATGGCCGGGCACTCTTGCCCTGTCACCTGCCCTCCTAGCCCTGAGTTCTCTTTTGGAGTATTTACCACAATCGCTACTGCGTGTGTGTGCCTGCCTGTCAGGTGTCTGTCTTCCCCAATAGCCTCTCTGCTTTATAATAGCTAGTTGGTCCTTTTCACAACTGCCTCCACAGTATCTCACACAGAGCAGGAACTCAGTAAATAAAAGATCTCTGGTTTTAATTGTCTACCTCCAAAAAAAAAAAAAAAAAAAAAAACTGTGCTACCTTGAGAAACTTATTGATCCTCTGTGGGCCTCAAATGCTAGGCTTCAGACCTTTGCTCAGTTGTTTTCCTGGGCTCCACCCACATAACGGGAAGGCTAAGCCTGACTCCTTAGTGTTGCTGTTGAGGTGTTTTCTAACAGGGGTGTTGCTACCCTAACTGTGATACCTCTGTGTATTTCTCCATAGCATCCAGAAAACTAGATTTGTTGTGAGCAAATATCACTACATTATTCCAGGAGGGATTTTTTCCTCTCCCCGGGGGTATATTGCTACCTTTACTTGTGTTCTACAAAGAAAGAAGGAACCGCGAGAACAGTTTCAGGGAGCTTTTAAAAGAATTTTTTAAACCTTTTCAAAGAGCTGAGAAGGCACTGCTCTTGGGCCTCTGACATGCTGGCCCCTTCCTGGGCACAATCTTGGGATGATTTAACCCTAGCACAACAAGGCAGGGACCAGTTTTCCTCATCTTACAGATTGGGGTCCAAGACGAACAACTTCTTGCAAACCTGCAGCAAGTCTGTGTGACTGGGCTGAGGCCTCAATTCTGAGATCTCAGCCGCTTGGGAAACTACTAAGACGGGTTCCAGGGTCTCTCCTGGTGATCTGCAGCGAATGGGGTGGGGGGACAATCACCATCTGGAACAGGTTAGTTTCACTCCTGCCTGGAGGGCGGAGGATGGACTCAATGACCCCTGCAAGTCCCTCTCTGCCCGATGCCTCTCCAGTTACCTTCTCCAGTTTCCAGCAAACATGCTTTCTCTAGGGAAAAATGAATCCGGGGCTTCAGCTTCCCTTGGGAGTCTGTAAACCATTCTACTTTCCAGTTTGGGGAATATGAGCTTCATGAGAGAAAATGCCCAGCAGGCTGTCAGAGGAAACATTGCAACAACAACTCTGTATATTTAGATTCTTCCTAGCAACACATGCTCCTGAAGGATGCAGTACAAACAGAAGGCAGAATATCTGAGTCCCCTTCCTGGGTCCCCTGCCACCTCAGGGCCCTTGATTGGTTGGCTTCTCTGTTTGATGCCCGGGCACCCTCCCTACCTGGCGTGGGTGTGGGAGATTAACGTCGCAGGCCAGCACTGCCCAGTGATGGAGCTTCATCCTTGGGAGTTCCAGTGTTTCCTGGTTCCTCTGTCTCTGATTTATCTATTTATTTTGCATTTCTGGGAATGGAACCCAGGACCAGCCACAGAGCCACCTCCCCAGCCCTCAATTTCTATTTCCTGAACCCAACCTAGGACATGCGGCCTAACAAAGGATTTCTCTGATGCTTTGTGGCCTGAGGATAATGAGGAGATTAGATCCCATTTAAACTATTTACTGAATATTTATTTTGCTGAACACTCTAAAGGCAGTACTGCATTTCACTTCACACCAACCACATAAGAACAATGAGATTCAGAAAGATTTGGTTCAAGATCCCATCCAGCTAGTGAATGGCAAAGCTAGGGTTGGAGCCTATCCTGTCTGGCTTCAGGGCTCAGAATTTTTACCATAACACTCAACTCTTAGATGGAAGTCTGGGCTTTGTAAAAAGTCACATATCATTTGGACACCAAAACACTGGCATTCTGCAGGCCTTTTTAAAAAAGATTTTTATAATGAAAGTTTTCAAACATACAGAAAAGTCACAGGAGTAGGAAATGAGCCCCCATCCCCCAGGTTTAACAATTACCAACATTTCTTGCCATACGTCTATCCATTTTTCCTTTTTCTTTTTTTTTTTTCCTATAGTACTTTAAAGGAATTCCTGACATTCTGTGTCATTTTGCCCCTAAATACTTCCATATGTAGCTCTTAAAAGAGGGGAGGAGGGAGCAAGAAGGGATTTCTTACCTAACTACGAAACCAAACACCTAACACAAATCATAATTTCCTCTTATCACCTAATAACCAGTTCAAATCAGATTTCTCCTAGTGTGCCCCAAATGCATTTTACATTTGGTTTGTTCCACTAAAAGGCCAAACAAACCCACCTACAGTATTTGATTATGTCTCCTAAGTCTTTTAACTCAGAATTTTGTCTTCTTTTTGTTTTCTGTGTCACTGATCCTTAAAGAGACTGTCCATTGTCCTGCAGAACACTCATCGTCTGGATGTGTCGGATGACTTACTGGTGGTGATGTTTCACTTGTTCCTCTGTCTCCTGTGTTTTCTGATGAGGTGTAAATCGGATGGTTTGGTGAGGCTCATTCGGTAGCCAGAGCACCTCATGGATGGTGCAGAAGGCTTACCTGGCATTGCTTCTCCAGGTACCTCATGGCTGCTGGTCCCAATTTTTAGTGCTGATAAAGATCATTGTGCTGAGATGGGTTCCCAGAAATTTTCAGGGCTGACAGAGACAAAAGATAGATTTATTACACAATTCTTGGATTCTGGGCCATGTATGGTATTCTCGTGGTTGTCAGGCTTAAGGCTGATCCTAGTGACATGGGGAAACCAGTTTTTCGGCTTTGAAAGGGCTGCAGATTTTAGGGTCTTATGGCCTCCTTTGTTTGGGGTTGGCGGGGGTGTGGGGGAGAGCCTATCTAAGGTGTGGTGTGAGACTTCTTGCCCATTTACAAGTATAGACAGCTGGGGGTGAGATTCGTATTCAGAGCTGATGATTCAGAAAGTAGAATCTGGTGCCTGGCTGACTCTTGGCACCAGAGGGGTGGTCCAGAGACAGGAAATAGGAATCAGTGGAGAAAGGACAGGCAGAGGCCTGGTGCACCAAGCAGGGTGGCTTGAGAAAACTGCTCAGGTAGAGAAACCAGGAAAAATGCTGAGACTCTCAGATGAAGGATGCTGAAGGAGACAGGAAGTTGGCAGAATCTGAACTAAAAACCATGAAAAGAGGGCTTGGGTTGGGGATTATCTGTGGAACCCAGCCAGAAGAGACTTAGAGCCCTCAGAGGGAAGCCCCTCTCTAGATCACCTGTTCCACCGTCTCCTTTTGGAGATGAAGACACTGGGCTCAGGAAAGAGCAGTCAGTTATTTAAAGTGGCACAGCCGGGAGAAGCACTCAGTTCCCCTGGTTCCCACCAAGCCCTTCCACTTCACCACACCACTCTGCTCTTCCTCCTCAAGGACCAGTGGCTGCTGCAAGAAGTCTAGCTGCCCTGGGGTGAAGGAGGTCTGCACCAAGAAGCCAGACTTCTTTTGTGGTAAGCCAGATGAAGCCAGGCTTCTGTGACTAAGCCATATGCCTGTAATTTGCTTAAGTCCACGTAACTTGTGCCCTGTTATTCTTCTCACTGTGTGAACTGGTTAGTAGATGAGTGTAGATGAGAAGAACTATAGAAGGTGCAGGTTAGACTGTGAGAGTCCACACCGGGCTCTAAGTTCAAAGAACAAAACCTCTGCACATCCTCACCCCTTGGCCCATTAAACAATTAAGGCTGGAGAACAGGGAGAGAGCCAGACTGAATGATTCCTCATTTGTTTCTTGGTTGGAGAGGCTCCTGGAGAGCAGTCTTGAACTACTCATCTATATATTCCTAGCATTAGGACTGGGGTTATAGCTCGGTAGCTTGCCTGGCATGCACAAGTTCTGGGTTTGATCCTCAGCACCACAAACAAGGGGAAGAAAGAAAGAAAAATATTCCTAGTATTTACAAAAGAGTAGCTCATGATAAATGGCATTTAATAAATACAAATAGTTGAATGAATGAAGGAAGGGAGGAACATCTAGGAATGTACATTATCTTGATCATAATCCCCTTAATCGATGCCTCCTCTCTGGTCTCAGCCTTGTATTCTAGAACAGTGATCTTCCAATCTTGTTTACCCCACCCTCTCTCCACAAAATTTGAGAAATTATGTTCCCTTTTTGATTTGTAAGTCAGCATTTAATAGTTTACATCAAGAGTTTTAATATGTAGTTCACATGGATATACTTTCCAGAACATTATAAATATTGACATTCTAAAGTAAAAAATCTTAAATCACACTTTTGCATATGTCCAGTGGAAGTAATTTTTTGATACATGACATCTCACATTTACAAATTTTGTGAACAAATTATTTTTTCTAGTTGGAAATCTTATATTGTTTCCTTTTCTCTTTGAAATTATATCTCTACATCACTTGTCAAAATTTTTAGCAACTAGTATTTGGTAACATAAGTTTTCCAATTTCCTAAAACTCTTGAATCCTAATTGTCAAAATTTTTCTGTATTTAGTTGTGGTGATGATTATTATTAGCATAGCAATTGATCAAAACAATATATACTATGACACATTTTTAAAGTAAAAAGCTGAGATTACCAATTTAAGACTATCTCCTCATTCATAAACAAACTTCAACAAATTTAAAAGAGTTGTTATAATATAGTTGGTTCTCAAACTACAGTACACTCAAACTAGGAATCAATAACAGAAAGATAACAGGGAGCTATCAAAACACTGTGAACTAGTCCATGGGAAGAGAGAATGCCTCAAGGGAAATCCAAAAATACAGTGAACAGAAAGAAAATGAAAATACCACATATCAAAAGTTATGGGACGCATCTAAACAGTGCTGAAAGGAAAATATGTAGCACTAAATGCTACATTGGGAAAGAGGAAAAGCACCCTGTCAGAAGCCCAATACCCTACCTCAAGAACCCAGAAAACAAAGACAATAATCTCAGCAGCAAATGAAAAATGGAAAATAATAAAGAATAGAAATCAGTGAAATTTAGAAAAGGAAAAAGCAAGATAAAAATCTTCAAACAAAGCACTGGTTCTTGGGAAAGATCAATAAAATTGACAGACCTCTAGCTAAAAATGACAAAAGACAAAGACAAGATACACGAACCCCGTGTGGAAATGGGGAATGGCACTGCAGACTCCAAACAAGAGTGATAATAAAGAATGCTACAAGCCACTTCACTGTTATAAATTTGACAACTTAGATAAAGTGGACCAATTCCTAAAAACCAGAAATTATCACAACTCACCCAATATGAAATAAACAATGAGAGTAACTATGTAATTATTAGGAAAATTAAACTCATAATTTAAAAGTTCTCAAAAGATCGATCTTCAGTCCCATATGGAGTTTACTGGAGAATCTACCAAAGGTTTAGAGAAGAATTAACACCGGTTCTATAAAATATCTTCCAGAAAGTTAATGAAGAGCAAATACTTGTCAGTTCATTTTATGAATCTAGTACTATCCTGATACCAAACCTAGAAAGAAGATAGTACACAAAAAAGAAAGATATAGACCAATACATTTTATAAGTGTGGACTTAGAATTTTACTTTATTTTATTTATTTTTTTTGTTGTACTGGGGATTGAGCCCAGCGCTTCCTGTATGCTAGGCAAGTGCTCTACCACTGACCTACATCCCCAGCCCTTAGACATAGAAATTCTTTTTTTTTTTTTTAAAGAGAGAGAAAGAGAATTTTTTTAAAAAATATTTATTTATTTATTTATTTTAGCTTTCGGTGGACACAACATCTTTATTTTATTTTATGTGGTGCTGAGGATCGAACCCAGCGCCCCGCGAATGCCAGGCCAGCATGTTACCACTTGAGCCACATCCCCAGCCCCCAGAAATTCTTTATAAAATATTAGTAGGGCTGGGATTGTGGTTCAGAGGTAGAATGCTCGCCTAGCATCAATGGGACCTAGGTCCGATTCTCAGCACCACATAAAAATAAAGGCATTGTGTTGTGTTCATCTACACCTAAAAAATAAATATTTAAATAAAATAAAATATTAGCAAATAGAACTCGGCAATGTATAAAAAGAACTATAGACCATGACCAAATGGTATTTATTCCAGTGAAGCAAGGCAGTTTTAGTATTTTAAAATGTATCAGTGTAATCAATTCTATTAACAAGCTAAGGGAAAAAAAATTCCATGTCAATTGACAAAATAAAAACATTTGACATTCATTCATGATCATAAATGTCTGAGTTTAAAAAAAACAGAGAAGAAGTTCTTCAACTTGAAAAAGAACATCTACCAAAACAAAACAAAACAACCCTGCAGCTAGCATCATTTTTAAAGATAGAAAATCAAATGCTTCCCCTCCAAATTTGGGAACCAGTCATGGATGTTTACTCTGAACTCTTATTCAGCATGGTGCAGGAAGTTCTGGACAGGGCAAATAGAAAGAAAGGGCAGAGAGGAAGAAGAAAAGAGAAGCATATAGATTAGACAGAACTAAAACTCTTTTGCAAATAACATGATTTTCAATGAAAAAAATCCCAAGAATCTATAAAAAACTCAAAGAACTAATAGGTAAGTCTAGCAAGATTACAGAATAAGAGATAAATACACAAAAGTCTATCAATTATATTTTCACATATTTGCAGTAAATATGTGAACACCAAAATTAAAATTATAATTGCTCCAATAAAATGAAATACTTAGGTCTAACAAAACATGTACAATACCTGTACACCAAAAAATTTCACCATATTGATGAAATAAATCAATAAGGTATAAATAAATGGCCAGGTGTTGGTAGTACACATTTGCAATCCTAGAGACTTGGGAAGCTGAGGCAAAAGGATCCCAAGTTTGAGGTCAGTCTCAGTGACTTGGCAAGATTCTGTCTAAAAAAAAAAAAAAGTCTGGGGATATAGCTCACTGGTAAACTGCCCCTGGTAAACTGGGGGTTCAATCTTCAGTACCAGAAAGAAAAAACATCTGAATAAATGGAGAGATGTGCTGTGCTTATGCATTGAAAGACTCAACATAGTAAATATGTGAATTCTTCCCAGATTGGTAGATATGCAGAGCACAATTCTTATCTAAATCTCAGCAAGATTTTTTTTGTTGATATACACATAGATTATTCTAAAATTTACATAGAAAGAAAAGGCAACTAGGTTAGCCAAAACAATTTTGACAAAATATAGAGAGAGATTGGAAAAGTAAGTCTACAATGATTTTTTTTAATATTTATTTTTTAGGTGTAGTTGGACATAATACCTTTATTTTACTTATTTATTTTTATGTGGTGCTGAGGATTGAACCCAAGGCCTTTCACATGTTAGGTGAGTGCTCTACCGCTGAGCCACAGTCTACGATGATTTTAAGACTCATTTTATAGCAATGATAAACAAAGCTATGTGGCAAAAGAATTGACATAGTGATCAATGGAAAGAATAGAGAACCTAGCTAATATAGTAAGAGAAGAAAAGGAAATAAACAGTACGCACATTAAGAAAAAAGAAAATAAAATTTTCTCTGCTTGCAGGTAACATGATTATTTATGTAGAAAATCCAAAAATACTGACCAAAATCCAAAAATTTCTCAAACAAATGATTACAGCAAGTTTGTAGGCTACACAGTTGGTACATTCAGGAACTGCCACAAAGACTTTGTGTCACTGGATGTGTTTCACATAGGGCACAACATACCATATATCCTAGGTGTGTGCTAGGCTTTACCATCTAGATTTATATAATTACACTCTGTGATGTTTGCACAAGAGTGAAATTCTCAGCAGTTCTCAAAAGGTATCCCTATTATTAAATAATGCTTGACTCTACACAAAATTGAATTGTTTTCCTATAAATCAACTGAGGAATGGTTGGAATTAAAGATTAAGAACTTATCAGCATTTATATTAGCACCTCCCAAAATGAAATACTTAGATATAAATCTAACAAAATGTATACATGAACTACACGAGGAAACCTATAAAAAAAAAACCTATGAAAAATATCAAAAGTCTAAATAAGTGGAGAGATAGTCCATGTTCACAGACAACACTCAATATAGTTAAGATGTCAGTTTTTCCCAAATGATTTGTAGATTCAACACAATCACAGTCAAAATCCCAGAAAGTTATTTTGTAGATGTTGGTGAACTGCTTCTAAAGTTCATATGGGAAGGCAAAAGACTCAAAATAGTCAACAGAATATTGAACTAGAGCAAAGGTTGAAGGACCTGACGCTAACCAACTTTAAGACACACTGTAAAGCCTCAGTGACCCAAGGAGTGGGAAGGAGGTAAAAAAAGAGACAAATAGATCAATGGAAGAGAATAGAGAGAAGTAGACCCATATAAGTACAGCTGTCGGAATTTTTTTTTTTTTTGTACTGGGGATTGAGCTCAGGGCCACTTACTACTTGAGCCAAGTCCCCACCCCCTTTTATATTTTTATTTAGAGACATGATCTCACGGAGTTGTTTACGGCCTTTCTGGGTTGCTGAGGTTGGCTTTGAACTCTCCATCCTCCTGCCTCAGCCTCCAGAGCTACTGGGATTACAGGCATGCACCACCAAGCCCAGCAGTCAACTGATCTTTAACAAATTAGAAAATGTAATTCCATGGACAAAGGATAGTATTTTCAACAAAGTGCTAAGAACAACCAGACACCCAAAGGTAAATTAATTAAATACTTAAATAAGAATCTAGGCACAGATCTAACCTTTTCCACAACTCCTAATGGATCATGGACATAAATGTAAAATGCTAATTATAAAATTTCTAGAAGATGATATAGAAGAAAATCTAAGTGATCTTGAGTTTGGCAATGACCTTTTTAGATACAATACCAAAAATATGATCCAGAAAAGAAAAAGTTGATAAAATGGACTTCATTTAAAATTAAAAGCTGCTGTGAAAGTCACTGTTAAGAGAATGAAAAGACAAGTCACAAACTAGGAGAAAATCTTTTCCAAACACACATCTGATGGTGGATTTGTACACAGAATATACAAAGAACTCCTAAAACCCAATAGTGAGGAAACAAAACGCACAATTAAAAAGTAAGCCAAAGAACTAAACAGACCCTTTACCAGATTGCAAATATAAACATGATAAAATGTTCAACAATATAGTCATTAGGGAATTGCAAATTAAAACAAGATCCTGGGGTATAGTCATTAGAATAGCAGCTAAAATCCAAAACATCGACAATGCCAGACATTGACAAGGAGGCAGAACAACAACAACTCTCTCACTTATTATGCAAAATGATACAGCCACTCAAGAAGAATATCTGGCATTTTCTTACAAAGCTAAATGCAGTCTTCCTATATGATCCAGAAAATGCACTCCTTGGTATTGACCCAAACAATTAAGGTTATCCTTAATTGTCCAAACTTGGAAGCAACTAAGATATCCTTCCATAAGTGAATAAACAGTGGTACATGCCTGAAATGACGTATTATTCAGTGGTGAAAAGAACTCGGAAGCCATGAAAAGACATGGAGGAACCTCAAAAGCTATGGCTATGAGAAAGATGCCAGTCCAAATCAACTTCACACCATATGATTACAGTTATAGAACATTTTGGAAAAGGTCAAACACAATAGAAGGAAGGAGGGATGAATAAATAGGTAGACTGTGGAGGATTTTTATGGCAGTGAACTCTTTTGTCCGGTGTATTTAGATATTGCATACTATTTTGGTACTGTGTGGGGGAAATGTGATATTATGCACTTATCAAAACCTATAAAACTATATGACAGGAAAAGTTAACCCTAAGGTAAGCTATAGACTTTGGGTGATAATGTACAAATAGTTCATTAGGCATTGATTTAACTAATAAAACTAATAATGTAACTAACGAATAATCAATTTAGACAATAGTATATAAATATTGATTCATTAGTTGTAACAAATATACTATTTTTTTTTTGGCAGTGTAAGGAGAATCTTTTTATTTTTTAGTTATCGGCGGACACAACATCTTTGTATGTGGTGCTGAGGATCGAACCTGGGCCGCACGCATGCCAGGTGAGCGCACTACCGCTTGAGCCATATCCCCAGCCCTCAAATGTACTATTTTAATGCCAGGTATTGATCATAGAGGAAACTGCTGTCTTGGGAGAAGACGGGGGAGAAATTATGTGGTACCTCTCTCTACACATTGCTCAGTTTTTCTGAAAACCTAAAACTGCTCCAAAAAATGCATCTATTTTTAAAAATAGTTAAATCTCCCATAAAGAAAAATTTGAAACAATTTATTTATCTACTTTTCATTTCACTCCTATCCCCTTGAGGGCTGGTCTGTGCTCTGTAACTTCCTTTCAGAGAGTCATATGTAGAAAGGGAGAAAAAAGTAAACTGGGCAGTGGAGAAACCTGGTGAACACAGGCTAACGCTCTACCCAGGTGATCAAGGTTAAGGTCATCAGTAATGTGGAGTCAGCCCAAGTAGCTGGGATTACAGGTGTGCACCACAGCGCCTGCTATGCAAATTTTCTATAAATCAAACTATTTTAAAAATTAAATGTATCTTAAAATAACATGTAAGCAAGGCATGCTAGTGAACACTTGTAATCCCAGTGATTTTGGGAGACTGAGACAGGAGGATCACAAGTTCAAGGACAGCCTCAGCAACTTAACAAGACTATCTCAAAAAGGGCTGGGAATCTAGTTCATTGGTAGAGTGCCACTGGGTTCAGTCACCAGTACAGCAAAATAATAAGGAGGAAGAGGAGGGGAGGGGAATGTGTCAAGCCAGTAAAGAATCTGGATCACTCGTGCATGGTTGGTGGGAATATAAAACAATGCAACCACTCTGGAAGAATTTGGCAGTTTCTTTAAAAATTTAAACATACAATTCATATAATCCAGCAATTGCACTCCTAGATATTTATGTCAAAGGAATGAAAACTTGTGTTTACACACACAAGCTGTGCATAAATTTTTATAGAAAGTTTTTTTGTAATAGTCCCAAACTTGAAACAACTCAGGTGTCTTTCTATGAGTGAATAATTCAACACATCAGGACATAGCCATACTGTGGAATATTATTCAGCAATGAGAAAGAAGAACCTATTGATACAACAACCTGCATGAATTTCCGGATTCCTGTGTTGACTGAAGAACAGGGGGAAGGAATCCAATTCCAGAAAGTTATGTACTGTGTGATTCCATTCATATATCATTCTTGAAATAATGAATTTAAAGAAATGGAGAAGAGTGGAGGGACAGAGTAAGAGGGAAGTAGCTGTGATTGTAAGAAGGCGACATCGACATCCTTGTAATTATTGAAATCTTTACATGTAACTACACCAGTACCAACACCCCAGTCCGACCCCATACTGCCCAGGGTTCCAGGAGTCGAGCTTTCAGGGATCTCAGTATTGTTTCCAAAACTGCATGTGCTTCTACAAATTTCTCAAAAGTTCAATTAAGAATTTTAAAATTAGAAAGGGAATTCTTAATGAAATTAGTTTTAATTAATGCACTCATGCATGATATTACTTGTTATTAAAACTAGACCAGGGGCAGCATCTATTCTGGTCCTACTTTTCATTTTTATAGGAGTCGTGCTGGGAAACTTTGTTCACATAAGTAAGTTTGGATAGAGTTTTATTATAGCAATATGATTTAACTCTCTGAACTCTTTCCAAGTGCTATGCCAAAAATAACATACTGCTCTATCATCAAGAATTATTTTTAATAATCTATCAGCTGACAACTCGATTAAGTCCTCCTCTGATATCATTGAAGGCAAAGAATTGGAAAACATTTGGCATGCAAATAATTACTACTCATTGTGGTCATTATTAAATTTCTCTGTTCCTGGGAATTCACTTTACCAAGACTTTACAAATGATTATTCATTATCCTTTTTAGTTATTTTCTTAGAGGCAACTTCTAATTAATAGACTTAGAAAGGGTTACAGAAATTGAAATATTGCTCATTTCAATACATATTTCCCCAAATTTTATTTTGTACACTGATTTTAGATTATTATATGCTGTACTTATATTGTCCTCAAATTTTTAAGATCTGCAGATTTAGTGCATTCAATTTATGAATAGCATTCACAATTTAGTCTAATTGTGGAAGACTGTCATCAGTATACAATTAATCACCCAGAGTAAATTTATTCTTTGTCCCCCACCAAAGAACATTTACTTTTCATTTTTCAATCCAGTTCAATGAGTTCATATATATCTTCCCATGACGAATATTTTAAATTTTAATTCAAAGATGACAGAGATCGATAGATAGATATCGATACAGGAACAGGACATGACGCCTACTATGAATTTATAACCTAGATAAAATAATTTGAGCACCTCTTCAACACTTTCTACCCTTTTTCACTTCATTTTCCTGGGATTAGGATTTGCAGGATGACAGTCTCTGGAAGAATGGAGAGAATCATCAAACAAAAATTGCTCTGTTGCAATATATCTGTATTCAAAATCTCCCCCAAAGGAACAAAGTGCTCTGTTTCTAATGCCACGCTTTGTCCTTAACAGAAATGCGCACAGGACAGGGCAAGGCGCACTCTGAGGATCTGTATGGCCCTCGTTCACGTTTCAAGCAGTCCTTTGGTGTCCTGGAGGTTCGTACCTTTGGTCTAATACACCATAGGCAGGTCTGGGATGGGAGAGATTAACAATTATTTTCCTCTTTGGAAAGTGGGAGAAGGGCTATTGAGAAAGGGCAGGCGGGACCAGAGAACACACCTGAACCTCCAACTACACACGCATTTCTGGGTAGATGGCTTTAGGAAGGGCCAATGTGGAAATGAGGAACTGGTTGTCGATTCCCAGAAAGCGATGCATGCCTGGACAGACCTGCACTAGCCCCCTGTCCCTTCAGGGAGATTCACCCAGCTGGTAAACTGCTCTTCCAGGGCCCTCTTCTTCCAATCCACACAAGGAAGCAGTGTGTGGAGGCCCAGAAAGTTCTTCCACTGTCCTTTCACCCCTGCCTGACCCCTAATCAATGACATATCTGCTCATGTGGTCAGTGCTGAAACGTGCCCCAAGTACAACCGTGAGACACAGAGAAGCAGGAGCCCAGAGTCTTCAGGAAGTCAACAGCCCACGACATGAGGCTAGGCAGACACCCAGGAAGCAAACGCACCCTATGTGAGGTGTGTGTGAGAACATGGCAAAGACATGTGTATGTTAGCGGAAGGGAAGGACAAGATGGCTTAGAAGGTTTAAAGGGACTGGAGATTTTTGGTCACAGAGACTGAGGTTTCCTGGTTTCAATTTCAGAGATTCAGAGAAGGGCGTGAATGAGATTTGATGGCGTAAGGTCAATGGTGGAGACCTTTTCAAAACTGTCATAGCGGTCTCCTGGTGAATGAAAATGACCTGCAATTCTTTCCTCTCCATAGATAAGATTGGGTCTTGAGCCAGATTTTTATGTTTAATCATAGGGGAAAGAAAGAAAAAATGGAGAGAAAAAGAGAGAGGAATTTGCAGTCTTGGAAATTCCACTCAACTTCTGAACTAGTGGTAGCCAAATGGATTAATTTATACTAAAGTGTTAATGGCGCCCAGTAGTTACATCAGCCAATGATCCCTTCTAGCTCAAAGGGTTTGTGAAATGGAGTATACATTAAGGAATCAAAGTAACAAAGGAATAATAAAGAAGGAGAACTAGGGAAATGGAATGGGAGAGAGAATTTGTTCTCACCCTCAGGCAATCTAATCAGGAAATTTCCTGCAGTAGCAGTAACTCCTCCAGCGCATGGATAGGGCCAATAGATACCATCTGCCAGTAGATGGCGGTCTTCATATTAACTGGCTGTTCCCTGGAACAGCCCTTCTTTGTACTAGATCATATGGGTAGGGGTTGGCTGGCTCAATGCTTGGGTGGAATAGAAAGCTGCCTGGCACAGTGTGAACTGGAGAACACTGGGTGGTATCTCCACCTGCTCAAAATTAACTTTCTCCCGGGTTCTGCCATTTTTGTCTAATATTCCTATTTATTCCACCCTTTGTGGAGGTGGGCAGATGGCAGGCAGGACGGAAAACTGGAGTTAGTCATTAACACTTTAGCAGGAACTAATTTGGTATATTCACCCGGGAGAGAAAGGAACTTGATAGAAGACTCATAAGTCTTGCAGGAGGATCTGCCAAGCTTTGGTGGTCATGTAAGTAGACCATTTTGAGAATAAGCTAGAGTAGTGGGCAGGCTCTGGGCCCCAGAATTATAGTTTTCTTTTATAAAAAAAAAAAAAAAAAGAGGACAGGCAGAAAAGAAATGGCAGAGTGAAACCATGGACAGGCTGTTGCCTTCAGCTGCCGCAGCATCATGGAGGACAGGGTCCCCCCAGATGCAAGGAACAGCCCAGAAAGCTCCTTGTACCTTGGCTGTGTGCAGACGGGCATTTCCCTGGCTCCCAGCAGGATACCTGCACTTTCTTGGTGTCTCTACCCCTGGCCTGAGAAGAGAAGGGACCCAGACAAAGAGGAGTTGTTCAGAGAGGAGCCAAGATGTTGAGAAGACCTTGGCAACGGGAAAAGACGTGCTCAATAAGACGCAGTTTTCAAAGATTCCAACAGCTGCCATGCAGAGCGCGTGAGCCCAAGAGTGGAACCCGAAGTTATAGAGAAATTGATCATAAATGCAACAGAAGAAACTGCCACCTTCTGTCCTAGCCATCCCAAGGCCGGTGACCGTGGTAGTGTCATGACTCACGCTGGGAATCACTGCTCAGCCAGGCGCTCCGTTTCACATGCCTGATCTCCTTTAATAATGACATTTCCGTGAAGCAGGTATCATTATTACACTTCACACACGAGGAAACGGAGACATAAAGGAGTTTAAAATGTATATGCTGAATGTGCACCTGAGCGTCTGGTCACTGGTGAGGCTGCCTTGGGAGTCGGGTCCCCAGCACAGAGGCAGCGGAGCCCAGGTGGGAGGACCTCTGCAGGAAGGCTGCAAGGGAGACTCCAGGAATTCAGTGATCTGAAAGTCCTCCCAACTGTTAGGGCTTGATGGAGTGAAGACTCAATCATTCAGCAACTATGCATGGAGTGCCAGGCCCTAGGAACCCAGAGAGATCATATTACCAAAAGCAAGGGAAAGAGGAGGGGGTCTGGAGCAGGCCATGGGAAGCATGCTTTAAGCTGAGACCTGAAAGCTGAGTTAAGAAATACAAGGCACAGACACCTTTGTTTTGTTTTGGGAAGGGCAGGGTAACTGGGGATTGGGCACAAGGGTGATCTACCACTGAGTTACATCCCCAGTCCTATTTATTTTCTTTTGAGGTGGGGATTTTGCTAAGTTGCTGAGGCTGGCCTCGAACTTTCCATCCTCCTGCCTCAGTCTCCTGAGTTGCTGGGATATCAGGCTTGCACCACCCAAAATGGCAAGACCTCACTCTTTGAAAAAAAAAAAATGTGGGTAGAGTCAAGGAAGAGGAGCTGAGCACCCGTGAGGCTGGAGAACTGAGCAGGAGCTACGGCCTGCAAGGAGGGGTGAACTGGGTGGAGATTTTATCCTTACAGCAGGAAAGAAGAGGTTTTTAAGCTGGGCCCAGTAACCATGAGATGCGTGTTTTCTGAGACTCCTGTGATTGCTGCACAGGATCTGGGACCCAGGAAAAGACTTGTAGGATTACTTGAGGAAAGTGATTGCAAGACAGGAAATTGCCCTCTTTCCAAATGGTTCTCCAGGCACTGCCCACCCACACGGGTCAGTGTGCATTTTCCTGCAGGGGATCAAGTAAGAAGAGAGAAGATAGGCCTGGGCGCTGGTGGAGGTCTCATCAGCTTGAGCCTCCCTGCAGCTGGGCTTCTGGCCCACCCTCTGGCTGAGCTTTTCAGATCTGCCTTTGGTGATGTGCTGGGGGCTCCTGTGCACCCTTCCATAACCAGTGACAGCTGTGCTGAGCTATAGCCCCAAGTGTCCACCTCCCACATGGCCCCTAGTGATGGGTTCCTTCCCACCACCCAAGGGAAGGTGTGGGAAGTTGGAGCTGAATTACTGGGCAGCCGCTGGGGAGTCGAGCAGAAGGAAAGCCCAGAATATCCTGGGAAGAAAAACTCTAAGTCAGATAATCAGTCCAAACTCTAAACAAGAGTTAAGGAAGGGGTCGTGCAGATTTGGCAATTTATGGTACCAACAAAGCATGCAGCGGAAGAACAAAGGACCCTGAGTTAGGAGCCTCTGTCCATTCCTGTTCCCCCCAACTTCCTGGGTGACCCTGAATAAGACATCTGACCTTTTCTCCGTTTTCCCACTCTCACTCTCAGAGTTACTAGTATTTATCATTTTTGTCTTGGTTAGAAAGAGAAGGTTAGAAAGAGAAGTGTTCTGAAAGTTAAAATCCTGATGCACGAGGAAGGCAGTGGTGGTGTGAGGACAGTTACCGGGTAGCAGGGTTGGGAGGGAGCCAGGCGGTGCATCCAGCTGTCCATAATGTCACGGGTTGTTTCCACTGGAAAGAAATACTCCATGTCCTGGTACTTCTTTTCAGTCTCATCCTGCAGGGCCCCTCCTCAAAGTCACTTTTCCGCCACTCAGCCCTGGGCCACTCAGCCCTGGGAGGCATAAAACCTTTGTTAAGGGGACACTTTGGAAATACCTTCATTCTCATTAAAAAGCAGCTTTACTAACGCCAGTGAAGAAATGCCTGGAACTTAGTAGGTGGCTTGTCCTTGGGGGTTTCTGGAGGACTCACACTGACCTCCGTTCTCAACCCCAGGGAGCTTACCCTCTAGCCATCCCATTCAGGAGATTCAAACAGCAGAGACACTTAACAATACACAGCAGGAAAACACACAGGACCGTGAGGGTGATTCAAGTTTCCACTGTGATTTGTACACTCCAGAAATCATGAACACCTGACTCCTTCAACAAAAACCAAACCTTCTCGCTTTCTGCTCCTCTCTGGACACATGACCCAGTTTCTCCTTGTTCAGAGGCATGCCATCTCTCCATTTTTAAATTCATTTGTTCAGATGGTTATTGTCTATCTCTCCACTAAAACAAAAAAGCCCTTTAAGTTGAGAAACCATGTTTGTCTTGTTGAACACACAGTGTCTTTAGTCCCTAAAACTGTGTCTGGCACGTAGTAGCTACTCTGTGAATATATGATGAAGTGAATGTTGTCTTTTAAAAAATTTTTTTGTTTCCACTCACCAAAATACAAATTCATAAGGGCAGGGAGCTGGCCTGCATTATTCATCATGATACAGTCAACACCTGCAACTCATAACATTTAGAAGTATTTGCTGAATGAATGCATGAATGAATGAATGACAAGTGTAGATTGAGGAGCCCAGGAAGAATTCCCAGAGGACGGAGTATCTGAGCTGGCCTTGGAAAGATTAGCAGAGTTTGGATAACATCATTATTCTCATCTCTTAATTCCACAAGACCTGATCTTACTAATAATAAGAGCTAATATTCCCTGAGTGCTTGCCCTGTGCAGGACACCATTTGGGGCTCTTTCTTACCGTGTTTTATATTCCAGAGAACTTATTTGGGTGAGCTTGTAAGTCAACCTGAAATAATCTTCTGCATTGTGAAATCGGTTTTGACACATTCTTGTCGTGGAAGGCAACCATTGTCCCCTGTGACAGCTGCAGTGCAGAGGAATCCAGGGCAGCTCCCCTGCCTGCTGCTTCAGCAGCTGGTGGGGGTAACAGAGACCACCCCAGGCCCTTCGGCTATCAGCACAGCTGCTCCAGTGGATGAAGACTGTATCCCAGAGTCCAGCTGCTGAGAATACAGAGGGCGGACTTGGCCACTGGCAGGACGTGTGTCCATTCTAACAAGGAGGAGGTGTTTCATTCCTAAAGACCTACTGGTTCAGACCAGCAGTCTTCAAAAGTTGTGCTAAGAAATCTGTAGGGCTGAGGATGGAGCTCAGAGATACAGCACTTGCCTGTAAGAAGCAAGGCCCTGGGTTCTATCCCCAGCACCGGAAATTAAAAAAAAAAAAAAAAAAAAAAAAAAAGCCTGTACGTGGCTGGCATTATCATGTGCACGACCCTTACTGTTGTGGTGGGAACAGTCCATGGGATCCACTCCCCTTCAGCCCTTGGTTTCCATCCTTTCTTCAGTCTCTTGCCGGGCTACGAAGCAGAATCCTAGATTTGTAGGATGTTGGAGCTGGAAGGGGCCATAGAGTTTATATTAACCAAGTCCCTTGTTTGATGGATGAGGACCTGGAGCCCAGGGGTTATCTTCTTGCTGCAGGCCACATAGCTAGCTGATAGCAGCTACAGTCAGCCTCCTGGTTCCATGCCCAGTGCTACTGTGAAAGTGTGTACTAAGGTTTTACAGAATTATTATTACAGTGCTATTTTTCAAAAAAGAAAATCTTAGTTGTATATGGACACAATACTTTCATTTATTTTTGTGTGGTCCTGAGAATCAAACCCAGTGCCACAGACATGCTAGGTAAGCACTCTACCACTGACGGAGCTACAACCCCAGCCCCATACAGTGCCATCTTTATCTCTTTCAAATAACAGTGATTAACATGTTACTAAGATTAACATAGCATTGGTTATTTGTAATATTATCATTGATCAAGCAATTTTCTAGCAGACATGGTGCTAAGGGATTGATTTAATCTAATAAAAAGCCCTAAAATAGGAAGGGAGGGTGGTACTAACTGGGAGAGGCACAAAGAAGACTTCTGGGCCTGGGAAGTGTTCTGAATGTACCAGACGATCCGGCCTGGGTGTGATCACTCTAATAAATACATGCAGTCAAGCTCAACCAGCAGGACACTTAATTCTTATGCTCTGGGTTATATCAATTTTAAAAAAATAATGTTATATGAGCTGGGAAAGCAGCTTAGTGGTAGAGCACTTACCTATCATGCATGAGATGCATGAGGCCCTGGGCTCAGTCCTCCACAACCTGCTCGCACACACACACATTAATTCAAGTGACATATGCATAAACTTACCTCAGTAAGTTTCTAAGGAGGAAAAAATATCCCTAAAAGCTACCTTATTTCCCCATGTTATAGATGAGGAAGCCAAATGGTAAAATTAATAAAATTAATTGTTTAACTTCTAATATGTTCCAGGCATGACACCAAGAGTTTTAGGTACAATATTTCATTTAATCCAATTAAAAAACCCATGAGCCAGGTATGGTGGCATGCTCCTGTAATCCCAGCACCTCTGGAGTCTGAGGCAGGAGGATCATGAGTTCAAAGCCAGCCTCAGCAAAAGCAAGGTTCTAAGCAACTCAGTGAGACTCTCTCTAAATAAGATACAAAATAGGGCTGGGGATGTGGCTCAGTGGTTAAGTGTCCCTGAGTTCAATCCCCAGTACCCCACCAATAAACAAACAAACAAAAAACCCATGAGGCTCTACTGTCCTGTATAACTAAAAAGAACAAAACTTAAAATTTTTTTAAAAATCTCATGAGATTATTTTTTTAACCCTTTAACCATTTCTTATTATGATAAAAGATACATGACATAAGATTACCATTTTGACCATTTGTAAGTGTGCAGTTCAGTGGCTTAACCACACTCATGTTGTTGCACAACCATCATCACCAGCCATCTCCAGAACTTTCTTCATCTTCCCAAATTGAAACTATACAAATTAAAACACAAACTTCCCATCCCCCCTCCTCTCAGCCCCTGGCAACAACTCCCTACTTTCTGTCTCTATGGACTTGACTACTAGGTACTTCATACAAGTGGGATCATCTAGACCTTGTTCTTTGTGGCAGGCTTATTTCACCTTGGGCAATGTTTTCAAGGTCCCTCCGTGCCATAGCATGTGTCAGAATTCGATTCCTGTTTAAGGCTGTGTAATATTACATTGCATGGAAAGACCACATTTTGTTTATCCATTCATCTTCCTTATCTCCATTGTATACATGAGGAAATAAACTCTCAGTAAAGTTGGGGAACATACCTAACATAATAATAGAACCAGAAGCTGGTTCTATTATTATGGTCAAAAGTAGAGTTTACACCCATAACTACTCTTATTAGTCAACCTTCCATTCCTGTGACAAAATACCTGAGGTAATCCAATTATTATAAGGATAAAAGGTTTATTTGGGTTTGTGGTTTCAAAGGTTTTAGCAACAAGACATGGTCACTTGGTCTTATAGCCTGGGCTGTGGTGAGGCAGGGAGCATGTACTAGAGGAGGCCTGTTCACTTAATGGCAGCTGAGAATCATGGAGATGGGAAGGGGCTGGGGTCCCAATATCACCTTCAAGGGCATGTCACCAGTGACCTACTTTCTCCCAGGAGGCCCCATCTCCTAAAGGTTCCACCACTTCCCAATAGTGCCATGGGTTGGGGACCAATCCTTCAACACACGGACCTTTGGGGGTCCTTTGACTAAATTGCAGCCCCTGCTGTTCATCCCAAATGCTGTCTAAATCCTTCTACGAAGCTGAAAACACTGGCCAGCTGTGCACCTGATAGCGCTGTGTCCTCCTAACCCTACAGAGGCCCAGTGGATGCCATTTATTCATATTCTAAGCCATTGCTCTCTGTGAATGGCTGCAGGAAGCCCCTCTGGCTCACCTACTGTGGCCACATGACCTGGCCAAGGATGAAAGGGCAAAAACATGCTGCTCAGCGTGAAAATGCTCGGGGACTGTTTATGAGCCATTCTAGAAGTTCTCCCAGGAGTCACAGGAACATTTCCTCACTAATATACATGTCCATCATGCAGTGGCTTTACAACCTTCGCACCCCAATGATGAGACGATTCATTTATTCAGGAGGATGAAAGTTACAGGTAGAGTATCTTATAGGAACTACAGATTTTCTATGATTTAAACTGGAACCAACTACTTTCAACCCAGAACAGAATAAACACAAGTAAATCTTTTTTGAGAGGTAGTGCGATACAGTAAATTCTCGGGCTCCGAGACCAGATGACTCCCCTTCTCATCTGGAGTCCACCACCTTTTCGTCGTGCGACTTCAGCAAGGTGACTGTCATCTCTGAGCTTCAGGTCCTTTCCCATTACAGTGGAGATAACAAAACTCAATCCACAGGATGGGGACCACATGGCCCTGCCTGCCTGGACGCATCACTTGGACCACCGCTGGGCCCCGTACCACCCTACAGGATGTTGGCAGCTTGAGCTACAGAGATCTCTAGATTGGACGGTCATTGACCCTCTGTGCCTCTCTTGGACACACACACAGAGAGAGAGAGAGAGAGAGAGAGAGAGAGCCAGGGAAGTCCAGGAAATGGAAACATGCAACAGGAAAGAAGAGTAGAAAAAAGCACAGTCTTGGGGGGTAGATCTCTAAAGCTAGGTAGAGTAGGTGCCAAGACACTCCAGAGAGGGACCACACTGGGGACCTGGCAGCCAGAAGAGCCCCAAATAGGCAGACAGGAAAAGAATTCAGCTAAATAGCTGCAGACAGAGCAGTCAGCAGACCTGGAAGGGGCGTTTCTGCAGAATAGATGGTTCCGGAAGTACTGTAAGGACCCTGCTGCCCCTAGGGCTTCTCGATCCCACCATCCCAACACCTTCCAACAGCAGCTTTTGAAAACGAGTTTCTGTTATATTGTAGAGATAAATAGGGAAGGAAATAAGAGATTGCCTTTACCCTTGGGTAGGGCTAGGTCTCCGTTTTTCAGCCAAGGTGAGCTAAGAGTACCCACAAAATTTAGGGTGGCAGCTGAACCCACATGCAGAATTGTAATGGAACACCAAAGGACTTCCTTCCCAGCTGCCATTTGCTAGCTGTATTGTCTAGGGACGGTGTCCTAATCTCTCTAAGCTTTAGTTTCCTCTTTTGTAAGATGGACAGGATGATCATGCCACAGGGCCAGGAGGAGGAAGTGAGATGGAGCCTGGGATCCCAAGCACACACCTGGCAGCTCTTTATAGAGCCACTGAGACCACTGCTGTCCCGACCCCCACTCCTCGGATGTTGTCTTGTGGGGATTCAGCTCTCTCCTTTGCTCTGTGAGAGGAGGAAGCAGAGCAGGGAGAAGAGGCAGGAAAACAGGGACAGCAAGCTGCTCCTCATTTCCACAGGGGAAGGACCCAGAGCCCGACTTCCTAAAAGGCAAGTCCTGCCAACCCTTCCTGGGGTCCCCCTGCAGCCCCTCTGAGCTTCCTATCCCCAGGCCTCTGCTTGCAGCCTCTCTGTATTAGAGAGGGGAGATAGGGACAGGGACACTCCAGCTGCAGGCAAGTTCCTAGAAAGTCCAGTGGAATGGAGATCATTCCTTTGCTGTGAGTAATCGGCCCGAACAAAGCCCACTGGTATTTCCGAGTCCATTCCCAGTACCCAGAGCTGGACCCAGCCGCTCAGCAGCTGCGGAAGAGTGGAATGCGGCTCCCCAGCACCCTGCCCTGGAGTTAGCCTTGGGGAAAGACGCCCAGCCGGAAATGGGGAAGCACTCAGAAGATCATCTCATCCATGCCCCTGCCTCTGGCACAAGCATTGCAAGCCATGGGTGCTTGGGAATCCCCTGTAACCTATACAAGCATGAAGACCAAGGAATAAGTCTGCAGGGTGGGGACAGGAAAGTGATGTCCCCTTGATCTTCCACTAGAAGGGACTGCAGGAGACAGGGAAGAAAAAGAGAAATGCTTACCCCCATAGGATCTCTGACCTCCCCAGCCCTTTTCTTCTCTCTTGCTCCATCTTTGGTCTCCAGGTCGGGGTCCCTGTATACCTCCCACTGTCTTCCTCCCGTCTGGGCCACACATCTGTGACAGTCACCATTCCTGGAAGTTCAGATGCAGGACTAGTCCTTATTCTTTTCTAATAGTGGCATCTGTTTCGTCAGTCCTCCCTGTAGGGGTGGAGGCCTTCCCCGACTGAGACCTGGACCACTGCAGTCCCAGGTAGTTCATCCTGGGGAGCCCAGGCTGATTTTCAAGGGACAGAAGCTTGTACTGCTGCCTGTTCCTCACCCAACCCCATCCAAATTGAAAGAATGGCATCTTCACAGGCCCTGCCACATCAATTACCCCATCACCCCCAAGGGAAAGATGATGAGTGTCCCCTCGAAAATGCTATCGTTTCCCCCAAACTAAGGGCAAGGCAGGCATTAACATTCCCCAGAGAGTTCACCAGGGCTGTGTCCCACGCATCCGTCTGAGGAAGAAGTGTTTCCTCTGCAGGGGAGGCCAGCAGGGATTTCTGAGCTTCTAGGGGAGCGGGGGAGGGGGGATAAGCAACAAGTCCAGGGAGAGGCAGGGGTGTCCAGGGGCCAGCACCCCTCAAGCCTGATATCCAGTAAACATCCTGGTCACTTTGGATTTACTAGCCCTGAAAAGAAGATTCTTGTAAGCACACAGTCGCCTGTGGTCAGGGGGATGATCTCAAACTGCTCCTCGTTCCTGGGCCAGCAGCCAGCTGCCTTGGATGGTCAGAAGGTGAAATTTGAATGCTGGTGAATGGGAGAGCGGAAGTTCAGCAGGCTGAGTTAAGCTCATTCATGAAAAAGATCTAGTCTCACTTCCTTATTACCAGGAGTCGTGTGTGTGGAGGGTGTGTGTGTGTGTGTGTGTGTGTTTACGCCGGCACAGAGGGGACAATTGCTTTCTGTGTCATTTCTTCCCCTGCTCCCACTCTTCCTTTTTTTCTTTTTTTTTTTTGCCTCTCAAAATATAAAGTTCATCCTCAGGAAATTGCCAAAGAATGTGTAGCTGGTCTGTGGTTTGCTGAAAAAAAGAAAGATTCATACAAAAAGCAATACTCTTCCCTCCCCAAAACTTTGTCCCCTTCTCTCATGCTCGCTCTCTCCCTCCCTCCCTCCCTCCCTCTGTCTCTCTCTCTCTCTCTCTCTCTCACACACACACACACACACACACACCCAAACACACATACACATGCGCACGCAGGCACAAACGCACGCGTTCACACACACATTCCCGGATCATGCTGCACACCCAACACCCTGTGCTTCTCCCTTCCAGGCCTGGCTGGTGTGGGCTGCTAAGAGTCAGCCCTTAGTGGGAGCTCAGCCCTTCAGAGGTGGGCTGGGAGGGAGGTCAAGGCTGACCATGAGCAGCTGTTCTGAGGCCCGACACAAGGCTTTCTCTTTGAGGAGAAATTCATTGCTCTCCTGTTGGGTCCACCTCAGCCAGCCACGAGGTGCCTCTGGCTAGCCATGCATGTCACTAGTGGCATGGTTTCCGAGCTTTTTAAAAGACCCTATTTGCCTGTTAACTCTCCCCTGTCTCCCTCCTTCCCTTCCTCTCTCTCTCTCTCTCTCTCTCTTGGTACCAAGGATTAAGCCCAGGCATGCTTAACTTCTGAGCCACATCTCCAGCCTCCTACCCACTTTTGTTTTCATTTTGAGACAGAATCTCACAAAGTTGCTGAGGTTGTCCTCCAACCTGTGATCCTCCTGCCTCAGCCTCCCAAGTCGCTGGGATTACAGGCATGTGCTACTGCACCTAGCCTAACTAACTCCCTCTCTTTATTTACTGGATATGATCATAACGATAGCCTCCTCATAGGGTTGCAATGATTAGGATAATACCCATAGCTAGATATGGTGGTGCAGCCTGTAATCCTAGCTACTAGAGAGGCTGAGGCCAGAGGATCACAAGTTCAAGGTCAGTTCTTGCAACTTAGCCAGAACTTGTCTCAAAACAAAATAAAAATGGTTGAAAATGTAGCTCAGTGGTAAAGCACCCCTGGGTCCAATCCTCAGTACCACACACACACACACACACACACACACACAATCCTTAGTGCGGTACACAGTAATGGCAAATGTTCTTTTCCTCCAGAGAGGGGCCTCCCCACATCTGGAGGCAGTCTGTTCCATTTTTCAGCAACATGGTGAAGATGCCACCAACTCTGCTGTACTTTTCAAGTCTTGGGAGGGTTAGAGGCACCTTCTTTGCCCTTAGGAATAGAAACTGGAATGCTCACCAAGGAAAAAACATATGTACCCAGCACAGCTCAATCCACTCCCTGATGTCCTGGAGCCTCACCGTCATTTGTGTGAGAAAGAAGGCCTGACTCCGAAAAGAAGACTGAACCAAAGTCCCCAAAATGATTAACCGCAACAGGAGAGGTCAAACCCTACGTGGCTTTCAGTTGTTTTTCTCTGACTCTGGCTAAGAAGTGCTTACGGGGCACCCACAGTGATTTCAGTGCCATTCTGGGAGGAGGTGCACCTGTCACCCCTGCTGAGGTCTCTCCGTGGGCACAGCCGGTGGAAGAGCACTTAGGTACTTTCCCTGCAGTAGCCAGCATCCCCTGTGCTGTTGATGCCCCAGGAAATCTCATTCTCGCTGACCCCGCACCTTTGTAAAGCACGCCCAGGACAGACGATTGTGACTGATGGAGCCTTCCCACTGAGGGAGGGGACTCGCTTGACAAGTATTATTCTCCCCCTTTGACAGATGGGGAAAACTGATGTCCACAGAGGTCTTGGCTATGGAGTTGGAAGTTGCTGGAATTCTCCAGGCTGCTATCCCTGCTGTTTCTCCACGTGGTACAGAGGACACAAAGGGCTATTTTTATCCTCTCTCATCCTGAGTTATTCTTCACTGAATTGGACAGAAGCTTCTAACCATCCCCCAAATCCCCTCCCCCAGAGGATCCTCCAGGAAATGAGCTGTCTCACATCACTGCCCTGCTTTGCCTTGACCCTAGCTTTGGCCGTGTGGTTAACACTTGTTGGGTGCTTCTAGAACTCCAGGGACCCCAAAGCAGCAGAGCCCAGGTGGAGAAGGATGGGTTCACCACTAAGGAATCTCCCTCACTGTCTTCATTTCCTTCCCTCTTCCATCTCCCCTTTCCCCAAGCCGCCCATTGATAGTGAAAGAGAGGAAACATCTGGTCTGGGTTCAGTGCCTCCGCCCTGGTGTCAGGGGGCTTGTAGGAAGAGATGGTCGGAGGTCTTGCAACCTTGAAATAAACCAACGGTTCCCTGGCACTCCTCCCCACCCGCCGACCTTTCCTCCCCATCCCCCCTTCATGTCACACACCCTCCCAGCAACAGCCCTATCCCTGCGGCTGCCCAGCAGACAGCTGTTGCTGCCTTTTCCAGAAACCCAAGAGAACCATGACCAAAGTGGGGCTCAGCATGGCTCTGCCAAGACAGTGAGGATGCTGAAGTGGACAGGACCAGGGTGGGATGACACTGGACACGCTCCAAAACCCCATAAGCATGATACTCCTCCAGACTACCTCTTTCTTCCTCCATCCCTCTCCAATCACTGTGAGCTCTTTGATGAAACATTCCCTCTGTGCCAGGCACTAGCACAAATTATCTTATTTAGCCATAAAAATCCATCTCCTTACATCAGAAGGAGAAGCACAGAGAGGGTGAGTAACTTGGCCCAGATCACACAACTGTTAAGTGGCAGAACTTAGATTCAAACCCATCAAACTCCAAAGCACAGGTCCTCAGCACCCTGCGGTCTTTCTCTGAGCACCCCTGAATCCCTTATTCCTCACCAGACCCACGAGCATTCGGACACCCATAACCATAGGAACAGCGGGCATTATTCAGCAGCCTCTCGTTCCTTCCCCATGTCTACATATGCAAGGGAAAGACTCCATATCTACCATGTGGTCAGCCCAGGACATGCAGACTACTTTAACACCATTCCTAAAGTCTAGGAGGTAGGTGGTTATCTGGAAGCATGATCAGTGGAGCGACATTATGAATATTCCTGGGCCTCAGAGGAGCTATCCCATCGTTAGCTCAGGCCTAGTCTCACCTTCTTGCCTCCAAGATCCTACTGTGGTTTTGAAAAACAAATGGCCAGGGCAGCACCACATACGAATGATGTGACACGGTGATTGCTCAGAGTGGCCTGGGGGCTGCTCATGAGTCATGGCCTCATTATGGGGCAGGACTACGTTAGGCCCTTGAGTGAGAGCTGATGCCATCTTCAGCCAAAGCTTGAATTGGATCAAATGCTTGGTACCAGTGAAGAGAGCAGCAAATCCAAGATCCTGAGGAACACAGACTCTATGCAGGAGAAATTGTGGTTTGCAGGCAGAGAAAAGATTACCGAGGAATGCTGGGATCTTGAGAGGTAGTGCTCTGAGGGACTGTCAGGGGCTGGCCTTGACCTATAGACTGCGGAGAAATCACGATTCACACAGTGTCGGTGGGTCCTCTTTGGAAGGGCAGAGGGAGTAGGGTGGGCTCAGTAGCTGAGCTGTGTTTGCAGCATGCCTGAGGCCCCTAGTGCCCCTGTTTCAGGGGGTGCTGGGAATGGTGACAAAGACCTTCAGTGTTAGCAGACCTGGGTTTGAATCCAAGTGTCCCTTCTCGGTGGCGTGAGCCTGAGTGAGTTTTTTAAGCCCTCTTGGCCTAGCTCTGTTGTCGATAAAATGGGCGCCTCATGACCTACTATACTGGGTGGCTGTAAGAATTCTGTGTGTACAGGGGATTTAACATTGTGCCCAGCAGAAGCAAGCAGCCCCAGATTGTCCTCCTGTCCTGGAGTCTGAGTGACTGTGCCAGGTCACTCATCGATTGAAACCATCCAGCAAACAATGTGATTGGGGTCTTAGAGAGACTCCATCTCCATTCTTAGGAGGGTACCTGGGGAAACACCTTCCCATTTAGGGATCAATGTGCCGAGGGCAAGGTGGTCACCCCTCTACCAACGAAAACCCTCAAACAGCAGAATGGACTGTCAGCATATCAGCATCCTGGTGGAACCCTGCACCATGCTGGACACACACACACACACAAAGAGCCCAAAAAGTGACTTCTGTGGTGACTGAATGAAGCCCTTCAGAGGTGGGAAGAGGACGTTAGGAAGAAGCACTACTGGTGGGTTGTACATGCATCCGATATGGAGATGAATACTTTCTCATCTACTCTGCCCCTGGAATTTTTTTTGTTTTTAGTTGTCAGTGGATCTTTATTTTATTTATTTAGTGCTGAGAATCAAACCCAGTGCCTCACCCATGCTAGGCAAGCACTCTACCACTGAGCCACAACCCCAGCCTATGCCCCTGAAATTTTGGAAATAAAGGAATAAAACTTCTCTTGGACAGTGAGACCATGGATGAACACAACAATGCATCAGAGCCAAGCTCGCAGCCACTCTAAAGAGAGCACGATTCTTAGGCAGGGGCTGCGGCTCAGCAGTAGAGTGCTCACCTAGCACGTGTGAGCCCTGGGTTCCATCCTCAGCACCACATAAGAATGAATAAATAAAGTAAAGGTCTTGTGCCCACCTACAACTAAAATAGATAGATAGATAGATAGATAGATAGATAGATAGATAGATAGATATTTTAAAAAAGAGAGCATGATTCTCAGTCGTCCAGCCTCCTCGGGCTTATCTGAAGGGCCATGTACAAGCTGGTCTGTCCTAAAGGGGACAGCAACTGAAACACAGAAGAGAGTCCTAGGGAAGGCCCAGGGCACTGGCCCAGAGAAGGAGTACTTTGGTCTGAAAGACAGCTGTATCTTCCTTGTGGCAATGGGTACGTATATCAAATCATCATCACTTGATACCAAGATATATCTAAATTTTGCAACTAACTTCTGTGTTTTTGCTCTGTGCTCACCAAGCATCCGTAGTAGTGAAGCCTGACTTCCCAAGTCCTTGGTCCTTGGGGACAGAGTGGGAGTTGGCCCCTTAGCAATTCTATTCAGATGCCCTCAGCTGGCTGTTAGGGGGAGTCAGTGTCTCCCACAGTAGTCCGTCCGCCTGCTGAAGTTAGAGCAGAAAGCCATACGCAGACCAAGGTCATACCGCCATGAGCCCATGACTTCCCAGGAAGCTCCTGGCTCCCTGACTCTTTCTATTGTGCTTTCAGATAATGTCTGTTTCAAAATACATTAGAATACATACCTGTTCTCACTCCAAAGTCCTTCTGACTTCAGGTGGCCCCTGACTTCAAGGACTTCCTCTCTGGTGTATTAGTAAGTAAGAAGTTGTGTGTGGTGAGGAAGGTGGGGACGAGGCATCAGAATGGTCACCCACCTGTAGCTCCCCTCTGCAACAAAGGATCAGGTTTGTCGTATCTGCTTGCCTTCTTCACTCCTGGGGCGGAGTGGGGAATGCATTAGGGCTGCCTCCACCTCCCACTCCCCTGCTCAGCAGGGAAGGACAGAGAAAGAGGCCTGGGGGACAATGGACAAGGTCTTTCCCTGCCCTTCTCTGCTCCTGATTTCCACTCCTTCCCTTACCTCTTCTCCCCAGAGGCCCTCCTAGGTGATGACTGACTGAAGCCCCGGCTCAGGTTTCATTCTCTTTCCTTCCGAAGCCAAGAGCATCATCAAACCTTTGAGGTCACCTATGTCTCTCTCAAATCTTACGAACTCCCTCTCTCTCAGAAGTAACATGCTTTTAAGGTCATTTTGCCATTCTGTGATGTCTTAGACAGTTATTTCACCGCTGTGACCAAAAGATCTGACAACTGTAGAGGATGAAAAGTATATTTGGGGGCTCACGGTTTCAGAGGTCTCCATCAATAGACAGTAGGCTCCAATCCTCAGGGCTCGAGATGAGGCAGGAACAACATGGCGAAGAGTGTGGCAGAGGGAAGCAGCTCATATGATGATCAGAAAGCAGAGAGAGATTTCAAGCTCTGTATACAGAATATATACCCCAAAGCCATGCCCCAATTCCCACCTCCTCCAGCCACACTCTCCACTTCAGTTCCCACTCAGTTAATCCCATCAGGGATTAATTCACTGATTAGGTGAAGGGTATAGCCCAATCATTTCTCCTCCAAACTTTCTTGCATTGTCTCACATGTGAGTTTTTGGGGAACACCACATCTAAACCATAACATTGGATATGCCCCTAAGTAATAAACTTTTGTCTTCTTATTAAATCAGGATGGATGAGGCATTTGTTTTTTTATTGCAGCATTGGGAATCAATCCCAGGGCCTTGCACATATTACACAAGGACTCTACCACTGAGCTACACCACTGGGCCAAGGCATCATTTGTATGCAGTAAAATTCACTCTTTTTTATGTTTTTGCATTTAATGAATGTTGACAAACTGAACTGTGCACCTACTCTTATGTTCAAGATATAGAACATAGGGGTTCAGGGTGTAGCTCAGGGGCAGAGCCCTTACCTAGCATGCAGGAGGTCCTGAGTTCCACCCCAAGCACTGTGAAAAAAATATGGAAATTCTCATCTCCCCAAATGTTCCTCATGCCTTTTTGTGGAGACTTCCCTCTTCTAATACTTTGGCTTTGGCAACTGGGATATCTTTTCTAATCTGATGGTTTTTTCTTTTCCAGAATGTCATATAAAAAGCATCATATATGAAGTGGCTCTGAGTCTAGCTTCTGACACTGGACACAATGCCGCTGAAATTCATGCATGTTGTCAGAGGAGTTCTAACACTTGACCATCTCTCATTGTGCCAGAGCATGCGGATGGATCACTTTATCATTTGAGTTGCTTTCAGTTCAGGGCAATTACGAATAAAGATATTGTTACATTTGTGTACAACTGTTTTGTGTGGACATTCTCACAAAAAATTGGGAAAAGGTCTAGGGGTGAGACTTCTGTATCATAAAGCAAATATATATTAAATTGTATAAGAAATTGACAAACCACCTTCTAAATTTGCTGAACCCATCTTGCATTTCTAGCAACAATATGTAAGAATTTTAGTTGCTCCATATTCTGACCAAACACTCCATATTGTGCATGTGCCAGGGATTGAAACCAGGGCTCCTACATGCTAGATAAGAGCTCTACCACTAAACCATACCACAGCCCTAGTGCTTACTATGTCATGATTATTATATAGTCCGGATGAAAATACTTCATCAGGAATATAGATATTACAAATATTCTCTCACCCTGTGGCCTTTTTCTTTTCCTGACAATATCTTTTCAAAGAGCAGAAGTTTTTTGTTTTGACACCATCTGTTTTTATCAAATCTTTCTTTTAAGGTTAATGTTTTTTGTGTCATTTCTAAGAAATTTTTGTATGAAGTCACAAAAACTTTCTCCTGTTTGCTTCTAGAATTTTTATAGTCTTGGGTTTTCTGTTTAGGTCTATGATCCCACTTAGAGTTAGTTTTTTATATGGTGTGAGATACGATAAGGCTTACATTCTTATAGGTCTATTCTTTTTTTTTTTTTTTCCATATGGATGTCCAAATGTTCAATCACCATTTCTTGAACAGTTCAGACTTTCTTATTAAATTGCTTTGATATCTTTGTGAAAAATGAATTGACCACACAGGTGTGGATCTGTTTCTAGACCCTGCTCTTTTTCTTTTAGATATGTCTCTTCTACATACTAGACCAACACTGTAATGCCTTGACTGTCCCTGCTTTATAGCAAGCCTAAAAATTAGGATATCGTTCATTTTGATGTTTATATAATGGAATCATACTATATGCATTCTTTTTCTGCTTTTTCTACATTAATTTTGAGATTCAGCTACATTGAGGTACAGACCTATAATAATGCCTTCATTTTCACTACTTTGTATGTCTATCCACAGTTTTTTTAATCATTCATTCTACTGTTGGTTGACATATAAATTGCTTTCAGATCTCAGTTCTTCCAAACTATGTTGGGTGAAGTTTATGTACATGTCCAATAGTGACACATGCAAGATTTCTCCAGGGTTTGAACCTGTATATGGAATTACTGGGTCCCTGGGCGTAAGAATCTTCTCTTTGCTAGACAATACCATTTCTTTATGTATTATATTAATTTCCACCCTTGCAGTAGGGTACAAAAGTTTTTCGTGTTCCACTCCACCTTCCCTTGGTATTGTTAGACTTTTTAACTAGAAATTATGCCTTATCGTACTTTTGATTTTCTATCCCTGGATATGAAAGAGGTTTTTTTTTTGTTTTTTTTTTTTTCCTTTTTTTCCCTGAGTGATGGAGATGGAACCCAGGACTTCACACGTGCTAGGCAGGTGCTCTACTCCTGACCTACACCTCAGCCTGAACATACTTTCTTGTGCTCTTTGTCTTTTCAGAAAGGACTGACTGTTGGAGCTTCATTGTAAGCTACCTGCATATTTTGCTCATTTTTCTGTTGTTGTTTTTTACTGATCTGATGAATTTTTATATATTCTGAATGCTGATCCATCTTGTGTGTGTAGGTGTCATTTCTCCTGGCCTATACCCTTCTGCCCTTTCAAAGGTGACTTTTGATGACCTGAAGTTCTCTATTTTTATGTTGTCAAAATTATCAGCCAGGGCTGGGGTTGTGGCTCAGTGGTAGAGTGCTTGCCTAACATGTGTGAGGCACTGGGTTCGATTCTCAGCACCACATATAAATAAATTAAAGGTCCATTAACAACTAAAAGAAAAGTGTTTTTTAATTATCAGCCCATTCCTTTGTGTTATTTTGCGTATTGTGCATAGTTTATAAAATCTTTCTGTATCCTGAATTCATAAATATCCTTGCCACTGTTTTCTCTTAAGATATCTAATGATTTGTTTTGTTTTCTGGTTTTTGTTTATTTTTGGTGTTGGAGATAAAACCCAGGGTCTTGCACATGCTACTCACATGCTCAACTTCTGAACTACACTCCTGGCCCAAGTTTTAAAGCTCTGATTTGCACATTTACATTTTTAATTCAGCCAAAATTTTAAGTTTGTTTATGTATTTGCATATGACTATTGGTTTTTTATTTATTCTAATTAGTTATACATGTCGGTAGAATGCATTTTTGACACATTGTACATAACTGGAGCACAAATTCTCATTCTTCTGACTGTGCGTGGTGCAGAGTCACACCAGTTGTGCAACCATATATGTACATAGGGTAATAATGTCCATCTCATCCCATGGTTATATACATATTGTTTAAGGTACAGAGACAATTTCATCTGAAAAATCAATTGTCCCAACACAATATATTTTTCCCACCTATTTTCAATGACAGTTCTCTCATATCGTACTAACTAAATTCAGTGAGTTAGTTTCTGAACTGTGTTGATTTATTCTTCAGCCCTTTGTCAGTGGTAATTATCTTAAGTATCATAGCTTTATAATAAGTCTTGATGTTTAATCAAACAATTTCCTCACTGTTACGTCTTTGGGAATTTCTCAGCTATTCCTTATCTTCATGCTTCAAATAAATTTGGGGGACAGATATCCACATCGCATCAAAAGTGAAAAAACTCAACTGCTGGAATTTTTATTTGCAATCCCATTGAATCTAAGGGTAAATAAATTCAAAATGAGGAAAATCTATAGTGCCCTGCCCCTGAGTCTTCCTACCCAGAACCATGGCTTTTCATTTTAAGCATCCATTCCAGATGAGGCGGGATAGCGTTTTGGTAACACTTTCTAGTTTTCCTCATAAAAATTTTGCACCTCTGTTCAATATTCCTCAGTATCTTATTTTTGGTTACCCTTGACTTTTCTTTTTTCTTTAAATTAAAATTCACTTTTGTATAGCAATCTTCCATCTGACAGCTTTGATAAACTTCCCTATTCATCCTAGCCATTTGACTGATGGCTGCTTCAGGTTACCTACGTGGACAATTGAATGATCTGCCAACGTGAGAGCTGCGTTTCTTTTTCTTCCTTCTAATTTCAATTTCTTTCTCTTTCCTATTATACTGGCCATAACTTCAAGCAACACTGAATAAAAGCAATGAGAGCAGTTTGTTACTGATCCCAAAGGGGACATTTTTAATATTTCACATTGAATATGTAATTAGTATGACTCTGGGTATGTGGGGGGAGTAGAAAAGAAGAGAATCCAGGGCGCACTCACATCGCAGGTGTGCTAAAAAAGCTCTTATCAGGTTAAGGAAGTCACCTTTGAATCCCAGTTGGGTAAGAGTTGTTATCATAAGCAAATATTGAATGTTATCAAACATTTTCTGCCTCTATTGAGATGATCATGTGATTTTTCTTCTTTGAATGAACTGCTATGTGGTGAACAACATTTAGAAATCTCCTAATAAACCAACTTTGCATTTGTGGGATGAATTCACTTTAGTCATAATCAATAATCTGTTGAACCACAGATAGGGTCAATATGTTCAAGTCATGTTTAAAATTTTTACATCTGTGTTTAATTGCAAAATGGTTCTGTGATTTTTTTTTCCCTATAACTATATCTGATTTGGGTATCAAGGTTGTTCTGGTGCTAGAGGGGGGCCTGAGAAATGCTTCTTCTCTTCTACTCTATAGAATTTCAACACTCTTGGAACGATCTTTTTCTTTAACGTTTGGCATATCTCACCTGTAAAATGATCTGGGATTGATATTTTCTCTGTAGGGAGATTATCAAGTGCTCGTACCCAAATGTAATGGTTTTCAATGGTCACTATGGGATTTCCATTTCTTCTTCAGCCATTTCGGCAATCCATTATTTTGTTAGCAGTGTTTTTTCTTTTTTATTGAAGTTTTCAAGTTTATTCGTTATAGATGACATTATTTTTCATTTCTGCTGTACCAGCAGTAGACAATTTTCTGGGGCTACTATAATGGAGCATCAGAAACTGGATGGCTTGAAAGAGCAGAAACACAATGTGTTTTTCCAGTTCTGGAGGCTAGAAATCCAAAACCAAAGTGACAGCAGTGTTGGTTCCTTCTGAAGGCTCTGATCTGTCCCCTGCTCTTAAATAGAAGAATCTAGCCCATTTAGTTATATCATTGCTACTGATATAATTGAATTTTTTTCTATCATGTTATTCTTTATTTCTTCCCCTCCTATTTGCCCTGTGTGTGTGTGTGTGTGTAAGAAAAAAAATTCAATTTTTTCCCCTTACAAGATTGAAAGTTATACACTTCCATTTCTATTCTTAACAGCCTAAACTCTTCCCAAAACATACAGATCAACAACAGTTACCAAACTGGTCATCTAACCTAAATCCCTCCTGCTCTATTTCCTGTTAGTCTGTCTTCAGAGCATAGAATCTCTCTCCCATGTGCCTTCCTGGACTTGAAGTCCCTAAAGCACCACTTCTGGAGAAAAAAAGAAAAAAAAAAAAAAAGTTCTGGAAACTTGCCAAAGGGGAAGGAAAAGGAAAAGCTTAAAATAATCAAGTGAAAAAAGGAATAGAGAGTAAAATGTGCTAGAGTTGACCATCCTCATTCTCAGAGGGCCAAGCAAAGGTCAAAGGGCCCCGGCCACTGCCTCTGAAAACAGGAGTCACGGTCCGGCCTGCTGGAGATGAACACTCAACTTCCTTCCCTGCTAAAATTATCGGAAGAGGAACCTCGGAGCTGAAGAATGGACCTCAAGTGTCTGCGTAGCCCCTACAGCTGTCCTCAAGCTGGGAGGCCCGGTGAGGCCACACTGGGGGGGAATGCTGCTCAGATGTTGGTGGGGGAGGGGTACAGCACCACTTCCAGAGTTTCTGATGTAGTCAGGGGGGACAGGAGAATGTGCATTTCTAAGAAGCCCCCAAGTGTATTAGCTTTCTGTAGCTGTGACAAGTTTGTCCCGAGATAATCAACTTAAAAGGAGGAAACGTTTGTTTGGGCTCATGGTTTCGGAGGTTTCCGTCCATGATTGGTAGGCGTCCTTATATGGGGGCCTGGAGCAAGGGGGAACATCATGGTGGTAGAGGAACAAAACTGCTCTCCATGGCATCCAGGAAGCATAGAGAGGGGGACAGGGTCTTAAGATCCCCTCCAGGGGCATACTTCCAATGACCTAACTTCTTCCCATTAGCCACACCTCCCAAAAGTTTCACTACCTCCTAGCATCATTAGATGGGTGACCAAGCCTTTCACACTTGGGAGACATCTCAGATCCAAACTATCACACAAGTAATTCAATTGCTGGGCGGGGAGTCCCATTTAGCGCATGAATCCTGGAGAGGTTTAGCTGAGACTTGAGCATCCCTAGTCCCAGATCCCAGACGGTGGCGGGGGGCTTGGTGAATATTTGTTGGGTGCCTGAGTGGGAAGTTTACTTTATTTGATCTTTCACCATCTCCACCATCTGGAGAAGAGTCCAGCAATTAAAAGGAGTGTGAAGGGCAGGAGTTAAATATTTCTAGTGGCCAGACTAAGAAATAAGCCCGGAGGACAGATACTCCTTCCAATCTGCTGTCTGCTGGTCCCACTGCCTTTTGGACCTGTCCAGTCTTGAACAAAAGGAGAACTCACAATGAAGGAGAAGTGAAGAAGAGCTAGGAGGGTAACTGGAAGTGGCAAGTCACCCGCATTAACAGCCTCCAGGGGGGGAAGAGAACCAAGCTGCAGGTTGAGCAGAAGTCATGGAGGCAGGGTCCAGGCAGAACCGTGGGGTCTGGCCAGGCCTGAGGAGGAGGAACCCTGAGTTAAGAGCCTGGGTTCGAGGGCTAGTGAGAAATCCCAGGTTGCCATCTCTGAGCCTGACTGCAGAACAGCCAGGTGTGGCCCCCAGTCTGGCTCTCCTTGTCCATCCCTGCAGCTAGCAGTTCTATGGCCATCAGACTCACCGCTACTGGCAGCTGACAGCGCCCCCTAAGGTCATGACTGCCGCCCTCCTCTTCCTGCACGAAGCCTCTGTCCTCCAGGACACTGCTGCTTGTCCAGTCAGGAGGCCACAGGGGTTGGATTCCCTCTCCCCCATCTACAGATGCACATATTTACAGTCTCTTCCTCCTTCCTTCTCTCCCTTCCTCCCCGTCCCACCACCCTCCAGCCACCCTTAGCACCATCCAAGGCCCCAGTGGGCCACCTAGCATCTCCTTTGTCCCCAGCACCCACAGACCCTGCACCTGGGACTGTGTGTTTCCCCAGGGGGCTCTCCCAGGGGGCTCTCCCAGGCTGAGACCCAGGTTGAGGGAACTCACCCCATCACCCCCAGGGTGGGGGGAGGCCGGGGGTGGGGTTGAGAACTCTGTGGACTACAGTTGATTTGCAGCTCCTTAGAGGACCCAAAACTTCCTTAAAGGAAAAATGCAGACAGGCCCCAACTCCTGATTGGCTAAGCGGCTGGACTCCAGAAGGTTGCAGTTACCATATATGCTCACGTAGAAGAGGCCGCTGCAAATAGTGTAGACTATTTCCCAAGCCCTGGCCCTGGTAAAAATGGCAACAACAGCACACTTACTCCCTGTTTAAGTCCCATGTCCCTTTCTAGGCTCCACCATACACACGTGAGGATTGCCCTCGCAATCCCAGTGTTGCTGGCTGGAAACTAAAACTCAATTGTGTCATTGACAAGAGAACAACTTCTCTAATTTTCCTAAGGGCTCATCATCTAGGTGCGCGCGCGCGCACACACACACACACACACACACACACACACGACTGTTTTTCCTGGGGCTTCTCATAGGCAGGTATATATGGTAGTTCATGTGAGGAATGTGCTATTCACTTCTCTTACCTTTTTAGATAGAGGAAGGGATTGGAATGACTTAGAGCTGATCAATTCTCCAGTGACTGGAGCCCTCCTCCCCCACCACCTCCCTGCCCCCAACCAGAAACCTTCTCCCGCCTCCTCTCAGCCAGCCACACATTCTTCCACCCCCTCCCTGGCCAGGAGGGCTGAACAGAGGAGCAAAGAAAGGGGGCAGGGGAGGAAGGAAGTTTGAGAGTGTCGAAATATGTGTTCCAGGTACATTCCAGAGGAAAAAACACACAGGAAAATAGGGTAAAAAAAAAAAAAAAGTTAGGTCACCACTGTTTTGTATTATCCATGGTTCTGCAACTCAGAAATGGAAGGCCTTCATCTGCCCTTCATCTACACTTTTCAGTAGATATTTCCAAGGATCAGAGAGGGTTAGTGTCTTGATTATGGTCCCACAGCCAATTCCCAGCAAATCCAGGACTAGAACTCAGGCCAGAGATCAGGGATATTCCATACCCTGCACTTGATTTTGATCTGCACGTACAGTAAGTGCTTATTGGCTGCTTCTTCCCAGTCAACCCCATGGGTGACACCAGTGGCTTGGGTGGTAGGGTAGGAGCTCCTGATGGGCAGGCTGTCCATCACTGCAGGAAGAAGGAACTGCTGTGGTCTAGGTGCAGCCGGATCCACATTCAGGCCCCCCTGGGGACCCAGGGCGGCAGCACAGTGAGACTGGGTTGGTTGCACAAACCCAGAGTTACTGAAGGGAACTGAAATTTTGTCATTTTTTTCTCCCTGCCACCCCCAACACAGTATGATAGGTGCACTGACGACCCCAGCCAGACATATGAGCAGACTCCTCATCCCTGGAGAGGGAAGTGCCAGCCCCTTCTTGGTGATCCAGGATGACTTCCTTGGAAAGCCAAGGAAGTCCTTGCCATCACAGGACCAGACGCCAGCGGCACTTCCTGACGTGCACTGAGTGCATCTGCATACGTGCGAGGATGTGTGTGCATGGATCCGTGGACTTGGGAGCTGTTCCTGTGTGTGCGTGCATGTGTGTGTGTGTGTGTGTGCGTGCGTGCGTGTGTGTGTGTGTGCGTGTGTGTATTGCTCCACACACACCCGCTTCCTCTTCCACCACTTGCTGCCACGATCCTCTAAGAACCCAGCACAAGGTTTCCATTAGTGAAGCACATTTTTGTGCTATGGATGTTGAACCAGGGGTGGGGGAAGAAAGCAGACTATTGTCCGTGATGGATGGGGTTTTAGAGGACTTCCCAGGGTGGTCCTTAAGGGGGCCGGCATGGAGGCATGCCGGGCATGCAGCCTTACAACATTCCCTTGTTTCAGTCTGACGTCTGTGTCGGGGGTCTGTCTGCTGTGCCACTGGGCTCTCTGTACCCCCCTTCATCCCCCTGTCTCCCCCTCGGCCTTGGCCCTCCCCTCCCCACAGCATCCCGGACTTCCAGGTGACCTGAGTTCAGGAATGCATTTTTCTAAGTTCTCCTTTCGGGATAAAAAGCACATGTCCAACATGCCATGCTCTCTGTTGTGGATATGGCTGCCCCTCAAAGGAAGAGATGGCTTGGGGACCAGAACTCACGAATATCACTCATTATTCCCACATTTTAAACATACCCATGTCCCTTTTCAGGATGCAGAGGGGTTTTGGCCAACTTCATAGGACAGATTTCCAGGATCGTCCCCCTTGCATCTGCACCTGAACCCACTCAGTGGGAGACCAGAGGGGTGCTCAGGCTCTGTGCTGCTCAGCCCCACCCCATGTCAGCATGTGCTGGAGACAGAATCAGTACAAATACCTCAGGGTCTACGGAAACTCCGTTTATAAATCACTTTCCCTCAGCTCAGTTAACCCCTTTGTTTTAAAGATAAAGGAAATGAGCCCGTGGAAGCTTAAATGACTGGTCATGCAACCAGTAAGTGACAGAATAGAAAACAAATCCAGTCCCCGGAATTGAGGTTCCATGATGTTTCCATCTTGCCACCTTGTTGGGGGGACCTAGAGCCACCATCTAAGAAGGCCACTGCCTGCAGGGTGCTTTCTAACTAGCAGCGGCCTGGGAGCCTCCGGAGGAAATAATACAGAGCAATCCCAGGAAGTGGGGGCTAAGGACACAGGGCAGAAATGCCTTGAGGATGGGTAGCCCCTGAAGACAGGGATGAATTGGGTCCCATTATCCCAATTCAACAGGAGAAAATGGAAGGGCCATAAAGAAATGGAGCAGTTCACCCAAGGTCAGATCTCAGAGAACAAAAGCAAGTTAATCAAATCCTTAATCCAGTTGAAGGGTTTTCAAAGAGCTTTTGGGAGCAGGTGGGATGGCAGACTAGAGACCCAGACCTCCCAGGAGGAGCCTAAAAGATCAGTGCTCACATCTATGGCCTGCCCCCCACCCAACCCCTTCAATTCAACATAGAAGCAAAATGCCCCAAAGTAAGTCAGGGGAGGTACTGCAGCTCAAAAAGCTTGATGGGAAAAAAATAATGAGGGACCAGAATAGGCAAGCTTCAGAGTTCCTTCATCCTGTTCAGGGCTTGGAAATTTACATATTAAAGGCTCTGAGAAGTCCTGCAGGGAAAACCCAAAGAAAACAAACAAAATACCTAAAATAGTAAAACTGCCCTCAAAAAAATGGGGAAATTATTAGTTTAATCCCATGTTGTTTGTCCTAGGAATCCTCTTTTTCTCCATTCCAAGGAATGCCTATTAACAATACCAGGAACTTATCATTCTGGGGAATTTATTTTGGGAAATAACATCCAGAGTTCTCCAACAATGTATCAAGGGATTCAGGTGGGAAGTGAGCTGAGTGATAGTGAGAGAAGATGGGATGTCAACAGCTGAGTGGCAGATAGCTGCCTCGGGTAGAAGACAGAGGATGGACGGAGGGGCCTCTTGGGACTCCTGCTTGAGTTGCTGGTTCTGACCTGCAGATCCAGGTCTCCTCTCTTCCCCTGTTCCTAGGATAAGTTCAAGTACTGCCCTCTCTGAGTGCTCTGCTAGCCCCTAAGATGGAAGTTTTTGTCCAGAATGGTTTCAGGGACCACCCTATATGACTCCTCCAGGTTTTAGATCCCCCAACTGACACATAAAAATGAATGTGTATTTTCCTCTCCTTCTGAAAGGAATCTCAGTAGCCCCTGCCCTTCACTCCCCTGCACCCACACGGGCCTACTGAGCACACACACGGGTTACCAGGCCCTACATCTCATCCACCCAGCTTATGCCTAGAGCCTGGTGCAGGGCTTGGCATAGAATGCTGTGGGTAAGGGGCCGGGATGTCGCTCAGTTGTATAGCACTTGCTGAACATGTGCGCCAGGGCCTGGGTTTCAACCCCAACACTGCAGAAAAAAGAAAAGGGTTGCATAAAAAAAAAAAAAAAAAAATGTAAGCTTACCCAGAAGCGGAGCCACATCGTTCTAACACTTTTTCCTCTTCGCCCAACTAAATGGTTGGCAAGGACTATCTCTAGACTCTTCCAAGGGGCTGAGTTTGGGAGAAGGTGAGGTTCTATTCTAAGAGTCAAGAAGAGCGCAGCTGGGCTGGCAGGGGGTGGGTGTGACTCAGTGGAGAAGTGCTTGCCTACCACCTGTGAGGCCCTGGGTTCCATCCCCAGCACTGGAAAGAAAAAAGAAAAGAATGCCCAATCACAGCTCAGTTTCTTCCTCCCCAACCCTTTTTGATCAGGCTCAAGATGAAATCCTTATCCCCAAGTCTCTCTGCTTCCCCAAGTTGATGGGAGAGGTCTGGTAGCCACACGCTCCCCTGGCCCCATCCTCCTGCCTCTTCCCTCGTCTCCCCGCAGTGAGCCAGGGCCTCCCTCCTGTTTGCCGGTCTCCCTTAGTTCTTTCCCTATCCTCTCCCTCTTCCCTTTCTCTCCTTTTCTTTCCATCTATTGAATGGTCAGCTTTGCTCCAGCCAAGCAACTGGCTCCTAGGAACCTCTGTCTGCTGGGCCTTTGGCCAATGCCTTCTTCCAGCTGCCCGATTCAGGGTGATCTAAATAAGCATGTGTGTAGGGCTACTGTCTTCAACGGACTCCCTCTACAAGTCCTCTGGGTTCAACAGCACCCTCGGAGAATATCTGTATTGGACTGGGGCAGCACATCTGACCAGTTTGGGCATGTCTGACGACACCCTCAGCTGCTGTGGCCATGGGCCCTAGTGACCCGAGAGGACGCCGATGTGCAGGGAATGTCAGCACAGGGTCTTAGTCTATTTTAGAAAGAGGGTATTCTGCTCTGTATCCCTATGTTTTAGTTAATTTTTTTCGCTGCTGTGACTAAAACACCTGACCAGAACAATTTTAGAGAAAGAAAAGTTTATTTGGAGGCTCACAGTTTCAGAGATCTCAGTCCATAGAAAGTAGGATCCATTCCTGAAGTTCGAGTTGAGGCTGAACATCATAGCGGAAGACTGTGGCATAGGGAAGCAGCTCACATGATGATCAGAAGCACCAAGAGGTTTCACTTGCCAGATACAAAATCTACACCCCAAAGGCACACCCCCAGTGACCCACCTCCTCCAGCCATACCCTACCCACCTTCAGTTACCACTCAGGTAATCCCATCGGGGGATTAATGCACTGATTGGGTTAAGGTTCTCATAACCCAATAATTTGTCCTCTAAACCTTCTTGCATTGTCTCACATGTGAGCTTCTGCATTCAAACTATAGCACCCTGGATGGGTTCAGTTCCAGCAAAAGATCCAGACTGGACCTGGAAAGCCCAGAGGTGGGCTGGAGATGAAGTAGGCAGAAGGAGCGGCGCCTGTGTCCTGCATCCACACCCAGCCTCCTCCTAAGGGTTGGTCCAGGCAAAGAAAGAACACAGGGGCCTGCTGGTGGGTGGGAGTGAAGTCGAGAGAGGAGGAGGGGAGGCCCAGGGGAAAGGTCATGACCTACTAAACACACAGGCAAAGGGGGCCCCACAGCCTGGATCCCCAGGTGAAAGAGAGGAAACGGGAATGTCTCCGGGTCCCGACACATGGTTGTAATGATCACAGACTCCTTAGGCTCAGGGGGGCCTCAGAGTTCATCTCCTCCATCCTCCTGTTTCCGGGAGAGGCTATATCTAAACTAGTCAAGATGTGCAGGCAACTCTGTTCTTAAATTCTCTGGAGAAGGAAATCACTGAGCTCCTTGTCACTGACTATTAGCCTCAGGATCATGGTGTCAACTTTGTCCACATCATTCAGAAGGCTCACAGTTTACAAAGCCCTCACCAGAGGCTGCTTTGTGACCAGGCTGAATGTCTGGACTCCTGGGCCTTTGGTCCATTGTGCATTGTGATCCCAAGTTTCCTAGGGAAGAAAGTTCTTGCTGTTCAGCCCCAACCTTCCAGCTTCTGCACAGAGCCTGTGCTCATCCACATGAAATATGCAAAATGGTTCGAATGGTGTGTGAACCTTGGTGAGCATCGCGTTAACTGCTAGGTGCTGCTGGGTAGATGGAAATCACTTATTCTTCAATTTCCTTCTCGAAAGTACTTATTGCTCTCGATGCTGTCCTAGAGGCAGAAAGGGGATGTGGGTAAATGCCTTACCGGAATGTCTTCCCTGATCTGTTCCCGACTCCACTCACACTCTGTCCTGAGCCAGGTTGTGGCTTCCATCCCCCATGTGTTCCCATCGGCACATCAGTTGACCTTTTGAAGGGGCTAAGAGTGGTGCAGAGGAACAGCTAGGGGCTCTGAATGGTGTAGCCATATAATTTATTATCCAATCCAGGATGCCTTACAGAGTGAAAGGGCTGCTATTAATTATGCGGGACAACAGGCAGACACCAGGATTTTCCCAGGCAGAGCAAGACGCCGGTCACCCTAGCTCTGGATTTGAATCAAGTCTCTCCACCTTGTTTTTTGGCCAATCCTGGGCAATTTAGGCTCAAGTTTCTCATTGGTGAAACTTACCAAGGTAAGATATCTGCCCCCAAAGGCAGAGAGCCTTGGTCTTTGAAGTACAGGAGTCATTCAGGGTGTTTTTCAAAATCCCAAGTGCCCAGCTGGGTGCAGTGGCGCATGCCTTATAATCCCAGCATTTGCACAGACAAGGAGATCACAAGTTCAAGGTCAGCCATAGCAACTTAGACTCTCAGTAATTGAGAAAGACCCTGTCTCCGAATTAAAATTAAATTAAAATTAAATAAAACAGGGGGGAACTAAGTAGTAACTCAGTAGTAAAGCACCCCTGGGTTCAATCCCCAGTAACACAACAAAAAATATCAAGAAACCAACAAAAACAGAAAGCACAGGTTCCTAGCACAGTGCCTAGAAACTGACCCAAAGGGTAGGTCGTGATGTAGGAGTCTGCATTTTGGCAATCACCTCGGGGGATGCTGATAGATGGGTCAGAGGTCAGTCTTTTGGAAACACTGCCTTTGGGTCATGGCAAAGTCCATAACAACATGAGTAAAGCACCTAGCACAGAGAGGGCCACCATGCATGGCCATTGTCATCCTGTTGAACCTCCCGCCACCACCTCGATCTCTCGTCTCTCAGCTCCTTGAGGGCAAGGCTGTATCTTAATTATCTTTGAAGACACAGTGGCAGCTTGGTTCACAGCGGTGCTCTAACAATGTTTGGGGCCTCAGGAATGCTTTGGAGACCCTTTGGAGACTCACAATTATGAAGTAAAGAGTGGATCTCACTTGGACTTTGGGGCACTGTCCAACCTCAGGCAAAGCTGTGACATTTTCTACACGCAGAGTCCAACCCATTGTGCTGCAGAACCCTCATTCCTGCTGCTCACCTGCCCCAGGCCACCCTCAAGCCCATCTCAGAGGACTGGGGTGGGGCAGAGCACAGGTTTGCTGAGAAATCTGGCTGAGAGATCTGACCGTTACAAGGGTTTCATCCTGAAATGACTTTGAATGAAAACTGAAAGTAAAACTCAAAACCACCCACTTCCCCCGCTCTCTTCACTAGCAAGCCCTGAGTTCAGCTCAGCAGAGCCGGGCTTGAGGCCTTCCCAGGCCTGCCGCACCCTTCCCAGCCCAAACCCTCAACCTCTGCTGACCGTTGTGTTCAACCGGCACCTTCTGCACAGCCCCAAGGACTCTGCTTCTCCGGTCCCCTCCCACCCACACAGAAGTCAGAGCCAGGGGCAGTGGAGAGACACACCCTTCAAGCAGAGCCAATATCCCAGTTTTCTTATCAAACCTCACTCCTTTTTATATCTAGACTCCACTTATTAAATAAGAACCAATTCTAACATTTAACAAATCCGTCCAAGACATATATAATGGCCAAAACTTCTGAGTGGGTATTGTGGACTCACAACTGACAGGGTATCACAAGTCAAAAACACAAAAACTTAACTTTTAAAAATGAACATTGGTGGGGGTGGTGCTGGAGATGTAGCTCAGTGATAGAGCACTTGCCTGGCATATGTGAGGCACAGGGTTCAATTTCCAGAACCACAAAAGAAAAACAATTTTTAGTACAAAAGCAATATGCAGGGCTCCTCAACTTACAATGAGGATGTCCTGTTGAAGCATCAGAAGTAGAAAATACAAGTTGAAAATGCGTTGAACACTCCTAGTCTAGCAAATATCTGAGCTTAGCCACATCTACCTTAAACAAGCTCAGAACACTTCTGTTAACCCACAGCTGGCAAAACATCTAACCTAAAGTATGCTTTTATAATAAAGTATTCAATAGCTCACGAAATGACATGAATTGAATATTGTTCTAAAAGTGAAAAACAGGGCTGGGGATGAGGCTCAGTGGTTGAGGGCTCATTTAGCATACACGAGGCCCTGGGTTCTATCCTGGACATGTCAAAAATAAGTAAATAAATACAAATAAATACATGAAAAACAGAAAGATTATTCTATGTCCGGAGACCAGGAAAAGATCAAAATTCAAAGTAAGCTTTCTACTAAGTATATATTGCTTTCCTACCATTGCAAGTTCAAAAAATCAAGTTGGACCCTCGTAAATAGACCACCTATACATGCTAATAGCAAAAACCCAAACACTACAGAAATCAAACACATAGTTCCTAGACGCCTACCCTCCAAACACCTCTTCCTTTCATAATTTCAGAAGCTGTATTGTAGTGGGTTTGTACACAGGATTGCTATTGAATGCACACTGTCACCCCAGGCTCCCAGAAGCTAGAACAAGTTGACTTGCCTCTGATCACCAGGTAAAAAGTGGCAGAACCACTCTTTGGTGCAGCAAGAGGGTACAAACAACATGCTACTAGGGGAAGAGAGAGCTAAGATAACACGCAGGAAAGAGGGGCATGTTGTCTTTTCTATCCTCACTGCCTAGGGGACAGGAACATGGCCTCAGCAAACGTGCCGACTACCCAGTGGCCCAGCCTCATGGTTGGAATTAAAGATTGAAAGCTGGAATGTAATTCACCAATCTCGGTCACACTTCTTAATTTCATAGGCATGGACACAGATCTAGAATAGATCTGGAGTAGGCCTTAGCATCAAGAGCAGATTTCTTTAGTCAAGACTCTTGTCTTACTCATGTTTATCGAAGGTCGAAGCTCCAGCTTAGCACTGGAGATGTTTTGATGTGTCTGGGGCAGACTAAGTTCAGAAGCAGTTGACAGCAGGGCAGGAGTGACAATGGTTTTTATGGAACATCTTCAGTTCTTCTCCCCACCTACAGAAGTCAAGAAAGGCCTTCAAGGGCTGGGGCTGGGGCTCAGTGGCAGAGTGCTTGTGTAGCCCACGTGAGGTACTGGGTTCGGTCCTCAGCACCACAGAACAATAAAAAAATAAAGCTATTGTGTCCACCTACAACTAAATGTTTTTTTAAAAATGAAAGAAAGGCCTTCAAGAGAGGTCCGTCCGTCCGCAATGGATGACCTATCGGTAGGAATTATTGAGAGGCTGCCGTCTTGTCATCTGGAGACAGACTCCCAGCAGGGGCAGGCCTTTTATACTGGTCCATCTTCACATCTGAGAAGGGCTGGTGTCCTTGCCACACGTGCCCACACCTTCCCACATGCCTACTTACCCCACTGGTTCCTGGGCCTTCATTTCTCCATGCTCTCAGCCCCCAACCACTCACACTCTCCTTCAGCTCTTAGTCCCTCATCTGAAGGCTCAGAGGTCTTAAGATGTAGTAAAGACAGTTCCTTAAATACCTCTTTTCCCATGACCCTGCCCTTGTCCTATCCCAGCCACCTGCTCCCAAGGGTGTACCCTAGACATTTGAACCCAGGGTGCTTTACCACAGAGCTACATCCCCAGACCTTTTTATTTTTTCATTTTGAGACAAGGTCTTGCTAAGTTGCTTAGGCTGGCCCTGACCTTGTGATCCTCCTGTCTCAGCCTCCTGAGTCGCTGGGATTACTGGCTTGTGCCTGGCTAGACCTTGTTAATACCAAAGCATCCACTCCCACTCTAATCTCAATTTCCTGCACCCGCTCTTGAATTCCTCTCTCTCCATTCCTCCTCTGGGACCTCAATTCCAATAACCCTCGGCTCCACCATCTCTTCCCACCTCTCCCTTCCTCACTCATTTTGTATTTCACCCCTCCACCCTCCTTATCCATTTTCAATTCTATGGCCAATCATTGTGATTACCTCCTTAGATACATCCCCAGTTCCTTGGTCCCTCTTACTTGATCATAGCTAGACACAAGAAACATAAGGCAGAGGTGTGCAAGACCACCAGGAATGTGTGAGCATTCCTCACTGCCCCTCACAACCCTGAGACTCCCTGCAGCTGCAGGAGATAGGGGACTACAGCTGGTGTGACTGGATCGTGGAAGCAAAACCTGCTCCTTCACAGCCGGAGAATTCAAGGACCTTGGTTTAGGTGAGGATTTATGAGGACGCTAAAACTCCCTGCAGAAACTCCATCAGCCCGGCCGAGGGGTTCTTCTGAACACAGTCCCTTCCACATGGGCCCTCCTGAAAACCCATCTCCAGATGGCTCATCCTCTCTCAGGGCACAGCTGCAAGGTCACTTCCAAGTGCACATCATGTACTCACACTTTCCATGAGAAAGGATCCAACGGGGGTCACTGAGTCACCATCTCACAAGGAAGACCCCTCTCTATGGGACAGAGTCTTTGCCAAGGAGTCAGACCTCTGGCTCCAGCACCAATTCCACGGCCAGTCTTCTGTGGCCTGGATGGCGGAACTCCTAGCACAGGAGCAACTGCAGGCTGTGGAAGGGGCTACCTGTGACAACTAAATGGCGGTCCCCAGAGTATCACAGATCAAACTGGCTCACATCCAGCTCAGAGAACCAACTCTGGGTTTCACCCTGCACCAGGCCAGGAAGCCTGAACATCTACCCTCTAGGGGAATTTTGCTGGCAGTCCCCAGGTTTTCAGAGACCAACTCGTGATGTCTTGGTCAGACCCAAAGAAGGTAGCAGTTCCACTCGCCTAGCCACGCTGTGGTTTCATTCATGGACAACTTCACCCTCGGTTCTAACTCCCAACTTTATGGTTTAGAGACCGTGTGATGTTTTAAAACAGCTGGATGTGGGTTCACATCCTGGTTTTCTTTCCTACTAGCTATGAAATACTGGGCAGTTTTCTTAAGCTCTCTGAACCCCAGTTCTCTCAGCTAGACAATGGAGACCATGACATTTACCTCTCTGAATCTTACTGAGGTTGGAACCACTTGAACTTAACACCTGCTTGGCAAGTTATTACCAGCACACTGTGTATCCCAGACTCCTCTGCATATGCAGAGACACTGATGAGTCCATAGAAAACCTTCTGTTGCTATTTTCTGAAGCTAAAAATTCTTGAGAACCTCAGTTGCCACTTTTACTAGAATAGATCTGTGTTCAAGTCTAGCATTTCAAGAAGGAGTGTTACTTGAGAGTGTCACTCTGGCTTCTGTTACCCTCCCTGTCCTCCTCTATAATGTTGGGCATGGAGCAGTTGGGTGACCTTTCACAGCCATGCAGCCTAGTATCCAAGGATGCAAACTACCCTGATGAATCCAACACTCTTAAGGCTTAGAAAACCACCATTGTAATGCTCAGAGATCAGAGATGGTTCCACCCAGAGTGGAAATAGGAAGTAGAAAAAGCATTAAAAAAGAAATGCAAATGGCAGAAGTGCACAGATCCCCATACTCAAGTAATGAAGCCAGGTGGATTGTTTTCCTGCCCTCTTCTGGGCTACGCTGTCTTCCAGCCATCAATCACACACCTGCCAGCAAGGAACTGCCTCTGGGAGATACTGGGCAGGAGACGCAGAACATCTCAGGTCCTCCCCTGACCTGACCCCTCAGGCCAGTACCGAATAGCCTTCAACTCCAGGGAAGCATGAACACAAGGAGGTCACGTCAGAAAGCTGTGAGGTTGAATTCTAGACCTGCTCTGCCATCATAGGTGTGACCTTCAGAAAGTCAGCCTCAGGTTCCCTGTTCGTAAAACAGGGTGGCATGGCGTGTCCTCCCTTGCCTTGCCCTGGGCTGTTACAAGAAGAACTGTGATGAGAAGGAGGACAGCCTGGGCACACTCTCATGCCCTAAACGAAGGTTCCTTGGCAATATTGTCTTCCCAGTTTGTTTGTGAGCTTCTTCAGGATGAGCAGCTAGAATCTTTGGTCTTAGGAGTAATTGGCTACTACCTAGTGAATTCTTTTTTTTTTTTGGTACCACAGGTTGAACCCAGAGGCACTCTACCACTGAACCCTATCCCCAGACCTTTTCATGCTTTGTTTTGAAGCAGCGTCTCATTAAGTTGGTTAGGGCCTCGCTAAGTTGCTGAGTCTGGCTTTGAACTTGCGATCCTCCTGCCTCAGCCTTCCTCAGTCGCTGGGATTAAAGCACTTGATGAATCTTTGTTATGTGAAGGCATTATATATTATTTCTTCACTTTGCTTCCATGTATAACATTGTGGAGGGCTGGGGTTGTAGCTCAATGGTAGAGCTCTAGCCCCTCACTTGTAAGGTGCTGGGTTCAATCCTCAGCACCACAAATAAAATAAAATAAAGGTATTATGTCCATCTACAACTAAAAAAAGTTTAAAAAAAAAAGAAAAAAAAAAAACATTGTGGAGCAATGACTATCACATTCTCGGTAAGTAACTCAAACTAGAAGTTCAGTCTCTTGCCCAAAGACTAATAAATAGTAAATGGGTAAAACAGGAATATTTTGAAAGTTAATTTTTAAAATTTTATTGGTTCAAAATTCATGTCATGTGTGGCCGGGAATGTAGCCCAGTAGTAGGGTATTAGCCTAGCATGCCCAAGGCTCCAAGTTCCATTCCCAGCACCAAATGTATATAATAGCAAATAAATGTATGTCACAAAAGGTTAAACAATGAAAAACCTCCCTCCCACCCCTGCTTCCTCCACTGCCACCTTACTACCGGGATCAATCGGTTTCTCACATATCATTTGAAAGATATTCTCTACATATATATTCTAATATATATAAATATTTTTTGTCTATGCTTTTATCTCAAATGATATTGTCTTACACTTTGCTTTTGTAGTTCTATGTGTTTTAATTTTTTTTTTAAGTCGTGTTTTCAAAGCCCATTTCTGAATGATGGTCTTTAGTTAGGTTTGGTTTAATGATATGGCCATAGAATAAGGCAGCTGGAACAGGGTTAGAGATCATGTGGTCAGCTGTCTCCGTCCACAGGTGAAGGCACCAATACCCTGAGAGGAGAGTCTCATGGCTGTCAGCACCAGCCCAGGAGACCCTCTGCATATGTGATAAGCAAGGGTGGCCCCAGTCCCACAGGTGATGGCAGCGTGGTGGCGTCAGCCCAGTTTGTTGTGGGCGATACCCTGGGATCCAGATCACTGTGGGGGAACCCCTGGCCTGGCTTCAGTTCCTCTTAAAAAGAGACAAATCTGGGTGTGTGCCCTCAGTTCATAGGGACCATGTTCATGTTCAGAGGCACTTTTTTCCTGAGCCTTGGATCCCACCTCTTCCTTCCTAGCCTCACCTTCACACGGGGTAAAGTGACCAAAATGTCCACCCGGGGAGATCAGAAGAGAGCCTCAGAGAGCTGTGCCCTGGGGGATTAAAGTCATTGGTGGTGAATTCTGGGGTCTACCCCACCCTCTGGGTCTCCGTCCCCCAATTTCCCCCAGATATGTTGTGAGAAATGAGAAGTTATACTTGAAGGGAACTTCCACAGCATGACACTCAAACAAGATTTATAATACTGTTTCTTCTTACAGCAGAGAGAACTGCACTTATGGGGACACTTTATATGAACTTTACAAGGACAGAAGGTATAAAGACAAGATTTCCCTTTGGCACCCTGGGGAGAACCTCGGATCTGAGGAATAGGCCAGATGTCATTTCCCTGGGTGGTTTAGGAATCATTTTACTGGAAGATCAGAGATGACCTGAAACACAGTGGTTACTAGAATTTTGCATTTGATAGATCAGCAAAAATCTAGGGACCAAAAAAAAAGGTTGACAACTTTGTATTTTATTACAGAAGAATATGTGTATGACTACAGAGATATAAATCCACTTGATATCAATAATCGTATCCTATTCATAGAAAAGGGCATTTCAATGTTATAAAATAAGTCAATTTCAGAATAAGATAATTCTTCGGGGATATTTTCTACTCCATGCATAGTCTTTAAATTTTTATTAGTGCATATCAATTCACAGTTTAGAGGTTTCAGTGGTTTTAGTATTCATACGTGCATATAACATTTTTGATCATTTTCTCCTCCCTGTTATCCACCTTTGTCCTCCCCTCCCCTGACCCCATACCTCTTTACTAGTAGTCTCCCTGCTCCATTTATGCCATACATTGTCCAGAGTCACATATAAGAGAAAATACGCAATACCTGTCTTTCAGAGGCTGGCTTATTTCACTTAACGTGATGATCTCCACATCCATTTTCCTGCAAATGACATTATTTTGTACTTCTTTATGGCTGAATAATACTCTATTGTGTATGTATACCACATTTTCTTTATCCATTCATCTGTTGACAGACAGCTAGGTCAATTCCTACACTTGACTATTGTGAATTATGCTGATATAAGCATGAGTTTGCATGTATCGCTATGGTATGCTGACTCAACTCTCTCCAGTATATACCAGGCAGTGGTATAGCTGGATCATATGGCAGTTCTATTTTTAGTTATTTGAGGAACCTCCATACTGATTGCCATCATAGCTGTACTAATTTACATTTCCACCAACACTGTAAATGTTTCTTTCCCACGACAGAGTCACCAGCATTTATTGTTTTTTGTATTCTTGATGATTACCATTCTGATTGGGATAAGATGGAATCTCAAGGTGGTTTTAATTTGCATTTCCCTAATGACTAGAGATGTTGAACATTTTTCATATAATTATTGGCCATTCATACTTCTTCTTTTGAGAAGTGTCTATTTCATGCATAGTCTTTATTTTCCCATAAACTAACAAAAATTTCATCAACTCCTTCAGAGGTCCATCATGAACTTTCATTTAGAAGTACTGAACTTGGTGATGTTAAGTAGGCATTCCTTATTTTATTTTATTTTATTTTTGTAGAGAGATTGAATCCACTTAGCCGCTGAGCCACATCCCCAGCCCCTTTTTATGTTTTATTTTGAGACAGTCTTGCTAAGTTGCTTAGGACCTTGCTAAATTGCTGAGACTGGCTTTTAACTCACTATCCTCCTGCCTCAGCCTCCCAAGCTGCCGGGATTAGAGGCATGTACCACCTTCCCCGGTTTATGTGGGCATTCTTAATGAAAGGTGTTAACTATTTCCTTATGTTATTCTTGGTCCTTCATTCCCTCTTTCCTCCCACCGTCTGCCTCTCCTTCCTTTCTTCTCTCTTTCCTTCCCTCCTATCCTTTGTAAGTCATTACTGAGTGTGGGCCATGATCTAGTCACCTTTATGCCATCTTCTACCATATATGTCTCTGTAATCCCAAGAGCTCACCCTGAGAACTGGATGGGAAGATGATGTTATTATGAAGCAGCTGGATTGGGGCACATGAAATTGTCCCCTCAAAGAGGCTGGATCAGCAGGAGAACTGTCACCTTTAGCAGGAAAGGAAAAGCCCTCAACTTAGCTTCTGCTCAGGAACAGCCCTTTACCTCTATTTTAAGAAAACGTCAAATGCAGGCCTGCACCTGGGGTCCACTCCCCAGAGAGGCGCATCCCAGGAAGCAGCTTGCACTTCCTCCTGTGCCCACCTGGCTGAGAGTTCAGGCCACCTGCACTTTCTGGGCACCTGCAGCCACAGCAGCACACTGTAGTGTGGTGTGACATTCATTGTCCCTGGAGGCAACCTCCCAATCTAGAGCTGCTTGCCTGGGCCGTCCAGGTTTCCTCTAGAGGCGTCAATTACTGTTTTGGTCAGTGCTCTATTACCAAGTCGCATGGGTTTTACAGGCCTTCCCAACCCTATTATTTTTAGCCTGTTATTTTTAGTGTGCAATTTTATAGAATACAAGGGTTTTCAGGAATGTATGTACTATGTTATTGTGCAAAACCTGTCGTAAGCCAATACTGCTTATCTTTCACTAAGCTATAGCATAACCATACCCGCAGGACAATAAGCGGCAGTGAAAACCGTAGAGGTGTGTGGAAAAATCTCCGCGTCAGAGCAAGTGAACAAAAGCAAGTTGCAGAACAATGCACACAGCATGATGTTATTCGTGGGGGAGGGGAAATAACCTTCAAAACAACACCTTTTAATCTCTACGGGAACATATATTCCATGTCAGTAAGTTCAAGGGAAATATGCTAATTTGTCCTAAGTGGGGGAGGGGTTCCAGCACCATTGCCCTTGAACCTAGGTGAGGGTGTCCTGCCCTTGGCACCCCCTCTGGACCCTTTTCTTAACCAAAGATATTACCATTTAAAGGAGCTCCCCTTCTAGAGCATACTTACGACCCCAGAATTCTCTTCCTGAGCCCATTTCAGACCCACATGGGACTCTTTTCTAGATTTTTTCTCCTGGCAGCTGCTGCCTTTGCATCTACCCTCAACCATCTATCAAGGCATACAGGGGTGTGAAGAGGGGTGAGAGAGCAGGAAGCCTACCCCGGTCCTCTTGCCCAGCCCACTAATGTTAGAGGCAGGACGGGGTGCCAGGAGGTAGATAGGTTCTCTGGTTCTGTAGACTTTATCTGCAAGGTTCAAGTGTTACAGGGAGAATTATTTTTGTATTGTTTACATACTGAACAATTAATGAAACCATAATAAAGAAAAACCTTTAAATACTCCATGCTCATTCAGAAATCGGAACTAACAGTCTTTATTGGCAGCTCTTGATTATGGCTCGAGGAGACTAAAGGGGAAGGAGAGGGAGGAACTGAAGTCATGAGGGAAACAGAAGTCTCAGTTACTCTAAGTGACAGGTGTCAATTACTAATTTTAAAGAAAGAAAGCATCTTTCAATGGCCGTATGGGGTTATGGGGCAAAAGTGGAATTCCCCAGAAGCAAAAGCCATAGCAGTTAGCAGAATGGGGTCCCCACGTCCACCCACTGCCTCATATCCAGCACATACAGAGCCAGCCCCAGAGGAGCATCCAGGAAAGTCCTGAGCTGGTCCTGTTCTGCCGCACCGCAGGGCAGCTGTTCAGAGCCCTCAGTCAGAGGGGCCACCGACCAGGGGATTTCCTGTGGGTGGAGCACTGTGCAGGGCCCCTGGGCTATTCTGAGGTGTCCCCCAGCTCCCCACACCCAATTCCAGGAAGTCTGCCTGCCATTAATCAGAAAACTGCTATCTTGTCCTCAACTGCATTCAACAAAACTAGGTGGGAGTAGGAGGAGCACAGACCACCTGGTAATGAATTTTAAAGAGCCCAGAGCCAGGAAGCAGGAGGCTGGCCACCTAGGTATGGGAAGTGGGCAAGCCACTTAACCTGGGAACTACTGTGTTCTTCCCACGGGGTGGTGGTGGTGGGGGGTGTTTCAATTAGAATAATAGTTCTTAGGGCAACTTCAAAAGGCTATTGTAGAAGTTAAATGAGATAAGCAAATGACCCAATATTTTAAAAGGAACAAAGGGCTGGGGATGAAGGTTGGTGGTAGAGCACTTGCCTAGCATATACAAGGCCCTGAGTTCCATGTTCAATACTGGAACAAAAAGCAGGAGGGATCAAAGACCTTCACATTCCCCTCACCAAAGCAGAATAAGTGGTGAATAAGTGTGTGCAAAAATGTTCCACATCACTAAGGAAATATGAATTAAAACAAGGAGATACCAATACACAGCTATTAGGATGGCTGTGATCCAGGACACTGAAGAAACGACATGCTGAGGAGGATGTGGGGTCCCAGGAAGTCTCCATCACTGCTGGTGGAAATGCAAAAATGGTCAGCAGTTTTGGAAGACAGTTTGACGGTTTCTTATAAAACAAAACATACTCTTAGCATAGAATCCAACAATTCATTACACATTTTGATACTGCTGGAAGAAACTAGAAACTATGTCCCCACAAAACCTGTACATTGGTATTAAGAGTAACTTTATTCAAGATTGCCAAAACTTAGACCAAGGGGTCCTCTGGTAGGTGAAGAAACTGTAACATCTGAAATAAAATATTATTCAACACACACACACACACACACACACACACACACACACTAGCTACTCTAGAGGCTGAGCCTGGGCAATACAGCAAGACGCTACCTTAAAAATAAAAAAAAAAAATTTAAAAAGGGCTGGGAGTATAGCTCAGCTGCAGAGTGATTGTCTAGCATAGTTCAATCCCCAGTACCCATCCCCTGAAAAGGAATGAGCTATTGAGCCATGAGAGGACATGCAGGAATCTTGAATGCATACTAATGAGTGAAAGAAGTCAATCTGCAAAAGCCACATACTGTGTGGTTCCAACTACATGACATTTTGGAAAACGTAAGACTTTGCTGACATAGAAGGATCAGCGGTGGCAAGAGGTTGGAGGAACAGAAGCGTGAAGAAGTAAAGTGCAGAGGATTTGGCAGCAAATAAAACAGTCTATATGATAAAATCATGGTGAGTATGCATCATTACATTTGTCCAAACCCACACAATAAACAACACTAAGAGTGCCACTAATGTAAATGAGGGACCCCAGGTGCCCAAGGGGGTCTGGGTCATGTGAGAGCAACTGCAGAGTCCCTGGCATGGTGGGGCTGGCCCCGGGGACTCCCTGTGAACCCTGCACCTGCACAGCATAATCCCTCGCCAAAGCCTGCCCTGATTCCCCGAGCTTCCTGATGTCAGAAAAAGGACCTAGTGAGCAGGAGACATTGACGGGAAACGTGGCAGGATGACCAGGAATTTGGGGTCAGCTATATCTGATTTCAAATCTCCTGGCTCTACTAATTCTCAGCTGTGTGATCTGGATAAATCGCTCCATTGGTTTCCTGGTCCCCTGTCCTTTCTTCAACACAGCCTCTCTCATGGCAGGCTACAGTGTCTGGATGAGAGGACAGAGAGAATGCCATCCTCTGTCTGCTCCACCAGCTCCCTGGCTCCTCTGACTACACTTTTAGTTTACTGAAGCTCCCTGATCCTCTCCACAGAGCTGTCCTCACTGTGAGCCCCTGATGCGAAGGAGGTTGCAGGACACTGATGATGGTGTCCCTCACTGAGAACCATGTGTCAAAGGTGCTGTCTTAGGCCAGTTCCTACAAGACCTGGAGGACCTTGAAATTCCAGCAAGTCAGAGACCTATGAACAGGAAAAGGAATACATGGAACACAACACATGAACACACTTATACACAGGCATGTGCACACCCACACACAAACCAACCATCACTTGGTGGTTTCTGTAATATGCAACTTAAAGAAGAGCAGAATGAAAGAGATATTGCTGTACATATCATGGGCAAGGATGGACAATTCTCAAAAATACGTGGTTGAGCCAGAGAAGTTGAAAGAAAAGACAGTGCATTCAGTTCATTTTGATGACAAAATGGGCAAAATGACTCTAAGTTTTCGAAGTCATTATAGTCATCTCTAGGGCCCTCAAGAGGGACTGGAAAGAAGCTTGAGGTGGCTGGTGATAGTCCATCTGGACCTGGGTGCTGGTGACTTGGGCGTGCGCACTATGGGAAATGAAGCACACTCATTTTGTTAAGGGCATATGTCATGAATACATGATAGATACTTACATTCAGAGCCATACACTTCAGATCTGTATATTTACATTTTTTCTGTGTAAATATTCTGCTCCCACAAAAAGTAGAATGAAAAGACAAGGAGCCACAGACTGGAAGAAAATCATTACAAAACACATATCTGATGAAGACTTGGTCAAAACAGAAAGAATTCTTAAACTCAACAATTAGGGGGGAAAAAGAAAACTAATTTAATTAAAAATCAGTTAAAAGATATGAACAAAGATTTTTAAAAATTGTAAAATTGTACATATATATATTTGAGGCATTTTGTGTGAGTGTGTGTGTGTGTGTGTGTGTGTGTGTATTGCTGGGGATTGAACCCAGGGCCTTGTCGTGTGAGGAAAGCACTCTACCAACTGAGCTATATCCCCAGCCCTATATATTTGATAAATAAGCCCATGGAAAGATGTTCCACATCATATAACATCAAGGAATTGCAAATTAAAACAACAAGGAGACACCACTACACACCTGTCAGAATGGTCAAAATCCGGGTCACTAACACCGCCCAAAGCTGGTGAGGATGGGGAGCAACAGGAACCCTCAGGGATTGCTGTTGGGAATGCAAACATTGCTGCAACTTTCGAAGGCAGTTTGGCAATTTCTTAGGAAACTAAATACTCATATACCTCATGATCCAGCAATTACACTCCCAAAGGAGTTGATAACTTTTGTCTACACAAAAACCTATTCACAAATAATTACAGCAGCTCCATTTGTAATGGCCCAAACTTGGAAGCAGCCAAGTTGTCCTTCAGTAAACAAACAGCGGTACATTCGGATAATGGGATATTCAGCACTGAAGAGAAATGAGTTATCAAACCACAAAAATATAGGGAGGAATCTCAAATGTGTATAGCTAAATGAATGAAGTCAATCTGAAAGGCCCACATACTGTACAATTCCAACTGTATGACTGGAAAAGGCAAAACCACAAGTTGCCAAGGATTTGGGAGTGTGGGAGAGAGATGAATAGGGAAACTAGCACGTCATTGAGGCAGGGAAACTAATCCATTTGACACTGCAATGGTTGACATATATCATTGTCCAAATTCATGGTACAAACAACAGCGGGAGTGACCTGGATGTAAATGACTGACTTCAGCTAATAATAACATAGCAGTGAATATTATTCATCAATTATAAGAAATGTACCACACCAAGGCAAGATGTTCATAATTGGGGAAATCGGAGGAGGGCTATGAGGGAGTATATGGGAACTCTCTGTACTTTCCACTCATTTTTTAATCTTAAGTCTAAAATTTTTTTGTAAAGAGTAGTAATTTTTTAAAAATTAATTCTATCACCTTGGATGTTTGACCTTTCTTCACCCTCATTTTAGTTTTCTTGTCTTTGAAATGAGGGACTTTAATGATGTGACCCTATGTGTCTTCAACTAGGGAAAAGCCATTTGGGTCCTTCAGTAAAAGGCAAATAAACCTGTTCCACTCCCCCACCACCACTGCCAATAGCTCTGAAAGCTCTAGTATTATAATTAGCTTTGTCCCTGTTCAGTCATTCAGGTGGTCTTCATGGAACCAACATTATCTGAATGTCCACCTTAATCCCCCCCAGCAATGGATGCTGGAGACAGAGTGACCACAGTCCCAGTTTGCCATCTTCCTCAGACAAGTCTCAGAGCTAAAACCAGGAAGACCCCAGGCCTAGGGATCAAGTCACAGTCCCCCATAAGGGGTTAGGTGTAACATAAGCACTATTGTCAAAACACCATGAAGTAGTGACATAGAAGAAAGACAGGGCACCTGAATTAAGTCCTGGGGAGCAAGCAGAAGCCCCCCATCAATATACTGGAGAGAGGAGAGAAAGAAAGTCCTGCTGTACCTCTGCCCCAGACACAGTAATGATAAGACCAGCACCAACGCTGCTTGGAGCAGACAGAGGAGTCTGGATCTCTCTTTTGAAAATTTGAGTTGACAGACTGAAATCAGAGAGCACAGCTGTGCAAATGTCCTCATTTATAGGTGCTGCAGGGAGAATGCAGGCTTTGGGGACTGGGAACAGGCAGATGTGCACAGCACCCACCCATCCAAAAGCAATCCAAAGCCAGGCCCACTCCCAACCCCCTCTGTCCCTTGGCCCAGGTCTTGGAGTACTGCTGAAGCCTGTCACACATGCAGAGACTGGTGCCATTTCAAATTCTCCATCTCCAACCTCAGCTGAGTCCTCAATGGTTGGCTGCTTATAAATCATTTCTCATTTCTCAGTTTCCTTTCCCCCTTTACAAACTTTTGCTAACCTGGTCAAACCTATCTCACCACCCCCTCCACACACACACACACACCCTCAGCAGATGGCAATCTTCCTCAGTTCCCACCAGCCTCCCTGCCCGCTGCAACCTCACCGGCTCCTTCCTTCCATCCTTTTGCATAGATGCTATGAGTCTGCCGCTGCCTCGCCAGATGTGGGTTCCTTGACCTCGACCTGTAAAAAATGAGTCACTTTTCTTTATAAACTACCTAGTTCTATCCACCCCTTCACTTCTTCTCTCCCCACACTCTACACCTAGGTGATCCCAGCTGCTCACCTGGCTTCAACTACTATCTCTATGCTGAAGATTCTCCAGTATATTATAAGTATAGTCATTTCAATGAGTCCATTTCAATTTGTGGTCAATATGATTAATGTGAATGATAGTGAAAATATATAAATGTGATTTTATTAAAAAAAAAAAAGATTCCCCAGTATAAATATATAAATATTGAGAGCTCAGTCACACCTCTCCTCTGAGCATCAGCGGGAATATCTGACAGCCCCACTTAGAGGTCCCATAGGAGCCTCCTGAGGTGCCTTTCCTACCTCAGTGCCCCTGTCTGAGCATCTGCTCCCCGCTCACCTCGAGGAAGGGAAGGGGGACGTATCTACCACTTATTTGTACCAGGGAACCCTGACCCTTTCCTCAGTCCTGCTGTACCTCTGCCCCAGGCACAGTGATGATGGGACCAGCACCACGCTGCTTGGAGCAGACAGAGGAGTCTGATTCTTTTTTTTTTTTTTGAAAATTTGAGTTGACAGACTGAAATCAGAGGGTGGGAGACACTCCTTCCCTGCACAGTTCCTAACATGGTGCCGGCACTCAGTAATGGCTGACGGTCCTAATTTCCTCCCCAAACCATATTCTTCTCCAGTTGCCTAAGCCAAAGTTCCCAATGCATTTTTACCTTCCCCCCTCACTCTGTGTATCCAGTCCTCCACGGGAACAACCTCCCAACTGATCCTCATTCTCTCCACATGTAGCCAGAGAATTCCTTCTCCAGCAGAAATCTCACTGGAGCATTCTTTTAAAGGACCACCTGCGTTTTCCCCCACATCTTTTGCCTTCCATAAAATGGGAAAGCCCTCTCCCGACTCCCAAGACCTTCTGTGACCCAGCTTCGGCCCACATCAGCATCCTTCATTTTGCATGTCAACTTACAGCCCACTCCGCCCTTTCCTAACCCCCTACTCTCTTCCAGCCACCCCCACCCCCTCCGGGCTTTTGCATATGCTCTTTCCCCCTGCCTGAACCATTCTTCCTCTGCCCCTTTCTGACTGTATACTTCTTTTTAAAAAAATTAATTAATCTATTTTAATTAGGTAGATATGACAGCAGAATGCATTTTGATTCATTGGACACAATTGCAGCACAACTTTACATTTCTATGGTTGTGCAAGATACAGTGTCACACCATATATGCAGTCATACATGTACCTAGGGTAATGATGTCTATCTCATTTCACCATCTTTCCTGCCCCCATGCACCCTCCCTCCCCTCCCTCCCCTTTGCCCAATCAAAGTTCCTCCATTTTCCCCATGCCTCACTCCTCCCTCTTATGGATCAGCATCCACTTATCAGAAAGAACATTCAGCCTTTGGTTTGGGGGATTGGCTTACTCCACTTGGCATGATATTCTCCAACTCCATTCATTTACCTGTAAATGCCATAGTTTTATTCTCTTTTAATGCTTCATAATATTCCATTGTGTGTACACATCACAGTTTTCTTATCCATTCATCTATTGAAGGGAATCTAGGTTGCTTCCACAGTTTAGCTATTGTGAATTGAGCTGCTATGAACATTGATGTGACTGCATTAGTATAGTATGTTGATTTTTAAGTCCTTTGGGTTATAGACCAAGGAGTGGGATGGCTGGGTCAAATGGTAGTTCCATTCCAAGTTTTCCAAGGACCCTCCATACTGATTTCCAGATTAGTTGTACCAATTTGCTGTTCCACCAGAAAAGTATGAGTGTGCCCTTTCCCCCACATCCTCACCAACTTAATGTTGTCTGTATTCTTGATAACTGCCATTCTGACTTGCATGAGATGAAATCTTAGAGTTTCGATTTGCATTTCTCTAATTACTAGAAATGTTGGACATTTTTCATATATTTGTTGATCGAGTGTGTACCTTCTTCTGAGAAGTCTCTGTTCAATTCCTTAGCCCATTTATTGATTAGGTTGTTTGTTTTTTTGGTGTTAAGTTTTTTGAGTTCTTTATATATCTTGGAGATTAGTGCTCTATCTGAGGTGTATGTGGCAAAAATTTGCTCCCAAAATGTAAGCTCTCTGCTCACCTCATTGATTGTATACTTCTTGCTCATCCTTCAGGTATATCCTTAACTGTCACTTCTGGGGGACCACTTCCCAGTGCTGCTGGCAGGATGAGTTGCCCTCCTGTAGACCCAGGTGCATCCTTCATCACTCTGACACTCACCTGCCGTGCTCTGTCATTTAGCTCCCCCCGAACTGGTCTGGCTTCCAGTTCTGGATCCCACTTTCCATTTGATTGCATTTCTCTGTCATAACCTTGACGCTTTTGAAGGGTATCAGCCAGTTATTTTGTAGAATGACCCTTTGTTTGCATTTGTCTGATGTTTACTCATGATTAGACGAAGGTCATGCCAAGAACACCACAGCAGAGATAGTGCATCCTCCTTGGGGTACCATGGCATGCTGTCGACAGACTGGCGATGGAAACTAACCAGTTGATGAAGTGGTGGCTGCCAGGTTTCTCCTCTGTAAAATTATTGGGCTTCCCTTTGAAATAAATGAATAAATATCCTGTAGGACAATAATTTGAGACAATGCAAATGTCCTATTTCACTTCACATTGTCACCCTTTTCTTAGCTTCTCGATGATTGTTAACAGGTGGACTCATGAATATTATTCTATTTTATCTAGTCTATTGCTGGTTATAATCTCTATCACTGGAGTATGTTTTTCTCCTTTTCTTTTTCTTCCCAACTCCCCACCTCCATTGGTACTGTGGATTGACTCGGGGTTGCTCTAGCACTGAGCTACATCCCCAGCCCTTTTTACTTTTTAGTTTGAGACAGGTTCTTGCTAAGTTGCCCAGGCTGTCCTTGAACTTGTGATCCTCCTGCCTCAGCTCCCCGAGGATCTGGGGTTACAGGCATGCATGCTGTGCCTAGCTTCATTAGTTATTTTATTACTCAAATTGTCTCAACTTTGACCCCTGGGACAGAATTTATTCTTTCATAGAAATCATAATCAATCTCATTATTAAAGTAGTTAAACAGAGCTGGGAGCAGTGACCATGGTACACACCTGTGGTCCCAGCTACTCAGGAGGCAGAGGCAGGAGGATTCCCTGATTCCACAGATTCAAGGCCAGCCTGGGTAATGTAGTGAGACCTTGTTTCAGGAAAAAAAAAAAAGTACATTAACATTCATATTATCAATAAAGCAAATAAAGAAACCAACTTTAAACCACAAATTCTACTGTTCTTGGTCATTTAGGAGAAGTGATTCTTCAAAGATGAGTAGGTGCTTCCTGGCCAAAGCAGGGTGGGCTTTCCAGGTAGAAGTTGGGCACTGATGTGTGAAGGAGCCTGGTGCCTCTAAATGCCGCACTGCTTGGGTGAGTAAGCCATGGGTGTGCGTATACAAGAGTGTCAGGCAAGATGTTAAATCTGGAGAGGGGACAGGGGCCAAGTCCTAGCCTGCAGGTGACCAGAAGCAGCTGATGGATTTTAAGTAGAGGAATAGCATGTTGGATTTTTGTGATTTTTAAAAATTCTTTCTGGCTCCACAAGAGGGAGGGATGCAGGAGGGGTGCCAGGCTGTAGGCAGGACAGTGAGCTGGGAGATGAGCGGGGGCAGCAGTGGGAATGGAGAGGAGGAGGCAGACATGGAGACATGAAGGAGGGGGCATCAGAGTGCTCAGTGACCCAATATGGGATATAAGAGAAAGAGGGACAGAGAGGAGTCCAGGACGATGCCCAGGACAAGCCAGATAGTGGAGTCCTTCCTGGGAAAACAGGAAAAGAAGGGAAGGTGAGCTCAGCTTTGGGCATGACTTACCTCCGCTCTTGAGCTCATCTTCTGTTCCCTTTCCACTGGGCGATTCTTGCCATCTCCGCCCACCCATTTGCGTTAGAGATGGAGACGTCCAGGAGGAAGTTGGAAATCTGAGTCTAGTGTTCATGGGTAAGGTTTAGACTGAGGATGTAGTTTTCTGAGTCATAAAAGGACATCTCTCACATAGAGGGCCAAGGACCAAGGATGATCCCTGGGGACAGCAGGGTTCCAGTGGGAAAGGGGGAGGGGAAAAGTCAGAGCTGAAAGAGAGGAGGGGTCTGCACAAGTAAGGAGGAGACCCTCCCATTCAGTCCTCAGCTGTGTGGGTGACCTCGCCCTCCACAAATCAGAGAGACCATCCTCCTCTTTGGAGGTTTCTAGTTGTTTCTATTCTTTTGCTCTTTTCCCAGAATTCCTCTGAACCCCACCAGGGCCAGTTGTTTATGGTGGAAACCTGGGAGTTTCCCTCAACACACCCCTATGATGGCTGCCCCCCCATTACCCAGCCCTGTGGATTTCACCTTCTAAGCATCTCTCCACATTGCACTCTCCTCTCTCCCTTTCTTATCTCCAGGGCCACCTCACTTTCATCTCTAGACTAATAAACTCCAGGCAAAACTGGGTATTCCATTTTATGTAGCTCTCAGCAACTAGATGAAATATTTTTACAATCTCAACATCGAATCATATTTCTCTCAGCTTAAGACATTCCATTCCTTTTGGAAGAAATTCAAAATCTGTAAGATTCCAAACCCCATCCAATCTGACCCCTGCCTACCCTACTGTCTTCATCCTGCTCCTCTCTCTCACTCTCTCCCCATGCTCCATGCACATGGGCAGTCCAGTTCCTTGAATGCATCGGGTTTTGCCTTCCCCAGGGCCTTTGCTCATGCTCTATATTTTTCTCTTTCATCTACTCCACTCCAATATCTGGCTAATCCCCCTCATCTTTGCATATTATTCCTCAGATAACTCTTCCTTGATGTTCCAAAAGAGGCTAGGTGGCTCTTAAATGTTCTGCATGCTCTGCACTGCTCCTTCCCAGTACTGAGCACAGACATTAACTCAAACTAAGTCCATTTTTCTCCTCTTAAAACAAGTCTGCTTTTCTTGAAGTTCCATCAGAGCAGGACTGTAACTGTCTATTTCTCTAGTCACCCAGCTCTGACATGCCATGGGGCCTCAGCAGGGATTTATTGAATGAATAAAGGTTGAGCTGTCTCCATGAGGTAGAAAAATTCCTCCAATTTTAAAGGTTTTTATTTGGAAATCATGTCATGCTTTTAGAAAAGTTGCAAAAGTAAAAATAATTCCAAGAGCACGGTGTAAAAAGCACCTTTTTCCAGATTCACCTATTCACATGTTACCCCACTCGCTTTATCTCTTGCTCACTCTAACAACTTTGGAGGTTTCCAGTTGTATATGATTGCATATTACGTGTGAATTCTTTCTGAACCATTTGAGGGTAAATGACAGACCTCTTGGTCCTTCATGCTTAAGTGCTCACTGTACATTTCCTAACGTGGGGATATTATCTTACATGACCACAGTATACTTATCAGTTACAGAAATTTACCATTGAAACAGACCTTTTATCTAATCTACTGTTTGTATTCCAATTTTGGCAACTGACCCAAAACAGTCCTTGATAGCATTTTTTCTCCCTCAACACAGGTTCCAGTCTAGGGTCTGGTATTGCTTTGAGTTGTCATGTCTCATTAGCTTCCTGTAATCTGCACCAGCACTTTCAAATAGAAATATTATTTGACACACAAGTCACATTTTTAATTTAAAAATTTCCAGTAGCTACATTAAAAAAGTAAAAAAGAAACAAGTGAATTTAATTTTTGCTATATGTATTTATATATTTATGTTTTATTTTTTGGTACTGGATATTGAACCCAGGGGAATTTTACCACTGAGTGATATGCCAAAACCGCACCCCCACCCCCTTTTTTTGAGACAGGATCTCACTGAGTTGCTGAGACTCTCACTAAGTTGCCCAAGCTGACCTCAAACCTGTGATCTTCCTGCCTCAGCCTCCCAAGTCACTGGGACTACAGGCATGTACCACTGTGCTTAGCCAACTATATATATTCTTTAACAACATCAAACATATTATTTCAACACAGAATCAATATATAAATTATTAATTAACTACTTTACATGTTTCTTTGAAATCCAGTATGTATATTGTACTTTATACTTCTGGCACAACTTAGTCTCATTAGCCAAATTCTGTGTGCTTAATAGCAGTATGTAGCCAGTGGCTACCATGTTGGGCTGTGCAGATTTGGAATATTTCTACAGTCCTTCCCTTTCTTCTATATATTTTTTTTAAAAGAATGTAGTCCTCCCTCTTTTTATAGTGAATCAGTTTTTTCTCACTATGGTTTTCTAGTGATTCCTCATGTTCAGATTCTCAATTGATCTATTAAATATGAGGTATGGCCTTTTCAGGACGTCTCAGCTAAAAGGACCCAAGAGCCACCTGTCCCTTATTGCTGATGATAGTTTTGATCACTTAGTCAAACTGTTGTCTGATTTCTCCTTTATATAATTATTCCTTTTCTTTGCAATTTCTTAAGTGAAAAGACTGAGATTTGTGAAAATGACTTGCCCAGCTTTATACAAATGGTAAGTGACGGAACTGGGATCCGAGTGCCTGCTTATCTTGCCACCATAACGGCTTTATCAGTTGGACAATGTTGATTAGTGCTGGCCTGGGCCATGGAGCATGCTAATAATTTATTAAGTTTAGTGCCATGAAAAGAAGAGTGAGCTGTTTTATCCTTTAAAGGCTCACTGCTGGGGAACAGGGCCAAGCACCACTTAATAACTTGCTGCCCCTTCAAGTCTATATTCTTGAAATATTTTCTTAATATTGTTTGGCTCAACAGGAAAGCTTCTAGAAATTTGAACTACAAATATATTCACACATACATAGATTAACATTTTCACAGTCCATTGTGCTATTAATTGAAAGAGCAAAAGGGTAGACCCATTAATGTACATCGATAGGGAACTGGTTAATGAATCATAATATTAGGAAGCTTGAATGAACTAAAGTCCCTCTCTATTTCCGATTCTGCTCAGTCTCAGCTGGTGGGGTGCTGAGTGGCCAGATGGAGTTAGGATTCAGCCAGTGGCCATCCCAGGCTGTCTTTGGTAAGAGTGAGTGCTGTTCCTCCGTACCTCAGCAGCGATGATGACCTAACCTCTCATGAGTAATGATGACCAAGTCTCTTATGAGCCTCCTCCAAAAGCAGTCCAAACAGCCAGCAAGGGAAACCCAGAAGAGGAGCACCAGGCCAGCTGCACACTCAGGAAGTCCCTGGCTTTGGAAAAAAGATACTTCTGGACCTTGTAGGTAATTCTGCCAAAGACCACAGGAGCCATCAGAGGACGTGAGGAAAGGCACAGACCCAGAATATCTTTGCACTTCTCCCTAGATGCCACTCAGACAAAGTTAGACGGGGCTCTGGAATCCACTAAAATGTGTAGGGTCAAGTGTCCCCTTGAGAGGTTACTTTGGCCACTGTGAAAGCGCCATATTGGGGGTAGGGGGAAGTACCATGCACACGCTCTTCTTTTTCAGTGACATTTAAGACTCCATTGTCTTTGTGCTAACTTTAGCACTTTACAATCATGGCAGCTCTTGTCACCAGGAATTCTTCCTTGAGACACCTTTCTTTCACAGCTTGAAACCTTCTAACGTCTGCTTCTTTCTAAGCACTGGTTAGGCATTTGGGGCACCATCCCACAGTGACAGTGACCATTGCTTTTTGTGCAGTAGCTTTCACTTGTTAGACCTGTGTCCTGAATTGCATTTCTCCCTTGTCCCCATTTTTTCCCTTGATAGAATCATGAGTTGTATTGATGATCCAGAAATCTGTGACCCTCAGGATGTAACAAGGACCAATTTCTTGGTGTGAACTTCTAAAGGGGCTCTTTTCATAGATTTGGGGAAATATCAGCATTTAAAATATAATTTAAGCGCAGTGGTGCACACCTGTGATTCTAGCTGCTTGGGAGGCTGAGGCGGAAGAATTGCTAGTTCAAAGCCAGCCTCAGCAAAAACAAGGCGCTAAGCAATTCAGTGAGACCTGTCTCTAAATAAAATACAAAATAGGGCTGGGGATGTGGCTTGGTGGTCAAATGCCCCTGAGTTCAATCCCCAGTACCAAATATACATATATATGATTTATTTCTGTCACATCTTTTTCTGCAATGGAGAGACATTGCTCCTGTGTTTTATTTCTCTTGAGCATCTGTTGTTTTTTTAAGGAAGGTTCAGTCTTGTATCTGTTTAATCTATTGTTTAAGTGGGTCCTTTTATTTCCTATAAAATCAGTTGTTTTTTGCTTTTCTGTAATTGTTTTCTGAACGTAATCCTTGAGTTGTTTTTTTTTTTTTTTTTTAAATAAGATTTTCCATAGTGAGAAATATAGTCATTAACCCTGAGTCTGTTAAAAGTAGTCACTGGTCAGACAAACCTTACTGGGTTGGAAAATCGTATCCAGAGATCTCCTTCCATCAACCCGTCAGTGACCCCAGGCCTGGACTTGCTTTCTTTTCATCCTGCCTGGCTGCACTTCAATATATCTCATCTTTCCTGTGTTTTCTTTTAGAGACCAAATTCCACAAATTTCTCAGGTATTCCCTTAGGCATAGGCATTTCCTGGGTCACAAGAAGGTTCGCACAATGATTTGAGTATTTTACACTGATCTTTCTAAGTCTATCCAAATTTCTGTGACCACTTTGTATTACATGCTTGAAGGGGTGGTTGCCAAGAGTTCGCACAATGCACTCTTGGTCAGCAGCCCTTTTCTGGGCAGATCTAAGAGGACTCTTCTCAGATTTTCCTGGATCCTGCAAAAGTCATTCCAGTCTGCTTTTTTGTGAAAGTTCACTTCTCTCCTTCCATTGGACTTTGCTGGAATTTAAACACTGTTTCTGTTATAGACTTATCGAAAATAGGTCCCTCGTTTCTATTTCCTTCTTTAATAGTAATTAGCGTTGGGTTTTCAGTAATATTGATCTATTTCTCTGCCACAAACTTAGAAGAGGTCATGCTCTTTATGATGATGAATCCTCTTCTTCTTCCTTCTTCTCCTTTTATTTTCCTTCTCGGTCTCCTCCTCCTCCTCCCCCTCCCCTTCCCCTCTCCTCGTCCTCTTCCTCCTTCTTCTTCTTCATTTTTTTTAACCTTCATAAAATCTATTCTTTCATGGGTGAAACCACAATTTGGGCCTCTGATATTTAAAGCCATAATTAGATTTTATATTAGTAACAAATCTAGAGTCATTTTGAAATCACATGGTGGACATTTCTCCTGAACCTGTAGCTGAGTTGCGGGAATTAAGTTAGCTCCCCTATAGTTCCCACTCTTGGGCCTAGGACAAGTTAAAGCAGCATCAGAGAAGAATAGAACTTTGAGGAAGTTTATCTTATACAGCTTAAAGATACCTGCCACCAACACTCTAAAAAGTCACTGCTATTTGGAAAAACATCCCAAACCTCAATATCTAGTCCTGGCCTCCTGGCTCAGAGACAAAGATTGCAGCAAAAATTGTCCTAAGTCCCTGACACCTAAAAAGCCCATATACTGAGATGCTCTCATTTCGCTTCAATCAAATCCTTGCCTGTGCTACTTTTGCCTCCTAAGTCCATCTGAGAGGGACCCAGCCTGTCGCTATGCCTGTGTGAAATAGCCCCTTGCTGGTAGACAAGAGGGCCTTCAGCTGCAGTGACCCACCAAGGTAAGAGTCCCATGTGGCCCATGCTAACCAAATCCTAAAGGTGCCTACCCAGGCCATACCCATTAAAAGCAAACTGTGTTGTGAAACACTGAGAATGAATGATATGCAACTATCCATGCCAATATGGATGACCTAATAAGTACAGTATTGAGTGAAAGAAGCCAGACACAGAGTTTATGTGGCATGATTGCATTTATGTAAATCACAAAAGCAAACAAGAACAATCCTTATGCTATCAGAGGTCAGGATATTAGTTGGCAGGTTGTGATTACCCACGAGAAGCCTTCCAGGGTGCTGGTCATGTTTTATTTCTTGACTGGGTGCTGTTTACATAAGAATATTCTGGTTGTAAAAATTCAGCAAACTAAAAAAATTTTTTTTTAAATTCATCAAACTGTCTCCACAGAGACACAAAGGAAGAAACACAGAGAAGGCCATGTGAAGATGCAGAGAAGGGAATACTGCTGCCACAAACCAAGAAATGAGGAGCCACCAGAAGAAACTGGAAGATGCAAGGAAGGAGGCCTACAGTTGGTCCTGCTAACACTTTGATTTCAGACTTCCAGCCTCCAGAACTGTAAAAGAATAAATTTATGTTGTCTAAGCCAATCAGTGTGTGGCAATTTGTTATGCTACACCAAGAAAACCACCAGAGAGGGCCAAATATATAATATCCCTCTTCTTCCTATTCTAGTTCTAAACTGAGACATCAATGGCAGGTCAGACAGATGCATATCAAAATTCTGCTTTGATTACTGATAATATTGTATTAGATGCCCTGATTTAAATCTGACCAAATCTCCTTGCTAATAACTGCCAGAGAATTGAACTTACTCCTCTAGATTACAGAGCTAGAAGAGTGCTAGAGCCTGCTCTGAAATGCTTACTACTTGGCCCAGAGCAGATGAGGTCACATTTTCTTCAGATGATTCTACAGGAGATGTGGATGCTTCCTGCAGGAGTCGGGTGAAGAAGATTTCCACTACCCTGAGCAGTTCTGCTCCGGCCCTGCACTTGCCTATCCCCATTCATCAAGAGATAAACAGTTTACATCCACCCTCCTTAGACAGCCAATTAGGGGGTGCTAGTTATTACTTGAATATGTCCCTTTTGGGTTTGACATGTATAAAAATCCATGGAGTGGCTTATCAGAGCGTTCTAATCATGTGTACTGTTGTCCCTAAGAAGCACTATTGCTAAAAGAAATTTCTATTTTTTGCTATATGTCATTAGTGTTCTAAGACTCCCCCGCAGCTGTTTGCCTGGCCTGCCACTTGCTGCATTGTGGAAACCAGTGAGGGATCTTCTTTTCACGATTATGCAATCAACTGTCAACCTGTAGGCCAGAGAACAGGCTGGATGTCACTTCCTGCACGGAACAGTTACCTGCGACAGGGGTTCTCACTTCTAATCTTACCAAAGCCGCCAGTCCCAGAAAGCACGACAATTAGCAGGTGAAGGTCACCCTTGGCTTAGCAGCTCCACGTGGTTCACTATCATCCCCAGTGGATGTTATTGCTGCAAGATCCGGGACAACCCATCCTGGACAGTATTCCAACTGCCAGAATCATTTATTCCTCTCGCTACTGCATCCCACTTCTCTCAACTAATTGGGCAACAAATGATCTGTTCAACTAATCTTCCTTGGGGTATAGTTATTGTCTTTCTCAAGGATTTTAGCCAGCTACTGTGAGTTAAAAGAACTTTTTTCTTTTTTGACAGTTCTGGGGATTGAGCCCAGGGATGCTCTACCTCTGAGATACATCGCCACTCCTTTTTATTTTTTATTTTGAGACAGAGTCTCTATAAGTTGCCCAGACTGGCCTCCAACTTGTAATCCTCCTGCCTCAGCCTCTGGAGTTGCTGAGATTATAGGCATGAGCTACCACACCTGGCTAGAAAGAAGTTCATCTGTGTCTGAGATAATGTATAGTGTGGGTGAGCACCAACTCTGCCGTGCTTGAAACTGGGGCCCATCAGAGCAATTGTCACTGTAAAGTGTGAAGTTCTCCATAGGAAGTTCCACTTTTCACTGCAGAGACACATCGTGGGAGAGAGATTAGAAGACACAGGTATAGTTTTAGCCACCAGAATAAGGAATTTGTACCTCATCCTGCAGGTGGGAGGGAGCCCCAAGGAGCCCTTAACTAAAGGGGTGGCATGGTCTTGTCTGCATTGTGTGGTGTAGGATGGAATAGAAGAGGCAAGTTCAGGTTGAAAGCTATGGTGTGGTTCATGTGAGAGAAAACAAGGTCTCTGAAATAAGGCAAGGTTAGTGGAGATGGAGGGGAGGGGAAGGACCTAAGAATGCATAGCAGATGGAATAATCTCATGGGTGGGGGGAAAGATGGAGCATTGCTTATTGCCTGCTGCTCACCACTGTTGACAAGAGGAACCGCAGGCAGGTCCCCAACTCCCAACCTGCACCTTCTCCACACGCACTAACACTCTTCGAGGATGTTTGTGCCTGCCGTCCACCAAGGTGCCAGGCTGGGTCTCTTCTCCCACCTCTGCTCCCACCATCACACCTCTCCTAATTCACAAAATAAAAGTCCATCTCTCCTCCCTCCTGGAATCTCATAATAATAGTATATTGCTCCTTTGCAGGAATGAAAACCTCAGGAGTCATCCAAAATGGAATTCGGTTTCCAAAATCAATGTCAGTAAAATCTCTAAATCAAGGTTGAGACTTTCCTTTCTGTCAAGCACAAAGCTCGGCCTTAAAAATAGGGGAGTTGGGCCCCTGGTGGACTGCTCTCCATTCAGATGGACAGTCATGCATCCTATAATGGCACTTCCATCTGTAATAGACAGCCTATGTGACAGCACTCCCAGAAGATGACAGAGATTCCTAGCACCTGGCCATCGTGAAGATGTAATTCAAGCATTACTTACACGGTTGTAGAAATGCTTACATTTCTACATCCATGTAAGTAATGTCATGTAAAAATATAGCACTTGCAACTGTGTATAGTATATCATGCTTGATAATGATAATTTTCAACAACCATGTTATAGGTTTCTGTATTTACATGTTGTACTTTTTATCATTATTTTATTTTATTTTTGCATAGTGGGGATTGAACCCAGGGGCACTTTACCAAAGAGCTATATGCACCTGCCATTTTAATGTTTTCATTTGTTTTGAGACAGGGTCTTGTCAAGTTGCTGAGGCTGTCCTTGAACTTGCACTCCTCCTGCCTTAGCCTTCTGAGTCACTGGGATTACAGGCATGTGCCACCACGCCTGGCTTCTATCATCATTTTAGAGTTGTGCTCCTACTACTAATAAATTAAAAGTTTACTGTAAACATTGTGCTGTGTTAGGCCCACAGTGGCCTCATCCATCTGCTGTTTATCCTGTCTCTGATTGCATCTTGCCAAGTGACGGACCTGTGCTGTTTGTGTAAGTGCCCTCTGTGATGTTCACACGATGACCTGATCAACTCATGCTGCAATCCTCAAAATGTGTCCCATCATTAAGTGACAAATGCCTCTACTGAGTGGAACGGGAGCGATAGCAATTTTCCATCCCACTGTAGCAAAAGTTTGTGTGGCTCCTGAGAGTCCGTGCTGTGGGACAGAGTCTAGAGAGCCTCCGTATTTCAATCGTGGCAAACACAGGGTAAGTCTCCTCACCATTTCTTTCTGTCTCTTGTCTCTGACTATCTAGAAATTAGGATTCAGAAGTGGTGAAGCTGTTAAAAGGATTTCCATCAACACATTTCCTTGAACTGAGCAGTGAAAGCAGATTGTCTCTGGCAGAAGTCTAATTTGGCCAATTGGTTATCCATTAAATATTTTCCACGAATTAAATGTGATTAATCTGTGCCACCAAGGTTCCGATGAAATATATATTTAAAGAAATCGATGAAATAAAAACATCTTAATACAAAGATATATTGAAATTAATAAATATTTCTATTTTCCTAGATTTTTCTGAGGACATCTGGCTAAATAAGCTGCCTTTAAATGACAGAGTAGCTATAGTAAAATTAAAAGCCATTAAACATGACTGGGTAAAGCCTTCATATCTGAATTTCCAGTAATTGAAAAGAATCCACTATGACCTGAATAACAAATGCATCGTAAGTTGAGTGGGTTTTATTTGTTAACAACAACTTGAAGGAGCACTCAGATCATCAATGTATCATCAAGTGGCAAAAAAAAAACAGTTTTGATGATGTATCACCATGTAAATTTGAGCAAATAATCAACAAATTGTGGCATTGCCATAATCGAATTCTTGTCATCTATTTTTTATGTGAACATAATTTATATAAAAACAAAAAAATGAGAATGGAATTGATGTTGAATCATGTAAGCATTATTTATTCATGGATATATGGGTAAATTTAAAATGCATTTCCATTAAAATTTATCCTTTATTTAATAATTATTTGCAAAAATATGTGCATTGTGTAAAGTTAGGGAAATTTAATTTTAATACATACTTTTGTAGCAGAGAAACATAACAGAATAATCAATAAAATATTTTCAGTCAGAAAAATATAACCCAATAAAATTCTGTGGGGTTCGAGGACATAAAAACAAAGCAAAGTAAAAAAACGCATGTGAAGCTTTCAATTTTCAAGATCGTATACATACATTTTAATCAGGATTCAAATCAAAAAAGCTACATTCCATCTGATGAATTGTAAAGTGATTAACCTGCTATATTTCAAACTGAGTATGTTCATAATATATGAATGACTAACAGGTATTACATAACAAAGGCTCAACCTCACTAGTCATAAGGGAGATAGAAGTTAAAACCGCAATAGGATATCACCTCACACCTGTGAGAATGGCTGTTATCAACAAGATGAGCCATTCAAGTATTACAAGGAGTGGACATAAGGAAACCCTTGTATATTGTTGATGGGAATGTAAATTAATGCAGCCATCGTGGAAAACTATATGAATATTCCTCAAAAACCTAAAAGCAAAACTACTTTTGGGATCACTGAATCATCCCATTTCTGGGTATTTACCTGACAGATCTGAAATCAGTATGTGAAAGAGATGCCCACACACCTGTCTCCATCGTAGCCCAGCTCACCACAGCCAGGAGTCAATCAGTGTCCGTGAATGGATAAAGAAGACGTGGTGCCTATGCACAGTGGAATACCAACAGACACAGAAAGGGAGAAATTGTGTCGTTTGTGATAGCATGAAAAGAATTGGAGGACATGATGATAAGCCAAACAAGACAAATACTGAGTGGTCTCACTTAAATGTAGAATATGAAACAATTCAATTTGTAGAAGCAAAGAGTAGAATAGTCATTACCAGAGCCTGGGCAGAAGGCGGTGAGGGGAATCGTAAGATGATCACCAAAGGGTGTAAAGTCTTAGGAGGCATAAGTTTGATTTTTAGACCTATTGCATAGAGTGATCAACATCGGTAAGTGGGTATCGTACGTATCAATATCTCTAAGAAAGTAAATCTCAAATGTTTCCGAGGTAAATTTTATGAGGTGTTGGATAGTTAATTAGCATAATTTGATCATTCCACATTGCATTAAAATACATGGCATCACTTTGTACCCCGAAAATACATGATTATAAATTGCCAGTATATAATAAAAATGTTAATAAAGTGTCAATGGCCAAAGTCACATCGTTTGCAACAAGCTCCCAGTTGGTCCCCAGAAATGAAACGCCACCGCGCTTCCCATCTCTCCTGGTTTCCCCCTTTCCCTCACTTTCTCATCCTTTCCCAGATAATGCTTTCATTGCCACTTCCCTTTCCCTCTGATCTGTCCTCGTTGTCACTGGCTAGGTAACAACTACTGCAGCTGCTTTTCTGCAGAGAATGGAATGGGTGTCATCCTCTCCTCTCACTCCACCCCTCTCCTAGCTCCTCCTCCCTTCGCTCTTCCTAGTCTGACTCGGGCTTCCCCGCAGTGCATGCCCTCCAGTCCCTGGGCACCCTCCCGCTCCCCCTGAAACGCTCTCCTTGATCCAGCCTGGGCGCTGCGCTCTGCGTCCTCGACCTCCAGGAGCCTGCGGGGCAGACAGTCGCGGACATAGCGCGACGGGGGCCTCGCCTTCCGCCCGGGGAGAGCTGGAAGGTGGACCCTGATCTCCCACATCACTATTATGTAATTCCAGCCCCGGCCAAGCAAAGCCTGGCCCTTCCCGCTCCGCATACATTTCAGTCTCCTCTTGCCTTTCATCCGCGGAGGAGCCAGGGAGGGAGAGGATGTGACCTCATCTGCGAGGCATCTGAGCCCAGGGGTGCCCCAGGGCTCCCACCCAGGCGCCCCCCCCCCCCCAATCCTGGCTCCCAATGTCCCTCTTTCCATCCAAGGAGGGACGCAGTGGACAGCCAGAGGACTTAGTTTGGAGGGAAGGAACACTACATTTCTGAGAAAGGGGCAGATGGAAGAGGAAGTGAACTTGGCTAGACGTTCACTTTATGTAAAACATTCCCCAAACTGGAATCCCATACACAGAGCTCCACACATACACCCGCTCCGGCATGGCTCAGACGCATGCCGGAAACCCCCACCCCCACCCCTAACTCACTCCTGCCCCAGTATAATCAAAAGGCATGAATTAAGGCTAAAGCGTTTTCTTCTCCATTTTCTCTTGGTAGCACTATCTCCCGGAACCACAGACACCTGAATCCCAGAGCTGCCTTAACAGCATGGGACAGAAGGCCTGAGGAACTCCATCTTGAGAGCCAGCAGCCTGCTCTGGAACTGGTAGCATGGGCTTAAGCCTGACCAGACAGTAATCCTAGGTAAAAAACAGTCTCTAAGTTGTGTCTGAATTCCCTACAATGAAGCTAAATTCCTTTGGGATCTTCAGGGTCTCCAATCTTCCAGGATTCTTGCTTTAAATCCAAGTACCTCAGGGTAGAGAGATGTATAGGATACCACCCCCCACACACACACACACCAGTCCCCCAGGAAACTGGAGAAGATGCAAGAGCAGAGCTGGTGAGGCTCAAAAAGAGCAGGGGGTAAATGGCTCTGTCCCCCTCCAAATCATTCCCCTGGAGGGCATCCGCCTGCAAGCCAGGAGCCAGCCCCCAAGTTATACAGGAAGATTGGTGGGCACCTCCTTCCCTGCTTCTCCTCAGGACCACCCCTCTCTGGACTACTGGTTCGATGGCCCTGCCCTTGGGATCTCCCCTCTAAGAATTCTGTACAAAGCTTTATTCTGTCCTATGTGTGCTTTATGCACATCAGAGTCATCCAGCCATCGATTAATAGAAAATAATAAATATAGCCCAGTTTGCTGTTTCTCCCTCTCAAATACTTTTGATCCCTCTTCCCTGCACCCATATATTCCCTGTGTCCCACCATCTACCCGGCGTCCTCCTCATCCTTCAGGTCTCTACTGAAGAGGCCTTTTCCGGCCATTTTGTCTAAAGTTGCTCTCCCTAGTATCTGTTATCTGACTCTATTTATTTTCCTCCAAGAAATTTTATTATTTAATTTGATTTTGTCTGTTTATTTGTTCACTTATTCATTATCAAGAGTGTTACACACACACACACACACACACAGCTCATAGGAGTGTGAGTTCCACAAACAGAGATTTTGCCAGATTCACCATTTACACAACCCTAGAATGGGACTGGTACCTTGGAGATAATACTTGTTGAATTAAAGTCACTGGGGTCTGGGGATGTGGCTCAAGTGGTAACGTGTTTGCCTGGCATGGGTGAGGCGCTGGGTTCAATCTTCAGCACCACATAAAAATAAAAGATGTTGTGTCCACCGAAAACTGAAAAATAAATATTAAAAAATTCTCTCTCTCTCTCTCTCTCTCTCTCTCTCTCTCTCTCTCTTTAAAATAAGATAAAATAAAAAATAAAGACACTGAAGGAAGACATGCTGGGCATTGGTGACCCCTCATGCCCTCTGCAGCTTTCTATGTTAAAGCTTTTCACGCTCAACTATTACACATAACATAAGCATTACATTAACACACAAGGTATATATATAATGGTATGTGCATATAATAAATAAATATGTAACACATAATTATTGGTGTCTGTCTTTTGGACCACACTGCAAGCTACTTGTGCATGTTCCCTGAGACCTCTCTTGGACTCAGCTTCAGCCCAGCAACTGGGTAAAAGTAAATGTTCTCAAGACTTTATTGGCTTGTTTGTTGACTATTATGGGGAGGAAAGTAGTTAGACTTGCATTTGTACAGCTCTTACCAAGAGACTGCTAAGTTTTTCCACCCCATATGGTTCCACAACTCTAAGCCTAGACTAGCACTACCCCTACTTTACAGATGAGCAAACTAAGTCTTGCAAATTGTTGAGTGATTTCTCCAGGGCAAGAATTAGTAAGAAAGGAGCTTGGAAATGTCCCATAATAACCAGAACTGCCTGTTTGTTCTCTCAGTTTTATAGACTTTGCTCTGTGTGTTTTGAAACTCTGCTAACATAAGTCCTTTAACATGATACAGACCGGATGAACTTGAGCTACCTCCCTTCTGGGCTCTTCTTCCAGCTCTGTGTTATACTGGGTTTGTCTATCCTATGTTTTGTTTTGCTCCTGCATTTCCTTTTTTTTTTTTTTTTTTTTCGGTACCAGGCATTGAACTCAGGGGCACTCAACCACTGAGCCACATTCCCAGCCCTATTTCGTATTTTATTTAGACACAGAGTCTCACTGAGTTGCCCAGCACCTTGTTAGTTACTGAGGCTGGCTTTGAACTCTTGATCCTCCTGCCTCAGCCTCCCAAGACGCTGGGATTACAAGCATGCACCACTGCACCCAGCTCCACATTTCCTCTTCATAACTTTTCCTGATTTCTTATGTCCTGTTCCTAGCACAGTGCCTGATGCCTCTTAGGCACATATCTACTGCTAATTGACTTGGTTCTCCCTATCAGAGAGAGCACAAGGACTGCAACCAGAAATGCAGGACAAACCAAGACTCAGGAAGTCCTCTGCCTCCTGAGCTAGGTGAGCATTTCACATTATGAGGGTTGGATAAGTCAGCTTTTGCTAACACAGAGGGGTATGGAGGTTACAAATATTTCATTCCAGGCTCCACTTTTAGTTTCCCTTTTCTACCTTACAACCTGCCTTCTCTCCTCTCTGGAGCAATCATCAGTCCTCCAGTATGGAAAAGGCTTTTTGCTTTGTATTACAAGACCCTGTAAAGAGGACCCTAGGACTCAAGAGCAATGCCCCTAGGGAAGTGATGAAAAGAATAAAGCTCAAGGAAAAGCAAGAGCTGGCAGGGCAAAGAGGAGTGAATCAGAGCATTGCAACAGAAGGACCATGATGGCAACGTTGACTTCATATTCCACATCATGTCACAGAGGTGACAGGGAGCAGGAGCCTGGAAACCGAGAGCTGATGCTCAGCCAAAGGGACCACCAGCATGCAGCTTCAACATGTCACGGTCAGGCAAGAATGGCAGGAGGAGGGTGTTCAAGTCTATTCCAATTTTTTAAAAGAATCTGAAAACCTGGATTTTTATGAGAAATTCCCTAATTTTAAATGTCGGCTTGACTTAAAAAAAATAAAGTGTATGTGCCAAATAAAACACACCTGTGGGTTTTAATGGGCCAATGGGTAGCCAATTTGAAAGCCCTGTGTTAGAGTGGATACAAAGTGTGGGATGGAAAGAGACTAGCAAGGTGCAAAGGTTAAGGCCAGAGAATGAGGAAAGTTTCAAGGCTTATTAAGGAAACCAACTGGCAATGAAAGGACTTCAAATCCTGCCGCAAGCCAGCTGCAGCAAAATAGCTGGGGGGTGACGAACAACATCTGTAGGTTGATACAGCAGGAGTGGGAGCCTTTCATTGTAGGACAACAGAGGTATTTATACATCCCACACAGCTTATCTTAATTTACATAAACTAGATACAGTAGTCAACCAATAATAAATCTCCACACTTAATGGCTCGCTGGCGCCACCTCACAAACCACTCCCCCTGGCAAAATACCAGGCGCCATCCTGACTTGTTTACAGACTCTAACAAAATCTGATCAGGTTTCTGTCTTAGGAGGACCATTCTGATGGCAGCAAGGAGAATCAATGAGCAGGGATCAGCAGTGTAGGTAGGAAGGCCAGTTTCAAAAAGGATATTGATAATAAAGGTGAGATTGTACAACGGCCTGGTCTCAGATGGTAGCAGTGGGGCTAGACAGAAATAGATGCAGTTGAGAGAAATCCCAGATTTAGAATCACAGGACCTTGTATTTGATTTACTGTAAAATGTAAGGGGGTAAAAGGAACCAGCTAGAATGATGTGCGGATTTCTGGATCAGACAACTGAGTGGGTGTTAGTGGCATTTAACAAGCTAACGAACACAAAAAGGAGAAACAGTTTTGGAGGGAAAGTGAGTGACTTTTTGATCAGGTGGAAGTCAATGTTCTGGAGACATACCCGTGGAAATTTCTAGTGGGCAATTGGATTTCAATGAAAGAAACCTGTGTTGAAACTATAGCTCTTGGGGTCACTGGCAGGTCACACAAAGCTTTGAGATAGGCCGAGATAGGGAGAGTGTACAGGTTGTGGATAAAAGAAAAGCTCCAGAGAGAGGTCCTTTTCAGGCTGGTTACTCTCAGACTAAAGGAAAATCAGAAAAGAAGGAAGAAACCCAGCAGAGTGTGGTCTCAGGGAATCTCAGGACAGATGTCCAGGCGCTACCTTGTGTGTAGACCATTGTGCCAAATGTCATAGAAATATCAAGGATGAGGACAGAAAAGTATCCACTGAATCAGTGCCATGGAGGTCCGTAGTGACCCTGGTGAGCACAGTTCCACTGACATGGTTGGGAAGACACCCAGCCTGCAGGAGCCCGAAGAAAACCAGATGCAGGTGTATCAAATCTTTCAAAGATGATGGCTGTGGAGAGAAAGAGAAAGGGAAGACCTAATGTTATGGTTTGGATGTGAGGTGTCCCCAAAATCTCATGTGTGAGACAAGCAAGAAGGTTCAGAGGAGAAATGATTGGGTTCCCTGATGGGAATAACCCAGTGGTTAATCCTGAAGACAGGGCGTGGCTGGAGGAGGTGGGTCCCTGGGGGTGTGCCTTTGGGGTATATATTTTGTATCCTGAGAGTTGGAGTCTCTCCCTCTGCTTCCAATCATCATGGGAGCTGCTTCTCTCTGCCACATTCTTCTGACATGATATTCTGCCTCATCTTGAACCAGCTGACTATGAACTGAGACTTCCAAAACTGTGAGCCCCCAGATACACTTTTGCACCTCATCATTTGTTCTGATCAGGTATTTTAATCACAACAGTGAAAAAGCTAACACATTAGAAAAGGCTCAGCCAAATGAGCTGATACAGGAGAGAGTGAATATATGTTCACCTTTATAAGAAGTCTTTAGAGAGGGAGAAAGAGATTGAAGAAATAAGGGAAGAACAATCTTCAGTAGCCCCAAGACTGTTAAGAAGGGAGAGGAGAGAATTCTGAGTATCCAGGGAGTCAACTTAGAACAGACACCTCTGAATAGAAGCAGGAGGGTGAATGCAAGGAGGTTGTGAGTTTGGTGTCTAGAGTGAGTTCCATTTGAGGGCTTCTAATTTTGCCTCTGAAGTCAGGGTTGATGTTACAATAGTGGGTACCGGTGGAAGTGGAGGCATCCTGAGGGTTGAGGGTAAGTGGATAATCAATGCCTTGTAGAACATGCTCTGGACTGGAGGAGTCAGGAGGCCTGGGTAGAATCCCACTCTACCACTTCCTAACCTGAGATCAAATATAAAACCCAGCAGGGCATGAGGGGCCAGGGATGAGGCTACTGCCAAATAAAAGCTCTCCATTTGGGTGTTTATGAACCTGGCCATAGTTATTCACTTACAACTTCCATCTTCAGTGCTAATGCCTCATCCTAAATATTTGGCCCATCTCTCCCACGCTGTCCTAATCACCAACATTTTGTCCTGAACTCTACTATTCCATCTCTAAGATGGTATCACTCCCACATACCTAGTACATATGGCTCCCTGATATGCCAAATCTTTCCTTTTTGGGACTTGGCTCCGTTATGGTACCCCCCCCACACACACACATACACACTCACACACACACACACACACACACACACAAACACACACACAAAGATAATAAAGAAAAATGTTAGAATGTTCATATTTACAATGAATATAAACGAAAATTCACTTAGTATATTGACTGTCACTTGAAATCAAATGATATGTAAATAAAACTTTAAAACTTATGGAATGCAGCTAAAGCAGCACTCAAGAAATTTACAAATTTAAATAAATTCTTTTCAAGGAGCTAGAAAATGAAATCAAATTAAAGGCAATGAAATAATACAGATAAGAACAGAAATTAATAAATCAGAAACTAGATCTAGGGTAGATATAGAGCAAAGATAAACATATTTGATAAGGCCACAGCAAAGCTAATTAAGAATATAAGAAAGAATACAAATTATCAATATCCGGCATGAAAAGAAGGTATTATTACAAATTCTACAGACATTAAATTAAAATAGAAGGCTACTATGCTGATCACTTTATACCAGTAAATTCAACTACTTAGATAAGTGGACAATATTTTGAGAAATACAAGTTATTGAAACCAACACATAAAAATGGAAAATACAAATAGTATTAGATCTGCTAAAGAAATTACACCTGTAAAGAGAATTTTTACCATAAATAAAAATCTAGGCCCGGATGATTTCACAATAAATTCATTCATATATATCTTCTTCAGATTTGCCCAGGTGCAAAGGAAATGCTTATCAACTAATTCTACGAAATAATAATAACCCTGATATTAAAATCTGGGAAGAACAATGTAAGAAAAAAAGTTCAAAACAATATCCCTCATGAAAATAGACACAAAATGATCCTCATAAAAGTATGAGCAAATCAGTCTGGGGGTGCGGCTCTATGGAAGGCACAGCGTGGAGTGTGCAGAATCCTGGGTTCAATCCCAACACCAGGGAAAAGTAACAGAAAAGCAAATTGAGAGAGAGAGAGAGAGAGAGAGAGAGAGAGAGAGAGAGAGCCCAGTCACATAACTTTTATTAGAGTATATTATTATAATCATTATAATTATTCTATAATATATATATTCTATAATGCCCAATTTACAAATCAAACTTGATCACAGATGTGTATATATAAGAAAAAATGTAACACAGATAGGATTGGGTAATATCGTGGTTTCAGGAATCCACCAGGGGACTTAGTGTGACCCCTGTGGAGGAAGGGGGACCACCATCATACCAATTCTACAAGATTATTATTGGCACAGGTCAGAATCCTTCAGGAGCAATGTCTTCAAGGAGATGGAACTAATGAACCATTTGGTGAACATAGTGAAGAATGGAGCTACAGATCAGCTACAAAAGCATAGAAAACCAAACAAAAAAGGCAATAATTATTGAAAAACAAAAGTAAACAATATTATAATATATATGGTTAATATGAATACATAATAATGTTAAATGTGATATAGATCTAAATGAAAATTATAATTGTATGGAGGAGGCAGTGAAGCCAAAATATACTTTTGTGTTGTGAGAGAGTTGGAGTAGAATAAAGAAAGGTAATTTTAAAAAAATTTTTTAGCTGTAGGCACAATACCTTTATTTTATTCATTTATTTTTTATGTAGTGCTGAGGATCAAACCCACTGCCTCACACATGCTAGGCAAGCACTCTACCACTGAGACACACAACCCCAGCCCACAAGAAAGGTAATTCTCCATCCCATTATGGAAATTTAACAAATAATGCTTAAGTAGAAATTCAAGAAGTAAAAATACAAATTATTATTTAGATATAAAGGTGTACCTAAATACCAAATAATATCAAAATAAATGACTAACAGAATCAAAAGTAGTTGCTTCTAGGGACTTGAGCAAGGTCACCTTACATGCAATGTCGCTGCAAAATGTCCTATTTTCACGAGTCCTTCCACTAAAGAAACATGGGGGTACGCTGGCAAGGAAATTGTCATACCTACTTGGCTGATGGCTCCCAGCATCTCCCCACTTCTGATTAATTAAACAACAAGTAATGTGGCTTAAGGACCGTGCCTGGTAGGTTGTCCAATTCAACATATGGATTCTTACCCGTCATCGGAAAACTGACCTTTAGGCGTCAGCCTCCTGTCTTAGGTTGATACCACTGCAATTGGATCATACCCGTCACTGACTACCGGTCTAGCATATAGCCATTGGCCCCCAAATTTTAGACCATCACTAGCAGAAGGGAGGAGGATACAGAAATGCCACGACACCAAGCCAATTGTCAGCTCCTTTGGAAAAACTGCATCACTGATGACACCATCAGCAAAGATATGCCAGCACTACCACAATTAACATGGGGTGCGCTGGCAAGGAAATAAAAATTGCATCACTGGTGACACCATCAGCAAAGATATGCCAGCATTACCACAATTCGCTGTACCAAACAGTAGTTACATAGTCTAGGCAAGTTCTGTAAGCAGTTCAAAGTGGAGGAATCTATCAATATGTCCATCTCCTCCCAAAGTCCGTTTCCTCCCAAAGTAAGTTGACTCCTTGATTGAGCATTACTTCCTAAGTTATATTCATTGATGCATCAGTTTACTGTGATAGCTCTCATAGAAGCTGTAGTTTGTCTTCACTGGCACTGGGATGAAGATAGGAATTCTGGCAATGATGCTAAAGAGACATTATCCTGAAAAGAATTATTAAATATAATGAAAAGGAAAGGTGAAAGTAAACAAACAGATCTGTTAACCTCCTTTAAAAACAATCCTTAACAGCTGTTTACCTGATTTAAATTAGTAAACAAACAGATCTGTTAACCACCTTTAAAAACAATCCTTAATAGCTGTTTACCTAATTTAAATTAAGCCATTTAAATCACGTGAATAAAAAATAATAATTTGGATCCATTTTTCATGAGCGCTCCTCATATATGAAATATGGACATACACACACACAGACATACAACACAAAATACAAATGTGCAAACAAACGTACAACACATAAGATAATAATAAAGGCCTTGTAGCTTTACCTAGGTGAAATCTCCATTGCAATGTTTAAAAACTCCAGTCAAAAAATAAAACTGATCAAAAAAACATTAACCTAGGTGTGTATGAGCTCAAAAAATAAAATAGAACCTTATGATGTGGGAAAAAGCAATAATAAAATAGATATTGAAAAAAGCATCCTGGTTAATCACTGTCGCAGATGTAAGAATGGCCAAGCTGGAGTTCTGGATATCAGCTGTTATGGATTTGAGTCAAATCATCTTCTTTTCGATCTGTAGAAATTGCTTTAGTTAGTCTTTCTGGAATCCAAATCTGTTGTTGTTCTCCCTGTGGAAAAACAAACAGAACCCCGACTCCAGACAATCACTGGGTCAGGACCTTTCCATTGTCCTATTAGAATATCCTTCCAAAGTACCTTAGGCTTATGTACATTTTTTGGATACATATGTCTTTCCACAGCACTAAGTCCTGATGAATCCAAATTTAAAAAGTTTAGAGTAAAAAGGGTTATTTTAAGTTTATCTTTGGGGGATATATACCCCTTTCCAATTCCCTCTTTTTGCTTTAATAAGTATGTCTGTATCTAATAGTTGTCTTAGCTTTTTGCATTTTCTCTCTGAAATACCTTACTTAACATATTCAACCATTTTCTTTATCTTGTTTCTATCCTCTAGTTTTCTAAGGTTTGTACATTCACCCTTAGTTGCTTTTTTTCCTCCTAGTTTTCTTTTGTTTCCTACTTTGTGGGTTTAAAATTCTTGTCTTCCTACATCTTCTCTATCTTCCTACATGCTGATGGCTCCCAGCAGTTCACTATCATCAGGTACTGGGAAATGCAATTGAAGAAGAAACAGAAATTAAACATATATAAACTGGAAATGTGGAAATCAATTGTCCTTATATGTAAGTGGTATCATTGTATCCTTTAGGCAAATTTTTACTTTATTTTTAAACACTTAAAGTTTTTAGTTGGACACATAACATTTAGATATATATGTGTGTATATTCTAATTAATTTGGTTCTGAGGCTCAAACCCAGGGCTTTGAGCATGCTAGACAAGTGCTGTACCACTTGAGTTACCTCTCCAGCCCTTAAACAGTCCTTTTAAAGTGAGTTCTTGGCTGTACAAAGATAGGCCACAGTGGATCAAGCCCACAGCTACAGTTTGCAGGCCCCTGTATACCCAGGGAAAAAAAAAGTGGGGGGGGGATCAAATAAAAACATTGCAAACTTGAACAGAATTTAATAAATTCCATTTTTACATATGAAAAATCAAACAGCACTCTATTCTACAAAAATAGCTGGTTAGAAGATATAAAGAAAAGATCCTATTCAAAACAGCCACAAAAAATAAAATTACTAAGAATAAACTTAATGAGAAGTATGCAGGATTTATAGTTTGAAAGTTTAATGCTTCCGAAGGACATGAATGAATGCTTCACAATGGAAAAGCTCACCACGTCCTTAGGTTCTCAGCCTCATAAAGCTGTCAAAGATAGGGAAATCCATAAATCTCCCGTGATCCTGATAAAAATGCCAAAAGAGTATTTCAGGGGAACTAAACTAGCTGATTCTAAATTTCATGTGGAAAAATTACTAAGAATAGCCAGGAAATTTTTTAGAAAAATTAAGAGTAACAAGGAAGGTTAAAAGTGCCATGTATGAAAACCATTATAAGTCCTCCCTAACCAAAACAACGTGAACAGAGAGAAAGACCACCAAAACCAGATAGAAAACTCAAAAATAAGTTAAAGTACATGAGAGAGTTTTGCATAGTAAATTAACGATGTTGGCTCAACTGTATATCCATCTGAACAACAAGAAAGTTGATCCCAACTTCACAAGTAACTCAAAACTAGATTCTGATAGGTGAAAGATTTAAATGAAATCATGCAATGACTAGAAAGTAGGTGTGAGAAGTATTGTATAACCTCATGTCCAAGGGACACAAAACTCAACACATTAAAGAAAAAGTAATGAATGTTAATCTATAAAAACTTTATATCACTTCTACAAAGAATAATAATAACAATAGTAAAAATGACTCCCCAGTAAAGACAAAAATAAACAAGAAATTTGGGGAAACATAACTCATAGGACAGGAAAAAATGTCTTCCTTAAATAAAAATAATAAAATTAAATAAGAAGAACAAACTTTCTAAAGGAAAAATGAATAAAGAATAGAACTCACGGAAAAGGAAACTCAAATGGCTCTTGAACATATGAAAAAAATGTTACCCTCAGTAATAATAAAATAAATGCAAATTAAAGCTATAAAAAATCTTTTCATCTATAAGGTTGGAAAAGATTTTTTTTATATGTTTGATGACCTGGTGTACTAATGAGAATGTGGGAATACAGACATTTGCATATTTTGATGGGAGTGCAAATTGATGCTTCCTCTATGCAGTTACAATTGCCAAACTAGCAAAACTGTAAATTCATGTATGCTTTGAGTCAACAATTTCATTTCCAAGCATATATTCTGCAAATATACCTTCTTGTATGAAAAATGTGCTTACAAGAACATAGGATATATGTCATATATATAATGAAATACTGTGCATCATCTATTAAAATGTATGGGACAGAGCTGGGTGCAAGGGTGCGTGCCCACCGTCCTAGCTATTCAGGAGGCTGAGGCAGGAGGATCACTTAGAGCCCAGGGATTCAAGCCCAACCAGGCCAAAGAGCAAGACCCCCTTCTCAAAAACAAACAAACAAACAAAAAAATGTGAGGCAGCTATTTGTTCTGACACAGAAAATCCACTAAAATACAGAAGCAAAATATAGAGCAATGTGTACACTGTGCTACCACTGTATAAAATATATTGTACGTATGTGTGTGTGGCGTGTGAGGAAGCTGGTAGTTGTGGTTGTTTGTGAAGAAAGAAGTCAGGTAGATGGGGGAGAGGAATGGATGGGGGACTTGCTTTTATTCAATGCCCTTTTGTGGGGGCATAGTGTACATATGGAACACACTTTAAAATAAAGCAATATATAAGTTCATTGCAGAAAATATAAAGGCAGTAAGAAAGAAAAAATACATACTATCACCACTAAAGACAACAACATTTTGGTGATTTCTTTTCAGTTCCTTTTTTTTTTTTTTTTAAACATGAGCATTTAATTTTATTCAGTGGTGGGTGTGTTAAGAGAGAGTTTTGCATATTAAATTACTGATGTTGGCTCAACTGTGTACACTTTTGTATCTTGATCATTTCCTTTAATCATGAGCACTTTCTCATTTGAAATGTATTCATTCAGTACAGGTTTCTGATTGTTTCCTGGTTCAGAATTACAATTGTGTTGATATGGTCATTTCTTTTTGCATAATATAGGCAGGACTTTCTCCAGAAGAAATGCTTTTGTGCATAATACAAATCATCAGGACTCAACATCTTGTCACCCAAGCGTATTGAAGAAGGGAGCTGGAGAATCTGAGGTGTCCTGCTTACAAAGTGTGTTAGTCAGCTTTTCATCACTATGACAAAAATACCTGATATAAACTACTTAAAAGAGAAAAAGTTTATTTAGACTCACGGTTACAGAAGTTTCAGTCCATGGTTGGCTATTTTCATCATACTGAGTCTGAGGCAAGGCAGAACATCATAGCAGAAGGGCGTGGCCAAGGAAAGCTGCTCAGCTTATGGCAGCCAGGAAGCAGAGAGAAAGAGAGAGAAAAGCAGGGGGACAAAGTATGGTCCCCAAGGGCATGCCCACGAAGGCCTACTCCCTTTGACCAGGTCCCACTTCCCACAGCCTCCATCCCTGCCCAGTAGTTCATTCAGTTATCAGTGGATGAATCCACTGAAAAGGTCAGAACCCTCATGATCCAATCACTCCCCCAAAGCCCCACTTCTGAACACTACTGTATTGGAGACCAAGCCTTCAAAACTTGAGTCTTTGAGGGACAATCCAAATCCAAACCATAACAGAAGGCATAATATCTGATAGGGAGGGAGAAGAGGTAGAGATCACCACAGGTGTCCTAGGTGAAGCCAACCAAGTGGTGGAGCAGGAGGAAACATTAGCAACCGCCCAGGAATGTGTGGACCTCCCCACACCCTGACACAGGTGGGGGGAGGCAGGGGCCTCAGCAGTCTTGGGGAATCAGAGTCAGGGCCACTAGAACACAACCCAAGCTGTTTACTGTGCCACTGAGTTGCATTTGTTGTCAGGGAGAGAGCCCTTATAACCCAGAGTAGATTTAACATGCATCTGTCAAGCTCCTGCTATGACAGTACTCCACTGGGTGCTAAAAATGAAGAAAAGACATATAGTCTTCCCTCCTTGGACTTGTCTGGTTGCAGAACTCACCAGGAGCAATTACCAAGTAGTGCAGTGTGGGCTGGGGAATGAAGCACGTGGTAGAGCACCTGCCTTACTTGTGCAAGGCCATGGGTTGAATCCCTAAGACACACACACACACACACACACACACACACACACACACGAAAACAAATTAGTGCAGTAGATGCTGGGCCTAATGGAACATGCCTGAGATCCCAGCTACTTGGGAGACTGAGGCAGGAAGATTGCAAGTTTGAAGCCAGCCTGGGTCCCATCTCAAAATAAAATAAAAGGGCTGGGATATCAGTGTTAGAGTGACCCTGGGTGCAATCCCCGATACCCACCCTACACACACACACACACACACACACACACACACACACAGTCTGCACAAAGTGGTGGGAAACGGAGTTGCCTGGGGCACCTGAAGATTGAAACTGTCTCTATGTGCAGAAATGTATAGACTGTGGGATTGGGTGGAAGGATGGCTTCCATTTCTGGATATTTGACCTGCATCTTAAAAAGTGACCATACCAGTGTCTTCCCAAAAGTAGAGCTTGAGACAGGTATTTTTCTTGAAAATGTGATTCTACATCTGGGCAGGGAAGAAGGGAACATCTCTGTACAAGAATGCTTTGGGTTGGCGGCTACTAAGGGCGAGGGATACTAGATCACATGAGAGCCCTGACGAGCTGATGAAGTGCCTTTGGGAACCACGGCTCTGGACAGCAAACGATGAGGCACTTATCCCCAAACGCCTGCACCCTATTGCTCAAGGGTGGCCCCACAAATTGTGCCTGTATGAGTGGACTTTCGGGGAAGCCCAGGCCCTGGCCAGGAAGCAAGAGGCAGCTGAGTGAGGACAGAAGAACCTGGACGAAGCTGGACACAGCCTGCGCAGACCCGGTTGCTGTGCAGTGATAGGACCAAGAGGATTCACACTCATGCATGCGCAGCTATTCCAGACTTCTGCGCTCTTGGGAGGCAGAGAGGCACAAGCCTCAAGACAGGGAGAACTGCTTCCACCTCTTTTTTTGCGGCATCCTTGGAGGGACGTGGTACATCTAGGAGGCTGGAACAAACCTGGGCTGGGAATGATCTGCACAAGGTCTGAACGAGGTTTGACGTCCCTTCAGTGGTGGTGAGGCTAAAATAGTCCCCATCAGAGTCACCGTGTAAGATGCCGGCCATATCAGTGTAAATGTTGGTTTCCCCTCTTGATGGACCAAGCAGAGGGTTTCACTGCACCCAAGAGGGATATAGAAGGGAGAAGCCATGGTGAAACAAAGAATTCAATTTACTTGGCATTTCCTTAATTCCAGATCTTTGAAGGATAGACTGTGCTCTTTTAAACTTCATAGCACATATAACCCAGAGCTGACAATAGAGTAAGTGCTTAAGGGGAAACTAACATTTTACTTAATGTCTCTCCTGTGCCAGTGACTGAGCTAAATACTTCATATATGTTATTCGCTTAATATCAGTGATTATCTGACCCAGGCACTATTCTCATCTCAGTCCCTACTGATAAGGAAACTAGGAATCAGGTACATTCAGTGGTGTATCTGGGATCAAATAACCAGTACAATGACACAGAATGTACACCCTGATCTGATTTCAAAGTCCAAATATGCTCTCTTACCTTCCCATCTTGCTTGCTATGTTATGTTCCACCAACTAGACAAAATACCACCAACTAGACAGCTTATGAAGGCAGAAATCCATTGTGTCACAGGTCTGGAGCTCAAAGTCTAAAATCAAGGTGACACGCAAAAGTTATGCTCTTCTGAAAGGAGACTCCTTTCTTCCCCCATCCTGGCTTCTGGTGATTTACCTGAAGTCCTGGGCATCCCTTGGTTTGCATGTTCAGCACTTGGGTCTCTGCCTCTAACATCATGTGGGATCCTTCCTGCATGTGTCTGTCTCTTTTCCTCTTCTTACTCAAATATCAGTCATATTAAATGAAGGGTGCACCCTACTTCAATCTGACCTCTTCAATAATTACAGTTGCAACTACTCTATCCTCAAATGGGCTCACATTCCAAGGGACTGGGGATTAGAATTTAGGCCTGACTTTTTGGAAGACACTATTTAATCCACAGCATTTGCCTAGCATACATTTGATGAATGGGTTAATAAACGAATGAAGAAGAACAGAGGTACTTACCTGGAAATTGGAGAAGCAGCCAATGAATAATTCCTCTCATTGGCACAGAGCATCTAATTGACATATTTTACGTATTGGTCATTTTTATTCTTTTCCATGGGGAATTGCTGAAAAATAAACCATTCCCAAATTTGTCCAGTAAAATAAATCACCCTCTCCATCTCTTTAGTTGCACTGTGTTTTGCAGTACTGGGGTTGAACCCAGGAGCCCTCTACCACTGAGCAGCCTCTCTAGCCCTTTTTATTTTTCATTTTGAGACAGAGTATTGCTAAGTTGCCCAGGCTGGCCTTGATCATGCCATCCTCCTTCCTCAGCCTCCTAAGTAGCTTGGATTACAGGTATGTGCCACCATGCCTAGGGAGTTGCACATTTTTATCCATACCCAAGATCATATACCTCAATTCATTGAACTACACCCTATGGAGTATGAAATAGTATTATCCCCATTGCATGGATGGGGAAATTGAGATGCAGAGGATTATGTAGCAAGCCCTAATAATGAGTAAAAAATCAGGACTATAGTCCACATAATTTTTGTCCCTAAAGTCAATTTTTTCTTCTCATTTAAAAAAAACTATCTATTTTTTCATTACATTTATCATGTATGAACATGTGTTTACCATATTTTTTTTTCAAATAACACAGTTACATACAGCAAAATACCACAACTTTCTTCACCAACCCCACACCACTCCCAGGTCTAAAACTCTGCCTGGCAGCCTCATTTTTCTTCCTGGCTTTTCTCTCTCTCTCTCTCTCTCTCTCTCTCTCTCTCTCTCTCTCTCTCTTTCTCCATTTACTGTCAAATATGTATATTATGTCTATTTTTAGGGCTTGTTTTTTATTTACATAAAAGGGATCACATTCTGCATGCTGTGCTAGGACTGACATTTTCCACTTAACAACACCCTGGAGATGATTTTTTTTCATGTGTCAGCAGAACTGATGTTCCTCCTGGATGTAGCAGCACAACAGCAGGGCCAGTTTCTGGTCACCACCCGTGCTCAGACCACAGTGACATATTTCATTTCTTTTCTTTCTTGTTTGTGTGTGGGTACACCCACATGCACATGTGTACTGGCGCTGCTGGGATTGAACCCCAAGGTTTTTGCATGCTAAATGGCCCTACCACCAAGCCACAACCGAGCCACACCCCCAGCAATGGGGTTGCTTCTTTTGAATATTGCTCTGTGTGTCAATATGTACAGGTTTGGTGTCGTTCATTTAAATTGCTGTGTAGGGCTGCGGTTGTGGCTCAGCGGTAAAGTGTTCATCTAGCATGTGAGAGGCCCTGGGTTCGATCCTCAGCACCACATTTAAATAAATAAAATAAAGGTATTGTGTCCAACTACAACTAAAAAATAAATATTCAAAAAAATTGCTGTGCAGTGCTTTGGGCTGCCACTTTTATGTAATCATCTGCTCTTTGTGTACATTTAGGTTTTCCCCAATTTTCACTATTTCAATAGGATGGACTCCAACATCCAGTTTCTATCTGGGAACATGTGTGAGAATATGAAACAATCTCTGCCTGGACACCTTCCCAATAAAGACACCTGTGATCTCTTCCTGTACTATAGGGGGGACACTCCTCCCCAAAGGAGGCCCAGCTTCCTGGACCTCAGCACCCCTGAGAATCTGAGTGGCCACAGGTACATTACCTAGGACCCTGGCTGCCCTTAGGACCACCTGAGAGAGTCTGCATAAGGCCCTGTACCTGGGCCTCATCTGCAGAAAATCTGATTAAACCAAACCAGGATGGGCCCCAGGCATCAGGATGACTTTTTAAATACTTCTATAAAAGTCAAATGCGTAACTTGGGGTTAAGAACCAATGATAAAGGGCCTCCCCGATTTGATTAAGTACCTGCCAAAAGATTTGAAACCTAAAGAGGGAAAAGTATTAAGAAAGGAAAGGCAAGAAGGAAGGAGAAAAGAAATGGGGTAGGAAATAAAGAAACTTTGAATCATGTCCCACAGAGACTGAGGTCAGCCTTCTGTCTACCCCTCCAAGGGCCCCACATGTGGGACTGTGTCTCTCCCCAGGTGCTGCACTCCCAACTTGTGCTTATCACCAAAAGTCACCCCCCCAATCGAGTCCCAAGTCTAAGCTAGCCTTTGGGATAAGGACCCATCAAGGGGACTTTCTGCACAGTGCCACCCTTGTATATGATGTGGTAGTGATGGCATCAGGACGTTGTGGATTAGGCAAAATGTCTAGGACTTCACAACCTAGAGTGAAGCCTAATGTCAGCTGTACACTTTAGTCAATAATGATGTTTCAATATCAGTTATCAATTGCAACAATTGTATCACACCATGGTTAGTTGTTAATAACAGGGGAAAGGAAAGGGGATGAGAGGAAGGACATGGGGACTCTGTACTCTGCTCAGTTTTTCTGTGAAGGTAAAACTGATCTAAAAAAATAAAATCTATTCATTAAAATAAGACCCTACATATTAGTTCTCCTCTTTGTCTTCCCTCACCCTCCCCAGGAGAGTGGTTGAAACTTTAAAGTCTTTTGATTGAGAAATGACAAGATCTCACAGAGCCTTTAATGCCTTAAATCTTTTTTAATAAGTCAGTAAATAAATTAATCAACACAAGGACATTCATCCCAGTAGCCTCCTGCAGACACACACTGAGAAGAGCAGGGCCCCATGCATCCCTATACCTGTCCATCCATCTCCCAGCTCCGGGGTCCACAGAGGGCACCTGCTGCGCTCACAGCTTCTCACGCCTCTTTATCATTCCACCAAGGCCACCTGCAGTTAAGGACCTTTTTGTTGTGTCCTGTGAACCCTCTTCTTTACCTTTCCCCTCACATTCTGGACCCAGGACTTTTTTATTTTTCAACTGAGGCTAATCTGATTACAGTGAAGGTGCTAATAAGGTGAATGAATGCCATTAACAGTACCAGATACAATCTGCATGTAAACCTGGGCTTCTAAGGGCCACAGGCTGGAATGTCAAGCATCTGGGGAGCGCCAAGAAGGGAGGCCAGAGGGAGGGTCCCCACCCAGACCTTTGGGGAGACTCCTACTGTCCACTAATCATCCCCTTCATCAGCATAGTATTTCAAAGCTAGTAATCAATTTACTAATGGCTTTTTTTTTTTTTAGTTGTTTGTATACACCCTCTCCCTTTATTCTCAGCGACCCAATAAGTTACTGTTGTTTCCATTTTGCAGAGAAAGTACTTCAGAGTGGGTGAGCTAAGAAACCTGCTTCAGAGTGATGTTCAAACCTAGTTGGGATGCTATTTTAATCTTTTCCCTTTCTAATCTATTTCTATTGGTGAGGTTTATAGGAGGTAGAATTTTTATCACTCCTGGGGACAGCAATGGATAGGACCCTGGCATGCATGCAGGTAGGACCCTCAGCAAGAGCTTCCTTCCCTCCCCATCTCCCTCTCCTGGTCCTGCAGAGCTAAAATCATCAACCCAGTTGGATTCCGCCTTCAAGCCAAGCCAAGCCAGTTCTTTTTCTTTTTTCTTTTTCTTTTTCTTTTTTTAGAGAAGGGTCTTGCTAAGTTGCTTAGGGACTCGCCAAGTTGATGAGGCTGGCTTTGAATTCAGGATCCTCCTGCCTCAGCCTCCCAGGCCACTGGGATTACAGACATGCACCACTGCGCCCAGCTCAAGGCAGCTTTGGTCCTCAAATGTGTAGATGGAGCCATTGTTGGCCCAGGTGGTTGGAGCACCATGTTAAAGAGGCCAAGACCACGAGTGTGATTCACTAATATTTCCCGCGCAGTTGCAGAGTGCTGGAAGAGTACCAAGTGTGGAATACCAAACATGACTCAGATATGTACCCTGCCCTCAGAGGGTCCTTAGGAGAGTAAAACAGAAGGGTCAGAAAGAGAGGGTGGGATTGAGGTTAGGAACAAACGGGCAAGCAAATTTATTTGGGGGAAACCCTACCAGGGATTCTGAGACTGTGTCCCATTGTCTGGCATTCACTTTCATAGAGTGTGTTACAATCTAATCCAGTCACGGGCTAGATAATTCCAGAGCCACGGTCACTAGATGGAAGGAGACAGGACCAAATAATGCACAGGAACGATTGCAAAGCCTCCCTCCCCTTGTTCATTTATTTGACAAATATATATTAATTCGGTTCCACTTTGTGCTTGGCACTGTTCTAAGCCCTGGGTAGTCGAGAGGGGAAACGGGACGGATGTAGCCCCTGCCTTGGAGTTTTCCTTTCACTTGGGCCACTAGACCACATCTTGATAATGCAGTAGATATAAAATATCAAGTGACATTTAGTACTAGGGAGAAAAACAGGGTTACGAGAAAGGAAAAAATATATTATCTTAGAAAAATGATTGGATGTCTACAGCCTGTGCCTCACAGGGACATCAGCAACACGAGTTCCCCCTGAGAGGCACAGCTGCATCCTTGGAAAATACGTTAAATGATAAATATGCGTGGATCACAGAAGAGAGAAGGTTTAATACCAGAACCATGATGTGGACTCAGACACTGAACGGTGGTGTTTCTGAGTTTCTCCTCCACCTTGGTTCAAATCCTACTTCTGTCATATGCTAACTGTGTGATTAAGGGACATTTACATGTTCTTTTTAATTTTTAGTTTCCTTCCTTGAAAACTGGGGAGAGTAATGCCCCCTTAGGTTGCTGTGAAATTCGAAAGTAGGTGATGTTTGTGAAGTTCTTGGCACAATGTCCAGTACTCAATAAGTTCTCAGTAAGCGGTAAGCACAGTCAGGAGTTATTTAAGAATGAGGACACAACAGGTTGGTATGGTGGCATAGGCTGGAAATCCCAACAACTGAGGAGGCTGAGGCAGGAGGATGGTAAGTTTGAGGCCAGCCTCAGCAACTTAATGAGACCCTGTCTCAAAAAAAAAAAAAAAAAAAAAGGACTGGAAATACAGCTCAGTGTTAAAGAAAAAAAAGAAAGAAAGAAAGAAAGAAAATTGAAAGAGAATGGGGATACATTCTGAGAAGTTCATCCCTAGGCAATTTTGTCCATGGGAATATCAGAGTACATTAAGTGCATTTATATAAGTCTAGCTGGTCAGTCACTCAATGTGGCCCCTTGATGCTATGGAGAAACAAGGGTTGGGTTTTTCTTTGTTTTGGTTTTGGTTTTTGGTACCAGGGATTGAGCCCAAGGGTGCTTAACCACTGAGCCACATCCCCAGCTCTTTTATTTTAAATTTGAGATGGGGTCTCACTAAGTTTCTTAGGATCTTGCTAAATTGCTGAAGTTAGCTTTGAACTTGAGATTCTCTTGCCTCAGCCTCTGAGCCGCTGGGATTGCCATTGTGCCTGGCAAGAAATGGGTATATATGAGATCTATGAGTCTGCTGCCAGCATAACAGGGCACACTGTTTATAATAAACCTTTTAAAATATGTAGCCAGGAATACACTCTAAAATAACCACCAAGAGCTGGGGATGCAGCTCAGTAGTAGAGCACTTTCCTAGCATGTGCAAGGCCCTGGGTTCCATCCCAGGTACTACAGAATAAAATGAAATAACCATTAAAGTACAAACTAGTGAACACCTAAATCAGCAATATAGTTGTTTATTATCATTACCAAATATTGTGTATCACACATAACGGTGTGGTCATGGAGCTGGTAGACAGCAGGTTTGTTCACATATGGAGGACCCCCCACGTGAATAATGTGTTGCACTACGCGATGTTACAGTATCACTAGCCAGCAGGAGTTCTTCAACTCTTTTGTAGCTTTATGGAACCATTGTCATAGAAGTGGTATTTCACTGACTAAAACATTGTTATGTGGCACAAAGATAGACTATTTTAATTTTTGTTACCAAGAGTTGAAATAGTCCAAAATTATCTTCCAATTTTAATCCATCATCAATAGAAAGTAGAAAAATTTGTCCTTATAATGCTTTATTTTTTTTTAAAGTAGTCCTGTGAGTCCACTGCTTACCCTGCCCTGAAAAAAAAAAACTCTCGAATACTCCAAAGGCTTTGGGATTCCCTTCCGTCCTGGTCAGGATGCCAGGATCTGCTTACTGACCGCTGTTGTCAGTCAATGTTTAGGGAATGAGTGCATTTGGCACGTGCATATTTAAAGGATCTGTGTAGTGAACCCTTTGTACAGTGTGAGCCCGTCTCCCCTGGCACATCTTGACTCTGGGTAGCTGTGGCTGTGGCTGGTGAAGACAGCCCTGGGTCCTCCCCTGCGTGTCAGCAGCCACCCAAGACCCTGCGGTGGCTGGGGAGCCAGCCAGGGTCCAGATTCAGCCATGCATCACCCATGGGTCTATTTTCTGAAGAACCTGAACAACCCCCCAAAAGTATTTTGACCCCAGCATGTTCTTCCTTGATTTCCATACCTTTAATTCAGAGGTCTCTGATTCATTGAAAATAGCTCCACAAGGTCTGATTTTTTTGTGGGGGAGGGCGTACTGGGGATTGAACTCAGGGGCACTTGACCGCTGGGCCATATCCCCAGCCCTATTTTGTATTTTATTTAGAGACAGGGTCTCATTGAGTTGTTTAGTGCCTCGCTGTTGCTGAGGCTGGCTTTGAACTTTTAATCCTCCCACCTCAGTCTCCTGAGTAGCTGGAATTACAGGTGTGCGCCACTGCGCCCAGTTCAAGGTCTGATTTTTGAGAGTCAGTGACTAAGATGACTGTTTTTCATGGTCATTGTCATCATCTCTTCTTCTTTTTTAATTTTTTTAGATGTTGATGGACCTTTATTTTATTGATTTATTTATATGCAGTGCTCAGAATCGAACCCAGTGCCTCACACCTGGTAGGCAAGTGTTCTATCACTGAGCCACAACCCCAGCCCCTCTTTCCTGGTCATCTAAGTCCATCTACTCTCAATTCCAACTCAGGCCAGAAGCTAGAGAGGTGCCACCCAAATTAATAGTGGGGAGGGGAGCCCGGGCACCATGCAGGAGTAGATTTAATCCTCCCAAATAGCTCATGATTTTTCTCCCTGGTTCACAGATGAGTGCAACAAGGCTCAGGGACAGTCACCTGCCTTATAGTTTGCAAGTGAGACAACAGGGTTATGAAATTGGATCTGCCCAACTCCCAAGCCTGCCTTTCCCCCTGTGCCACCCCACACCCCCAGGAAGCAGTCCGTTCAGCTCCAAGGATGTGGCCCATAGCTGAAGCTTCACCTGGCTTCTCAGTTTCCTCACCCAGAAGGTCTACATTTGCAGGAAACTAGAAGGCTCCTCTGATAACCTCAGAGGCATCCCTGCAGACTGACAGAGAAGAGAGCTACACAGTCCCAGGGCCAGCCCAGGCATCCTGCAGCTGCTGGCTGGAAGGGCTCTGCACTGCTCCTTCTCCCTCCAAGTCTTCAGGTGTAGTGGAAGAAGGAGCTGAGAGTCCGTCTAGCTGAGCTGCTACACACAGGGACCCTGCATCTGTGGCAGTGAAGAGCCTGTGGCAAAGTTAATGACAACTAATTATGGCCTGGTCATAAATCTGGAAACATGAAGATATATGTGTGTCTTCCTATATCCACCACCTCGTATGAACGTCCCATCAGCACGTGCATCTTCTCTCTCTCTCTCTCTCTCTAATTAATTAATTTGTTTTAATTTGTTATACATGACAGCAGAATGCATTTCAATTCATAGTACACATATGGAGCACAATTTTTCATGTCTCAGGTTGTACATACACAAAGTAGATTCACAACATTCATGTCTTCATACACGTACCTAGGATAATGATGTCCATCTCATTCCACCACCTTTCCTACCCCCTGCCTCCTCCCTTCCCCTCCCTCCACACTCAGACCACAGCATCAGATAGTGAGAAATGCTGAGAAGTAAGTGTGGACCACCAGGGCCGGGATTGCAACTTTGAATGGTCTGTTCAAGCCAGACCTGGTTGAAAAGAAGGAATTCAAACAAAATTTGACGGAGGTGGATAAGGCACATGGCTACCTGGCGAAAGTTCACTCCAGATGTGGGAACAGTCTGAGGTAGAGGGTGCTGTGTTGCTCAGTTTATTACAAAGATAAGTGGATCTTATGGAAAAAAAAAAAACATCATTCGTTGAGTTGTTTGATATTTTAAATGATGAGAGAGAGAGAGAGAGAGAGAGAGAGAAAGAGAGGGAAAAAATCTTGAAATTAGTCTCTGAGCTAGAATCTTGATCAGCAGTTACCCTGAAAGAGGTTGGGCCCTGCGAGGAGGGAGGGAGGAGTTTGAGAGAGTGCTGGACATGTGACCTTTATGAACTTACACCTTGTTATGGTTTGGATGTGAGGTGTCCCCCCAAAGTTCACGTGTGAGACACCGCAAGAAGGTTCAGAGGAGAAATAATTGGCTCTCAAGAGCCTTAACCCAATCAGTGAATTAATCTCCTGATGGGATTAATTATGTGGTAACTGAAGGCAGACGGGGTGTGGCTGGAGGAGGTGAGAATTGGGGGCGTGGCTTTGGGGTCTATATTTGCATCCCAAGTGGACACCTCTCTGTCTCTGCTTCAACCTGTGAGCTGGTTTCTGCCATGATGTTCAGCCTCACCTTAAGCCCTAAGGAATGGAGCCTGCTGTCTATGGACTGAGACCTCTGAAATCGTGAGACCCTAAATAATCTTTTCCTCCACTACAGTTGTTCTGGTCAGGTCTTTTAGTCACAGCAGAAAAAAAAGAAAAAGAAAAAGAAAAAAGCTGATGAAAATGCACCTCAATTTTTAAAAATTTTTAAAAATGAAAAAGGGAGTCCTTAGCTTTTCACTTGTGGCATCTGAGGTTGCATATTCACAAGCTGCGTAAGAGCCACATTTCTAGCGCGTGTTTCATGGTGTCCTCTCCACCGGCCCTGCTCCAGACTCAAGATTCACTCAGAGAAACACGAGCTTCAACACCATGGGAGTCCATGGTCTTGGGGGAGCTCAGCAACCTCTCTGGATCTCAGTTTCTAAACTATGAACTGAGATTGGTAACAATGGCATCCACCTGGCAAAACCACCACGAGATGGAAAAGAGATAAAGTCATTGAAAGTTCTTGTACCTGGAGACCTCAGAAATCTTCATTTTATACATACGGATGTATCTGGTGTTTCAACTGAGAGCACCCACTGGGTTGCTTCTGTGGTCAGTTCCTTCTTGGGCTCTGCCACTGTCTCCTCTGGTTTGTGCTCATCACCCTCTTCTGGGCACTGGCTCCTGCTATGGGACTTCAGGTCCCCCCGAGGCATTCTACAGTGAGGGGACAAAATACCTTCTGCTCCTTTTGGGAAATGGTGTGTTTTCGAGGACCCTAAATTGTTATACCCTAAAGTCTCAGGAGATTAATCAACAGCCCTTTCCATTACCATTACCTCAACCCAACAGGTCTCAGATCTTAGACCAGAGAGGGACCCGCAGAATCAACATGAGAGGCCAAGGTCACGCTGTGTTGAGTGCATGGTTACTTCAAATGGGTTTTCCAAGGGATCAGTTGCTGGCAGAGAGATGCTCAAGGGCCCAGGGTGGTGGGCATTGTCTGCAGAGAATTTTAAACATTAGCGGAACCAAAGTCCAGCTGCCTTTTATAACTTCCATGCACCAGCAGTTCTAAACAAAGTCAGTGACAAAACACCCTCCCACCCCCGAGATCAAACCTTATATTGGTCTAAGTCCAAGAGAGTTGCTCTGATTACTATTTATTGACTTTAATTATATTTCTATATATAAAATATAATTACATCTATAATCACCTTTTCATTATTTATTTTTAAAAAACATTTTATTCTACCTGGGAGTTAATTGGGTAGTACTGTTCCCTATCCCCTTCCCCAAAGACTTAGTTAGCTAAATACCTGTGTTCCCACAGTCCATTCCTAATGGCATAACAGTTTAGAATAGCTAGAGTGTTATTCTAGACACAGTCATATTTGCAGCCCCAGGGCTGTCATGTATTCTTGAATTTAAAGGGTTGAGTTGAGATAAACATTAATAGCAAAGTGATTATAAAGGCAAAGACATAATTTGAGTGACTTCCATTCTATCATCTTTTGAGAAGACAAAGTTTTCATCTGTGTTAAAAATCTAAGACCATGGAATAGTATGAACTTCAAGGTATGATATGTTGCTTAGTAACCATTTATTTGGGTTCCAGCATGAAACACATCACTAAATTTGGACAATATCTTTAATATGATTATTTATCCATTATTTTTAAATTATTATTTTAAAACCAAAGAATGAATCAAGAAAATGACTATTTCATGATTGTTAAGAAAAATAATGTTGACATGTAAAGGGAGGTATAAAGAAATTAATGATTACAAATGTATCAAATGCATCCCAAAAGACTGTGATTACTACTTAATCACACATACTGTGGGCTGGGAATGTCGCTCAGTGGTGCACGCCTGAGCTCCCAAGTTCAATCCCCAGTACCACCCCCTCCCATATATAGAAACTGAGATCAAATGATGGATTTTTTTTTTTTTTTTTTTTGCAGGGGCATCAAATCCAGGGTCTGTGCCATGCTAGGTAAGCACTCTGCCACTGAGCTAAGGCCCAAGCCCACTAAAATGGTGGACATATTTTACTCTTCAGCTGATGTCCTGATATATTACTATTGCTACTTTTTGTTGTTGTTGTTGTTGTTGTTTTGTGGTGTGGGTAATTGAACCCAGGTCTCATGCATGCTAGGCAAGTGTTGTACCACTGAGCAACATTCCTAGCCTAGTTACTTTTACAGGATGGTTTCAGGTATAGTCCTGTTAAGAAGCAGGGGGTGATGGAGATGAGCTAGGTGTCCTTTATTTATTCAAAACGCACTTCTTGATCGTCTCTGTGCACTCCAGCATAGCAGAGCTCTACACTTGACCCTGGAGATTACAGGGCTCCAGAAGCTCAGGTTTCCCTACTTATTCCAAAACTGAGAAAAATAGCAGGAGATGAAGGTTAACTATCTGGGTCTTTAAATGGCTACAATTATGGTATCATTTCCAAAACACACCTATTAAAAGTGGTGTGTTTATGGGGAGGAAACACACGCTTATAATATAGTAGCTGATAAACAGAAAATCCGTTTATGTTATTATATATTTAAAAGATGAGTCCTGACCTGCTGTGCAGAGACGAGTAATTGAGGAGAAACTCCCTTATAATGGAGAGCAACACAGGCTCCAACATCCTCCCGGCACCTAGAGGGCCTCTTGACATCTCTGGAGCATGTTGTAAAGTGTGTTTTCCTGATTTATTTAATAAAAGCAATTCCTGCTCATTATTCCTCTTATTATCATTGGTAATAATAATGACAGGGTGTTTGAACATGTTATTTTAGCTTGGAATTGGCCAGAAGGGTAGACTTCTACCCTACTCTTCATTACTCATCTAATAGTAGAGACCCATGAACCAACCGGTGTGAGCGTGGGGTGGAAGAAAACACTTCCTTCAGGGCAGGGGTAGAGGTCAGTGCTACCGGTGTGGTTTTAGAGGTTTTAGATACTGCTCATCTGTATCACACTCAGCGGTATGATCTTGTCTGTCCCTCAGAGGTGTCTGTGTGCTCTCCAACATCACAGAAGAAATGCACTCCATCATGGACTGCCATTTTTGCTGTAGAGCCTGTCCCTGGCATTATGGACTCAAGTCCAGCCTCTTTCTGGGTCAAGCCATCTTCATGGTGGCCTCCGTTATTAGACCTTTGAAGAGACTGGTTAACAGACTTAGCCATAATGGATAGAGAAGCTGAAGCTTTCTATTTTGGACATTGATATATAGGCAATGACCACTGTGATGTCAGGAGCCATCACAGTGGCTGTAAAAGCAAAGATGCAGACTTTCTCAAGTACAAAAACATCTTCACAGTGTACTAGAGTCTACAGATCTTATGGTGTCTCCTATAGAACTCAGGTGTCCCTTATTTTGGACCACAAAGGAGCTGAAAATCAACTAGGAACACCAGGAAAAGCAGACTACCACAGTGGCCTGGGTTGGAATCTCCTCTGTTCACTAAGAATGGTATTTTGGGGAATATCATAACTCTAATTTTCCTCATCTATATGGAGTACAATATAATGCCAAGCTCAGAAGTGCATTATAAGACTTTGAAGCAAAGCTACATGTTAAAACATCGAGCATACACCAAGCATTCAACCAAGGGAAGCCACTGTCACAATGCTGCACCCAGCTACATCCACTACCACTGATGTTTTCATTAACATCTTGTCCAAGTGGGCACAATGACACTGGATCTTGAGAAATTCTCCTTTCGACACTCTAGTAATGGTCAGAATAAGAGTGAATTGGAATGTCTTAATTTATTTCCTCCCAAAGAACTTAAAGATCAGTCTCACAAAAAAAAAAAAAAAAAAAAAAGACTTCATTGGTGTTTAATAACTGCACTGAAGGCAAACTATAATTATTTTCATGATTGAAATGCGGAAACCAAGGCTTGGAAAAGTTAAAGGAATTGCTTAAAATAATGTAATGAGCCAGGTTTTCTTCTGGGAAAATCCTGAAAATGAATTGGAATCAATATTGACCAACAGAGCTCTTTATGGATTACAAAGCACTTTCTCAAAAATATCTCTCTAATTTCACACAATATTACTTGCATTACTAAATAATATTACAATTATCATCATTTTATACATGAGAAAACTGAAATTCTGAAAAGGTTGCTTGGTCTGCCCACAGTCATGGTGCACTATGATTTTGCTCTTGAATGTCCCCGGAAGGCCCATGTGTTGAAGGCTTGGTCCCAGGGAGGTCATATTGGGAGGTGGCAGAACCTGTGAGAGGTGGGGCTGGTGGAAGGTCTTTAGATTGTAGGGAGCCTGTCCTTGAAGGGGATTGTGGAACAGTCCTCCTCCACCTCCTCATCCCTGGCTTGCTTTAAGGTGAGCAGTTTTGTTCCTCCTGTCGTGACATGAGGTACCACCTCGCCACAGCTCTAACGGCCACAGGGCCAACTGATCATGGACCGGAACCTCTGAAACCACAAGCCAAAATAAATCTTCTCCTTTATAAGTTGCTTATCTCAGGTATCTGCCATAGTGACAGAAATAAGTAAAATCAGAACACCATGGCTTCAAAGGCCAAAAATCATCATATTTCTTGAACAGATAAACTATCTGCTCAACGTACATGCCTTCATCTCATTTTTTCCTCTCAGACTTGTAACTTGCCATTTTCAAATCCTTGTTCCATTATTTAGCTCTCCTTGATTAATACTTTTCTTTCAGATCTCAAGGTATCCTGATTACCTGTGTAGTTCTCAGACTCTCAGGGCATGAGATCTCTATTTTATCATCCAACTTTAAAACCCAGTCCCCTGTGAAGTGCCATCCAAGACTTGTGGGCCCTGAAGGTTATGCAACTTGAGAGGCCCTCTACAGGAATGAAAACTAGATCAAAACAAAGTGACAACGAAAACAGAATTAGGTACACAGATCCTTGAAAGAAGCCCACTAAGTGAAGGCCACATTGGGAGGTCCCATATCGGACCCAACCCCAGTCTGGTCACACCCTCATTGAGTCTCCTTGGGGCCGGACACCAAGCTATACACCTGGCTTAGCTCACTCAACTGTCAGAGCAACACAGTCAAGAAGGTACAACTGTCCCCATCTTATAATTCAACCGTTCAGCTGTTTCCAAGTTTGAGTTTCTTGAGCTCAGGGATTCTGCTTTCTCTTTCTTTTCTTTCCTTTTTAATTTTTTTCCCCCCAGTGCCAAGGACCAAACCCAGAGCCTTGTAGGTACTAAGCAAGTTACCCTGCCACTGAGTTAAACCCCCAACCCCAGGGATCCTGCTTTCCATTTCCTGGTAGAACTTCCTATGAGTCCGACTCATTTCCGAGTTCATAAATATTTTATGAATGGATGGAACATTCATTCTTTTTTCTTTATTCATTGAACAAATGAATAAAGAAAGAGTCAATTTTCAATAGCTACCTGTGGAATTTATAGCAGAAAATTTAAGGATTATTATAATTACCATTTATCAAGTACCTATTGTGATTCAGTCACTGGCAGAGTGAGTATTATCATCTCTAATTAACCGCTGAGGAAACTGAGGCTCTGAGTGGTAAAGTCATTTGCCCAAGGTCAAACAGTAAGTGGCAGACCAGATCCAATTACCTCTAAAGCCCAAGTTTTTTCCATCTTACAGTACACCCTGGAAGCAAGAGCAAGGACACTTCAATCAGGGAGCCGTGTCCTGCAGGCTCTGCGCCTGCTCCTCTGCATGCCTCACCTGAGAATGAGGAGGTGGAGGGAAGTCCCCACTGCTTTCCCTGGCCTCTGTGTTCCCACAGAACCTTGGACATGCTCTGTCCCTGTGACATACTAGCTACATAAATATGGACAGCTGGCAAAATCCTTTTAGTGGGTCTGCAGTAGGAAGTAGAATTAAGTAAAAGTTAGCTTGGAAAAGAGTCGGCCTGCCAAGAGGACCGGGGTGTTGAGGACCACGCTTGTGAACCACTTCCTGGACCCATGCAGAGGGAGGCACAAAAAGGTCCTCTGGTGCTTTTGCCTTTGGCCCCAGACTTCTCCGCAGATAGACCAGAAGAATGATGCCCTTTGTGGTCTCTTTGGATCAACAACACTCTGTGATCATAGAGGAATGTGAGGATGAATGCCAGATTCCCACCAAGAGCTGGTAATGACAAAGTCTCTCTTGGGCAATTTTTATATGATGAAAATGTGATGGTGCTTTTAAGAGGTTTCAAGAGCCTCGGGCGAAAGATGCTTTGATAAGAGTGGAATGGAGTGCTCACAGGCTCTCACCTCCATTATCTCCTGAAGTCTCCCTGATCCTTTAAGGCTGGGCAGGAGGCGGCCAAAGCCATTCTTATTTCACAGAGAGGAAACTGCAAGCCCAGGACCATGGAGCTCAGAAATTCACTGTTCATTCTCTGTTTGGTTTAGTATGTGATTGACCTTCATACAAGAAGGTCTAGAAGACAGTGATTTGGAATCTTTCCTTTGTATTGTAATTCAATCAGGCATCACAGAGCAGCTGGTATTTTAAGAATGTTCTTTGATGCTGGGCAAGACGGTCATGGTGAAGGTGGTGATGACAATGACAATGGTGACTATGACCATTAGCAGAGATCTGAATTCACTCAGAAATAACAGCACAGAGTGCACTAGAGCGGGCCACCTAATTCCAAGTCCTTCAGCACTAAGGACCAAAGACCCTGAAGAATTCCCCCAACATGGTGACAAAGGGCTCCTAACAGAAAAGGGGGTGCACAGAGACCAGAAGCAACCTGCCCTTTAACGTTTAGTCGGGTCTACGGTTAGTGGTTTTGGATTCCAGGAATTCCCTGTTCCTAGAGGGGTGTCTAGCTTTGTCTGGGGGCACTGGCAGATGAGGACATGTATGGATCAGATATTCTTCCAAAAAGGACTTGAAGAGGGTAATCATCTGCTTCCTTATGGTCCACTTCAGGTTCTTAGTGGAGGTCACAAGTTCCTTGGAGGGGGCAGATGGGAGTCAGTCAATGACTAAGAAAAATGGTAGTTTGAACATCTGCCCTGGCGTTGCCCAGTGGGCTGGCTAAGACTTCCTTAGGGGCTGGGGATGTGGCTCAAGCGGTAGCGCACTCGCCTGGCATGCGTGCGGCTGGGGTTCGATCCTCAGCACCACATACAAACAAAGATGTTGTGTCCATCAAAAACTAAAAATAAATAAATAAATAAATAAATAAATATTAAAAGATTCTCTCTCTCTCTTCAAAAAAAAAAAAAAAAAGACTTCCTTATATTGAACTTGCCTGATTCTGCTTTTTCCTCCCCCAAGTTTTACTCCCTGCAAGATTTAACTCCACCTAAGTATCTGCTTGCTGGAGAACCCAACAGACGTGCCTACCTTAACTTTCAAAGCAGTGGGAATGTGTAGTGCCTGGACAAAACTAGAAACAGCAAGATAGGGCGCCTAGTAGAAGGAGAAGGAAGAACTCTGCCCACAGACCACCACAAGTAAATGACAGCTAAGTGACTGGAGGGTTGATGGCAGCAGCTGGCACCAGAGCTACTCAGGGCTTATCAGGACCAGAGTGTCAGGTTCCCCTCCAAGCAGTAAACTGTACTTAGGTGGTATGACAAGGATTTCTTCTATTATCTTGAAGCTTGAGTAAATTATTTTACTGCTCTCAGCCTCAGTTTTCCCATAAGTAAAATGGGACAGGTAACACCTACTGTAACAACTCGCCTTTTACCCAAAGGTGATTTTAGAGATAGAAAGTAGATTAGTGGTTGCTTAGAACTTGAGGACATGTATGGATCAGATATTTTTCCAAAAAGAATATGGCGAGGTTGGGGCTAGCGTAGGACGATGGCTGGAGTATACAAGGTCTCTTGTCTTTTTTTGAACCAGGGATTGAACCCAGGGCCACTTAATCACTGAGCTACCCCAGACCTTTCTATTTTTGTTTGTTTGTTTGTTTTGTTGTTGTTGTTTTGAAACAGGGTTTCACTGAGTTGCTTAGGGTTTCTTTTTGATGTAATGGAAAAGTTCTAAAAATCGAACGTGGAGATGACTGCACAACTCTGAGAATATTATAAAAACCTATGAATTGTAGATTTGAAATGAGTGAATTGTATCTCAATAAGGAAATTGTTTTTAAATATTTAGTTTAACAAATTATTACAAAATGAGTTACCCAGATAACCATCACCCAGATCAAGAAATGGAACATTCCAGAATTCCTGAAGTCTTCTTATCTCCTGTAAAAACATGTATTTTTAATGTGTTTATTTGTTCCTCTATCTCCAGAAATCTTACTGCACATCCCTGGAATAGGTCATTGGTGGCAGCAGGCATTAACTTCTGTGGTCTACAGTAAGACAGGGCAGCCTCAGAGGTGATTTTTCCCATGACACAAACAGTTAATTCCTGGTGTCCCTTTAAAAGGGACACTGATAAATTTGGGCTCAACCCAAAGAAGTATGGACAGAACAAGAAAAGGACCAGATCACATGAGGAACCACTGAAGAACCAGCTCCTCTTAGCCTGGAGAAGAGATCTCTGGGGACTTTGTTGTTGTCTTCCCATATTAGAGCTGCCACATGGACGTGAGGCACCTGTGTCTCATGCATTCAGCAGATCTAGGAAATGGGGAGACAGGCATAGTCCCAACAGGTATACAGTCCCCCATTACAAATGGCATTTGACACCCCAACAGAGTCACAGCCATTTATCAAAAGTCCAGCAAGTATCAGGCTCTATGCATTATCCAGAATCCTCACAAAGACCTTGTCAAATAAATCTAATTATTCCTCATTTTGCAATTGGGGAGCTAGCTGGGAGGAGAAGAACTGTACGGGGGTAGATTCCACAATGTGATCCTCTCCGAGCATCATTATCCTGTTTGAAATGAACATGCAAAATGAAGGAAAGAAGGATGGAAAGAAGGGAGGGGGAGAGAAAGGAAAAGAAGACAGGAACAAGCCTGTCTAGAGGAGGATAGAAGAGAAATTGAGAGTGGGTAGCAGGATTCCCCAAGCTGGTTTGTTCTGAAGAACTGCAGCGATACCCCCTTGGCCTGTACTTGACCAATTTCCCCCACCAAACCCCATTCCAAAGGATCAGGGGAACGTCTCCCCCCAAATCCAAAGCCAATATGACCATGCTGCAAAGCAAGAGAGATACAGGGAGATTAGCAAAGGAGCTGGGAGATGGGGGTGCTTCTGAAAATTGCTGATGAAGGAGAAAGAGGGAGGCTATCAGATATGCACTTGGCCTAGGCACGCAGGACTGGGGCTGTCTGTGGATATGAGGGTGAAACTGTTCTAGTGTTGGAGGACGTCTTACCCCTTACTGGAAATTCAGATTCAAGATTCCACTTGTCCTAAAGGCCTTTAGGAACTAGCCAGTCTCAGAGCTTGATATCATTCTTATTATTTACCCCTTAGATCCCCACACCATCCCTGTGTAATAAGCAACATTGTCTGCCCCTATTTTAAAGATGATGAAACTAGGGCTCAGAGAGCTTACGTTATTTGCCTGAGCCCAAACCAGAAGCGGCAACAACTGTGTTGTGAAATATTGGTCTATTTCTGGCTCCTTCCAGGTTCCTTGTCTAAGGGGCCGTGTGATCATTCACACACACACACACACACACACACACACACACACACACACACATCGCCTTTGCCAGGCCTTAGGTTCCCAATCTGTGAACCTGTGGCCTGGAAAGAGCTCGGTTCAATGGCTGGAATAAGTGGCCTGAAGAGAAAAAAGAAAAGTGCTTTTTGAAATTGAGCTCATACCATGACATCATTCAGGTCCAACTCTTGGTTTAGGGACAGGTTGCTCAAAGAGTTGACCATATAGAAAACCGCTCAGACGACTGAGATTTGAGCAGACGGAGTCAACAGATCTGACAAGTCAAGGTCATCTTGCAAGCCAAGGTTTGGTGCACCAAAGTTGCAAGTGCTTCTGTCTCTGAGGGTCTGTCCAAATCCTGGTGACATCCATTCGCTTTTGGTTTCCCTTGACAGAGATGGGGAACTGGTGAGTGGGGGCAGTGGGCCCTTTTCCTCAGATCTTGTAATGCAGGCTTAACAGGCGAGCAATTACGCTCACCCAGTGAGGGCGCTGATGGTCTCTCTTCTGAACATTAACCCAGCAGCCCACGCCACACCCCTGCGTTCTGGCACCGGTCCAGGCCTCCAGAGCCTTATCTGTCAGACCCTTAATAAAAACAGGACCAGGCTGCCTAATGACCCAGGGGCTAACTCTGCCTCCTTTCTTGCCCATTCTACTCTCTGCCCCGCGCAGGCCCTCTGCTCTAAGAAGAAAAGATATTTTTCAACTAACTAAAGGGCCACAAATATCTCTGGCTTCTGAAGCTCTGACGTGGACAAGTTTAGCCTCTTAGGGCTGGAAGGGCTTGGCATGTCCTAAGCTTCATCCTACTGCCTCTGGGTTGGCCTCATCTAGAGCTCCCCAGGCCTCTCTGTCCCCTCCCTGCTTCTTTAGGTCCACATCTGCGCAGGCTTTGGGAATCCTTTAATCAGATCAACCAGGCATCTCCAAAGATTCTCACCATCCTGTGCCAACAAGAAGCTTAAGGCATGCACAGACGGTGACTTGGTGACCCATATTTGCTACCCACTGCTTTAGAAGGCTCAGAAAGTGCAGGTCTGCAGGGCACGGTGGCGCATGCCTGTAATCCCAGCAGCTTGGAGGCTGAGGCAGGAGAATGGCGAGTTCAAAGCCAGCCTCAGAAAAAACTAAGTGCTAAGCAACTCTGAGACCCTGTCCCTAAATAAAATACAAAGTAGGGCTGGGGATGTGACTCAGTGATCGAGTGCCCCTGAGTTCAACCCCTGGTACCCTCCCCCTCAAAGTGTAAGTGTGTGACTCAGGATGCATCAGGATGCACCCCTCCCCTCTCCTGGTCCCCTCAAAGCACTCCCTCCTCTATAGTCTAGCACTAACTGTTCAACTCCTTTAATGATCCCTTGGAAGGCTTTGCTAAGTTACCCTGAACACATGGCTCATTTTCTCAAGTAAAATCTATTTAAGGAGAAGGGATGTGTCTTACCCTTATCATCTTCCCCCTGATAACTGGCATCAAGTCTGGCAAATAATAATAAAGATAATAATGATTATAACAACAACAACAGCTATAAGTTATGAGTACCTACTCTGTTCTGGACACAGTGAAAGGAATTGGACATTCATACACTTAGCTTAGCTTGGCAAGGGTTAAATATTGTGGTTACTATTTGAAAGATGAGAAACTAAGGATTAGAGTCATCAAGTGACTTGTTCCATGCAGATCATAAAGCCTATACATAATGGAATCAGCATTCTGATCCAGAATGATCTGAGGAAAAGCTGTTTTAGTCAGGATAGGCTAGGCCATGCTGCAGTGACAAATTCTAGTGTCAGCAAAAACTTACCCATGTAAGCTATATAAAACTTACCCACAGACACTAAAAAGACATTTCAAAGGAGCGTGCCTCACAATAGCAAAAATAAGGGGGTAGCATAAAACATATTGTTCCACACAATGGGATATTACATAGTGTTCCAAATCAAAGCTCCACTGTAATACACATATGGATGAGTCTTAGGAATCCATATGGGTGACATATTCAATGCAAATTCAAGCTCCAATCAGAATCTACAATAGAGATATTCTCTTCATAAAATTAAAATCAAATCAAATAATAATATATACCACTTATGGATGCATACAAATGAAACAACCTGAGCTAACAAGAAATGCAGGAGAAGGAATAGCTCCTGTTTCAGTCAGCTTTTGCGTGACCAAAACACCTGACAAGAACAACTTAGAGGAAGGAAAGTTTATTTGGGGCTCACAGATTCATAGGCCTCAGTCCATAGACAGCTGACTCCATTGCTCTGGATCCAAGGTAAGACAGATGACGGAAAGGCCCAGTGGGAAAAGCTGCTCAGCTCATGGTGAGGTCAGGAAGCAGGCTGGGGGTGCCCTTCAGGGAAGATGCAACCTTCTAAGCACGTCCCCAGTGACTCACCTCCTCCAGCCATGCCCTATTTCTCTACAGTTATTACCCCGTCAGTTCATTCAAATGTGAATTTTTCTGCATTAATGAGTTTTTAGAGGACACCTTAAATCCAAACCATAACAGTCCCCCTTTCCCCTCTTTCAGCGATGCCCCTACTTCACATGTCAAAGTTCCAAGCACACACAGGTCTGTTTCTGTGCCTTCTATCCTATTCCATTATCCAACGTGTCCGCCCTGTGGCATTGTGGCAGTGTCTGGATTACTGAGGCAGTGTGAGGTTGGCTTCTCCTGGCTCTGCTTCTCCCCAAACTAGCACTGGTCACCTCTCTCTAGAACCTGATGGTTCTGATACATTTCCTTTCTCCCTCATGACTCAGCCCACAGTGTGATACTCGTCACAACCAGAGCCTCTCCACACACGAGTTGGAAGGCCAAGAACCTGATCCCTCTCTTGTTCACCCCTGACTCGCTCACCCTTCAGTGCCTGGGGCTCAAGATCTCACTCCCCCTTGACTCTAACACCAGGCATCTCTGTCTAGACCATCCACCACCAACTCCCATGGCAATGGAAACCCCTTCTGTATCCCAGCAGGACAGGGGTCCTCATCTGCAGTTTTACTAAAGCTGAGGAAAACATTTGCAATGAAAAGAGAAAAAACTGTATAGTCCTCGGGGGTGGCCATGATTTATAGATGAATGAGTCTTCCATGCCTCAGATTTAATCCAGCCCAAATTAGAGAACTTCAGACTTTCTCTTTTTTGGTGTGTGTGTGTGTGTGTGTGTGTGTGTGTGTGTGTGTACCTAATGGTGGGACATCAGGGTTTTAGGAACACTGAAGGGATTTTTAGATATGCAAAGGGAAGTAGAAGAGTTCCAAGCTGAGGTTAAAAACAAAATGACTTTGTGAGCTACTAAACAGAATTTTTGATTGATTTGTTTGTTTTGTGCAAAACTAGGGATTGGATCCAGGGGCACTCCACCACCCAGCTATCTCTCTAGCTCTTTCTATTTTATTTTTGAGAGAAGTTCTCACAAAGTTGCCCAAGCAGGCCTTGAACTTGCCATCCTCCTGCCTCCGTCTCCGGAGGAGCTGGGATTACAGGCATGAGCCACTGCTACTGCACCCAGATAAATAAGCATACTGCAGTTACACACAGCTGGGATTCTGAAAGAGATGGGTGTAAGAGTCTTCAGGGAGGAGCGGTCCCACCAGCCTGGAGGCAGCATGGAACTAAGTGGGGGCATGAGCAATGAAAACACTGTTGTATGTCAGGGAAGGGCCAACAATTTTCTAGAAACAGTGGTGTCTGACCTTCAATGTGTAGGGTTTTTTTTCCCTGCCCTGTGCCACCCAGCCAGCTATTCCCAACCCTTGGGAAAGTCTGTTCAGCACAATAGCCTTGTGTTAGTGATGCTCTGGGGCAAGGAGAATAGGCTCTGAACTCTAGACAAGAAGGGATGAGGAAGAACAGCTGCTCCAGGCTGGGGGTAGGGAGAGGGTAGCCCAATACAAGTGAGAATGAGGAGTCCCATAAAGGCAGGAATTAGGAGGCCAGTGTGACCATGAGAATATGAAGCCCCAGTAGAACCCTGGGAGCCACAGGGGAGGGCCCTGGGAAGGACTCTGGGTGGCACTGGAATGGATGCTCAATTCATGCTAATTGCATATGAAGGTAAGGTTGACAGCCAGAGGCCAGAGAATATGCATTCCCTAGTGATGCGTGGACGTATGGATGGAGGGACTGCTAGGGACAGATGGCTGTGAAAACTTACAGGACCTCTTTCAGTCTGGTCTGAGCCCCTCATTTCACAGTTGCTTTGGGGAAGGAATAGAGGCAGCTAAGGGGCATCCCTGAGGGGTCCCCAGGTCCTAACCACAGGCCCTCTCAAGGGAGGCCGGGCAGCCAGAGGTTAGCTGAGACCTCTCCTTCTTCCTCCCTGCAGTCTTCCCAACTGCCATAGGCAGGATCCCTAGAGAGCATTCGTTAAGCCTGGGCTGCGCCCCACAACCTTGGAGGAAAAGGAAGAGGCCCCCAGGGTGGCAGAGTCAGGGGCCCTTCAGCCATTCCCCACTCATCACTTAAGGCTCTCCATCTTTCTTGCACCTTTTCTTTCTTTTTTTTTTTATTTGTATTTTAAAAATTGTGGTAATATATATATTTAAGTCATTTCACCATTTTACCAATCTTAAAGTATATATTTTATGCCATTAATTGCATTCACAATGTTGTGCAACCACCACCAGAACCCATCTTCAGAGTTTCTTCATCTTGCCAGATAAAAACTCAGTATCCATTAAACTCTGTATCCAGTAAACCTCACCCAGGCACGGTGGTGCACACCTGGAATCCCAGGGACTTGTGTGGCTAAAGCAGGGGGATCACAAGTTTGAGGCCAGCCTGAGCAACTTAGGGAAGCTGTCTCAAACTTTAAAAAAAAAATCAATCATTTTTTTTTTTAAAAAAAAAGACTAGAGATATAGCTCAGGATTAAAGCACTCCTGGGTTCAATCCCAATCCACAGTACCAAAAAAAAAAAAAAAAAAAAAAACAATTCCGTCCCTTCTTCCTCTAGCCCTTGGTAACATCCCTTTCGTCTACTTTCTGTATCTATGAACTTGACTGTACTAGGTACCTCATATAAGTGGAATCATACAATATTCTCATATAGTGAAATCATACAATATTTGTCCTTTTCTGTATGGCATGTTTATCATAATGTCTCTTTGGGGAATTGTCTATTTAAGTTCTTTGCCCATTTTTTTTTTTGCCCAAGTTGTAGCATGTATTAGAACTTTGTTCCTTTTTATAACTGAGTTCTCCATTGTGTATATATATTATCATTAGAATAGATATTATCTATTCTCAGTTAATGGAGGCTTGGCTTTTTTCCATCTTTGTGCTATTATAAATAATACTGCAATGAACATTGGTGCATAAGTATCTGTTTTCTTTCTTTCTTTTTTTTTTTTTTTGAGTATAGACCTTGGAGGAGGATTGACAGATCATAGGGTAAAACTACGTTTGGCTTTTTGAGAAACCACTAAAACTCTTCCACACCAAGTGACTATGCTACACTCCACTAGCAATGCACAAGTGTCCCAATTTTTCCACATCCTCTCCACCATTTGTTATTTTCGTTTTTTCTTTGTCTTTTAGAAAAATAATAGTCATTGCAATGGTTATGAAGTGGTATCTCATTGTGGTTTTGATTTGTATCTCTCTAATGATGAGTGATGTTGAGCATCTTTTATCCACCCTTTCTATATATCCTCTTTGGGGAATTGTCTATTTAAGTTATTTGCCCATTTTTTAATTGGGTAGTCTGATTTGTTGTTGTTGTTGAATTGTAGGAGTCTTTTTATATACAGTGGATAGTTATCTTCTAATGGATATATAAATTGCAATTTTTCCCATTCTCTGTTGTTTCTTCCTTCTCTTGAGAATGAATGACCTTTGATGCACAAACATTCTTTGTTTTCATGTAGTCCAATTTACCTTTTCCCCCTTTCAGTATCTGTGTAAGAAATCACTGCTAGAGTCAATGTCATGAAATTTTTCTCCTATGTTTTCTTCTAAGAGCTTTATCATTTTAGCTCTCTCTTTCTGGTGTCCCTTGAAATTCCATGTAAATGTTAGTATGAGTTTTACTATTCCTCCAAAAAAATATTATAATATTGGTAGGATTCACATTTAACCTCTAGGTTACTTTGGGTAGTATAGTCATCATTAAAATCTCAAGACTTTAAGTCCATGAGCATGAGATATCCTTCCATTTATTTACATCTTAAATTTATTTTAGTAAGGTTTTATATTTTTTTTCCTGTAAGTCTTTCACATTCTTAATTGAATTTTCTCTTACATATTTTGTTTTCTTAACGTTGTGAGAAATGGAATCTTTAATTTTCTTTTCAGATTGTTCATAAAACAATGCATTCTTGTGAGTTGCATTTTTGTTAAACTCATTTGTTCCCCGTGTGTGTATATGTGGGTATGTGTGTATGTGATGTCATGCATCCATAAACAGTGATAATTTTGCTTCCTTCTTTCTAAAATAGATATTTTTAATTTCTTTTTCTTGCCTAATTGCTCTGGCCAGAACTTCTGATATTGTGGAATACAAATGAAGGAAAAAAAGAGGATATCCTTGTCTTGTTCCTGATCTTAAGAGCAAATCTCTTTTTTTAGGAGATATAGGATTTTTTCCCCCTCTCCTGTCAGACATGAAACTTAAAATGTATCTGGAAAGACATGTGGGATATAAATGCATGGTAACGAGGGAATGACTTAGATCTTGGGACCATCCTTAAATGTGAGAATTTGTAGGAACCTTGGGGATCATTGTAGCCAAAAGCTCAGAAAGATAAAGCAACTTGCTTAAGCCCACCTAGCTAACTGTACACCAAACAGGGACAGGAAGTCAGGATTTCTGACTCTCCTTTAGTGGTATTTACTGATCTTAGGAAGCACACAGCAAACACATAAAACATAGGCCCTTGCAACTCTACAGCTGAGAGAAAGACTTCAAGAGAAGCTGAAAGGTGCAGAAAGGAGGGCTAGATTGGCTTTGATGACTTCACAATTTGGCTGAAATGCACTGAGATACAAATTAAATTGCACAGTCTCTATCAGTTGGGGTCATAGGTTTATTCATTCATTCACTCATTAAAAAATAAAGTGAGGCCTACTATGTGCCAGGAACTGGGAATATAGCCCTGGGCAGTCAAGTTTTCCTGCCCTCTGGGAGCTGACACTCTAGAGCTCCTCACGCCCAGTCTTTCTTTTAATTCTCTGTGGGGTTGCTGGGGTGTGGGGGTGTACACTTGTAATCCCAGCAACTCCACCGAGGAGGCTGAGGCAGGAGGATCACAAGTTCAAGGCCAGCTTAAGCAACTTGGTGAGACCCTGTTTCAAACTTTAAAAATAAAAAAAACGTCTGGGATTATAGCTCAGTAATAAAGTGCCCCTGGGTTCAATCCCCAATACCAAAAAAATAAAAATAAAAAATAAAAAATTTTCCGTGGATGAAATGGGTCATGAGACGTGGAAACATTCAACTGAGGCCAGAGATCCTTGTTAAAGACTAGAACATGAAAATAACAGTAACAGGGGCTAATAGCAACTTTAGGGATTCTTCAGGATATAAAGAGTCTCTGGTGGCCGCTGGCTCCACTGGTATTGAGTAGTGGCTGACAGAGTGGTAGATGTTCTTCAGCTCATTCTTGTACTAGGAAGTCCTTGGAGCTCACCCTTACTTCTCTGTTTGAAGATCCCACACCAAACCCCAAGTTGGCTAAGATACTAGCCCTGTTATTGAGAAAGGCATGGCATAGATCTGAATGCAAGAAAATCAGGTGGTTTTTCAGAGTTCAGTCCTAAAAGCTTCAAAGCAGGCTATCGTAAGAACGCTAGACCAGCAGAAACCCAGCCTGCAATATCAAGGTTACAGGGCTGCTTCTTTCCTGGGGCTGGGTGTCTCCATGCTGCCGGGTTCTGTCTTGCATTCTGTTCCGTATCCCAGTCTCAGCCCCAAGGGTGGGTCCTCACCCTTAAGTTCAGGAAAGGCCAGAGGCAGGAGTTGGATGACTTGGAGGGTCCTGGGGTGGTGGGGGTTGGGGGATCACTTTACTGTTCTTAACCTCAGCTTTTTGTTGTTTTTTTTTTTCATCTGAAAAATGGAGAACAATATTGTTTAAGAGAATGTTAGCTACTTGGGATGGTCAATCTTGGTTGTCAACTTGTCTGGATTGTGAAACACCTAGAAAATTAGTAAAGTGTACTTCTGGGTGTGTCCATGAGAGTGCTTGTGGGTCAGTGAATGGAGGGGGAAATGCCCTCCCTAGTGCAGAGCTGTTCAGAGGGCTGGGAGCCTGGATGGCTCAAAAACGACCCAACAACCATTCCTCTCCCTTCTTAGCTAAGTGTTCTCCTTTTTTTTTTTTTTTTTAATGGTGCTAGGGATGGAACACAGAGCTTCATGCGTGCCAGGTAAGCCTTCTACCACTGAGTCCCCCTCCAGACCCTGTGCTCCACTTTTGTTCATTCACATGTGAGTGGTCATGTTTTCATGTTTCAGACTTAATCTAGTCTCAGACCCAAATCTAGTGGATGAATCTCAATTTTCCAGGACAACCACAGATAATTCCATTCTCTTTGACAGTGTTTAAGATCAGAAATGCAATACAATTCTGGACAATGACACGGTACAAGAGATCTGCAAGGGAGGTTCTAGAAAAATCATCTTTATTTGAAAAACAAAATGAAGAGAGACTCTTCCCTTTGTTACCTCTCCACGTGGCTCTGTGAGGAGGCGTGGCCCGAGGTAGGACCCTGAGGCAGCAAGCCTGAGGACAAAAATCAACCTGCTGGAGAGGGCAGGATGGAAAGATGGAAAGAAACTGTGGGTCTCTGATCATTAAGCTTCCAAATTATTCAATGCCAGAAACTACCTCAGAACTCCTTGCTGTGTGATTGATGATCAGTGTCCTTTTTGTTTAAGGCAGTTGAGTCCATTATTTGCTGCTAAAAGTATCCCAACCAATTCACCATCTATGCAGACAAATATCCACAGGAGATTGTGGGTAGAATTCAATGGAAGCGCTCGGAGAGAAAGCGGGCGACAGGGAAGGCCAACAGTATGGCAGCAGAGAAGAAAAGGAAAGAGGAAAGAAGACAAGGGAAAGAGCCCCACTGGGTCAGGAAGAGAATTAGAACACACTGTGTTGTGCAAATTAAGGAAAGGAAAAGGCCCAAGGAAAATACGCGATGGGTAGAATGAAACCATGCAGAAATAAAGATGAATGAGTTTTGCAACAATAGAGCGTGCGGAGGCCTGGGGGGGCAGGGATCATGATTTGCTGGTTGACTGACTGCCTAGATGATTGATTTGACAGCTTTGGTCCCCCTCACTGGCCACTCCATGGTGGTCGGGATGACCCTAGTGTCCAGGACTTGTGAAAGCCACATGTCCAGGGCTCCTGGGACTGTGGAGTTTACAGAATGCTGTCCATTGTCACACCGGGAGTCCTGGCACCTGGTCCTGACCCTATCTTCTGCAGACAGAACATGAAACAGTTTGTTTATCAGTCCCAACTTGAGGCACTGTCGCTTTGTTGCATTCTTGTTACCAACACCGGGAGCAGCCCCGCTCCTGCTCATCCTGCTTCCTCCTTCCTTTCTTCCTCCTTGCCCTTTACTAGCTGACTCCGTGTTTCCTAGCCTTGGTCATGTGGTTTCCCTGCCATGAATGTCCTCCTTCCTCATCCCGTCTCCGCTTGTTTAAAATCCCACTTCCTGATGCCTTCTCCAGGAAGCCCTCCCCAGTCTCCCCCAGATGGAAATCATGGCTAGCACTTCCTGCACTCGCTCTCATTCCACTTGGCTTGAACTTCACCTAAGCACCAGGGAGAAGGTATTTTGGGGCCTGTGTGCTCTCCTGGAAGGCAAATAGAAAGACCCCGAAATAAACTCACCTATGAAAGCAAACAGCCTGCACAAACTCTGTCCCCCGTAAGAGCAAAGGGGTGGGTGCAGTGGAGAGAGAACTGAGCACACCCTCTCCTTCACCTATGACCTGGCCCTACCCCTCTTCCCCTCTCAGAAAATCTCCAAGGTAGAGCGACCTTGGCAAAGCATGCTGGGACTTGCTCAGACCCTGGCTATGAATAGCCCTGCGGGGCCTGGCTGTGCCCTGCCCAACTTCCCTACCTTCTGAGAGTGAGTGACCTCACAGGCTCCAGATAAATGCCCACTTCCTTTTGGGCCAGCCTTTCTCTGCGGCCTTCCCTCCTCTTGGCCTCTCTCCTGGGCTCCAGGCCCAATGTCTGGCCACTCTGTCTTATCTCTCTTTCTCATTCTTTATCGGTCATTGTTTCTTTCTCTGTCTGCCCATCTCTCTGAGACACTGTCCTTGTCCTTCCCCACCTCCCTTCCTCACTCCCCAGTCTCCCTGAGAGGAAGAGCCTCCAAAGAAAACAACAGGCCTCCTTGCAGGCAAGAAGGGAGAGATCTTACCAGATCCCGGGGAACAGACCCACAGGATAAAGGGCTTTAGCCTGTTAGGATCCTAGAAGTCAGAAATGCAAACTGTCCTCTGACTGGTGTCTTAAAATGGCAGCCAATTTACTTTTTTGTGGGGTGCACCCCTCTTAGAAAAAAACAAACAATAACAAATGACCAGTACCCTCAGTTTATGCCTGTCTACTTATTCATAAACCATAAATAATTGTGGTGAAGAATGCTAGTTGCCTCCCAATATACTGTTTCCCTTCTTCTACAGTGTTAACCACCTTAAATTTTAGCTGAACACACAATCAGTTTAAATTAAGGCTGTATTTTCCGTGCCTTAGTAGAGGGATATAACCATTGGGATTAGGTTGTGGCCAATGGGATTTCTTTCTTTTCTTTAGGTGATGGGAATGGAACCCAGGCTTGTGCAGGCTAGGCCAGTGCTTCACCAGAGAGATACACCCCCAGCCTTTTTTATTTTATTTTTGAAACAGGGTCTCACTAAAGTGCCCAGTCTGGCCTTAAACTTGTGATCTTCCTGCCTCAGCCCCCCAAGTTGCTGAGATTACAGGTGACAGTGGGATTTGAACAGAAGTAATGTGTAAATTCTTGAATTCACCCCCCCACTTTACTACCTTCAGGCTGCCCCTGGAGCATGGGTTTGGTGGAAATCTCTCTTGGACTCTAGATTAGGATAAGCCCAGCAATAACCCAGCAAGGGTAAGGAGACAAGAAAGGAGGAGCCTGAGTCACTTGACAATCTGATGGAGCAGAGGCTTCCTATCAGCCTATCTGTCTGTTTCTAGATACTTCTGTCTAATTTAGGTACCGCTGTCAAGCCACTGAAGCTGTACTTTAACTATGTTGTATTTTTTAACAACATTGTCTGCAGCATAGAACACACATAACACATGGACTGAAGAGGATGATTTTTTTTAATTAAGTTTTTATTTTAGAATAAGCTTACATCTACAGAGATGTTACAAGAATAGTAGAGCAGGTCCCATATTCCCCAGGCCCCATTTTTATTATTAATATGGTACATTACCATGATACATCTGTCACTATTAGTGAACCAATTTTGATACACGATTATTAACTAAAACTCCTGCCTTACGGTGTTATTTTAAAAATCAATAGAAATTTACTATTTTCTTCCCAGCCCAGTGCATCTTGATTGACCCTTCTGGCATGTGCAACCCATGGAGGATACCCTTGCCTTTGATGCTCAGGCCCCTTGTGACCATGCCTGACAGTCTTCTCACTGGTCATGCAACACAGGAAAGAGGCACCCAGAGGGGACACCAGATGAGGGGAGCCTGAGCTTTCCATATTAGAGTCCAAAGAGCTCGAGGACTGAGTAGGTCTGAGAAACAGTGTGCTAGGTATCACAAAGAAGTTCAGAAAGCCTCTTGGAGGCAGTGCCCGGGCAGTGAGCTGTTGCTAGAAGAGGCCAAGCCTGATGGAGAGAAGGCCTGGCATTTCCAAGGTGGAGTCGAGCCCATGCGCAGACTCCAGGAGTGGAAGGAGAAGGGCGAGGTGGGGGTGGGGGTGAGGTGGCATCTGGTTTGCATTAGGAATGTGGGCTGGGAGAAAGCACAGAGCGAGGCCAAGAGGCAGGGTGGTGGGTGTCTGCCCTGAGTCCTGGGGGCTTTCCTTGTTGCAGAGCCTTTCTGTATGCCTCAGAGCCCGGGGCCCTGTGTGCTCCGCGTGACTCCTCTTCAGGGCGGTGGGGTTTTCCTCAACCCTTGGGAGCCTGGGTATCTGGAGGGCAGCCGCGTTTCAGAGATCACTTAGAGCAAGGCTCTGCTTTCCAGGACAGGCCAGGAGATAAGCGTTCTCAGGAGAATCTGGCATCTGTACTCCTGAGTTCACCCATGCCTACAGGACACATCCCTTGCTGCCAGCTTCTGTTCAAACCCTGATTTCCAACCCAGAGTGAGGATGAGGTTTTATGTAGCTATGCAGGCAAGATACCTGGGTGTTGAAGGTGTTCAGGAAGAAGCAGGGGTTCTGGGGCCATCTGCAGTTTTTCTCATCTGAGGAGAAATTAGCCCAGGGAGTTGTACCTAGGGCTTTGCATCCTGATTATCACTGAAGTCTGATTTGTAGAAACATAGGCATAAAATAAGGAAGTCACAGACCTGGGAGGAAGGAACATATGGATCCTTATTATGGAAATAAACCTGTTTATTTGTGAGCATCCCTGAGGACGGAGTCTGGGTCTTATTTCTTTTGGATGTCCACGTCTATTAACAGGTGCTCAATGAATCTGTTGAATGAACTGCCCATCCAGCCATTACTTACCTTATTCACAGCAGACCCAACTGGAGTCTGGGTATCCTGAGTCTTGGGTCTGAGCATGTTCTTTGCTATATGGAAATGCTTCTGGACCTCAGGTGGCCTAGCAGAAGTTCCAGCTACTTTTTGGTTCTGCCGGTCAGCTTGTACCTCTGCCCCGAGAATAACTATGCTCACCTTCTCCTCTGGTGGTTCAACTAAGCTCATTAGAACATGGAGCTAGTGAGGGCACTTGCAGCTGCAGGGCTGGTTTCTCACCTGGGGTACGTTTCCTCTCAGTATCATAGTTTTACCTGTGTCCCCCAAGAAACATCTTTCTTCATCTCTTTGTTTTCTCTGTCTTCTTTGTTTTCCCCAAGACACTCCTGGTGTATCCTACATGGAGGAATGGAAGAGTGTGGTTGGTGGCATTTTGCCTGTGTTGGAAGAGCAACTGGTGCTGCTCCCAATGAGACCATCTTTCCCTTAAGGTAGATGAGACCATAATGTGCTAAGAGGTTAAATTCGAACTCGGGAACCATGAGATTGAGCAGGAAATCCTAGGCATAAGCTCATCTGCCCATAGAGGCATCTAAACCCATGAGAAAAGGACTGCTTAGAAGCCAGGCTGGGAGAAACTGGCTAAGGTCACCCAGGTGCCCAACCAGGCAGGAGGACTGAGTTACAGATTCACAGGCAGCTCCATGGTTCCAGAAGAGGAGAGGAAGCCAGTTAAGCCAACCCTGTGAAGCGACTTTCTCTCCTTTCCCTGTTCCCCAAATCCCATGGCTCTGCTTTCTCCTGCTGCTGGGGAAAAGGGACAGGCAGTAGTGACAGCCTAGAAGACATGATGGGCATGCTGATCTTCCCTTGCTGGAATCCTCTTCAGTGTCCTTGTAAAGATTGGTTCCAAATTTACCACAATAAACTTCAACTTTACTCCAGGTGGAAATAAAACAACACAAAGTTAGTATTCTTGGTAATCCATCTCTAGCACAAATGAATGTCTTGTCAAATGATGTCTAAAATATCTCCCCTGTGGAAGGGTCTCTCCACAGCAGGCCATAAGGATTCTTGTTCCACTTGGGGGCACAGTCCAGGTTCACTCTCTTCCACTTACATACCTGTTCCCTCCTGGAAAGCTCTCAGGATAGGCTCCCCTGCATGCCCCTAGAGAGAGCACTCAGTGGCCCCGGACAGTCACAGAGCCCAGAGCCTTGACAGTGCTAGTTCCCATCAGCGGGCCTTCTCCCAATGCTGCTGCCTGCCACCCCCCTCCCATTTCCTCAGAATACCACTGGGATCCTTGGATGTAAGGCACTTGGCAGCTTCAAGGGTTTCCCAGGCAGCCCCTGGCCCCCTAGACTCTGAATATTGGTAACCTTCGCCCCTATGCAACCCTGACCCTTGGGCTTGGAACCAGAGTCATTAAATATTTCTCTCTCAGTCTCCAAAGGGGGGTAGGGTGGATTGGCTTCTGGGAAGCAGCTGGATTCTCCCCACCATGTGCAACACTCAGAATCTGACTGGGCAGGAATGGTGACCCCGGCTGGGATAAAGCTGTCCCGGCTTCCCCGAGAGGGGAACAACACAACCGGCCTTTCCTCCAGCCGCCGTCAAGTCACCCACGCTATCCTAAGGAGGAATTGGCCCCAAGAATGTAAAATCAGGAAGAGACCTAAACCAATTCCATGTAGCTTAAAGAATTCTATGACTTAAAAAAAAAAAAAAATTCTTAACTTTAACGATTATCTAAGTTTTCCAGGGATAGGGAGGGAGGGAAGCTGATTTCTGATGAAACCTGGCTACAGACAAGTCTCAAAACAGAGATTCCACCTGATAATGTCTGAGAGGCTGTTCTCTGAGTTTTTAAAAAGTCATGGGAATAGATAAGAGTCTAAGGGTTCTAAGTATTTTCTGCTTTGAAAACAAAACTAGCCATAAAGTTTCAATGCTAGAAGGGGACTTTGAGACCATTGAAGCTGACATCCTCTTTACGTAAAGGAGGAAGTCAGAACCCACGTGGTCAGTAGGGCAGGTAGACTGACCCTGAGATAGGAAGCATAGCCTCCCCTCAAAACTTGGAGTCATGTCCTGCATGGTGGCAATGTCTGTAATCCCAGCAACTCAGACAGTAAGTTTGCAGGTTCAGGGTCAGCCTCAGTAACTTAGCAAAGCCTAAGCAACTTTGCAAGACCCTGTCTCAAAATGAAAAATAAGAAGTGCTGGGGATGTGGCTCAGTGGTTAAGAGCTTCTGGGTTCAATCCCTGGTACCAAAAACAACAACAACAAACACCTTGAGTCATATATTCAGGGTCACTTTTCCTCTGAGTCACATCCTCAGTCCTTTTTACTTTTTATTTTGAGATAGGATTTTGCTAAGTTGCCCAGGCTGGCCTTGAACTTGCTATCTTCCTGCCTTAGCCTCCCCAGTGGTTGGGATTACAGGTGTGTGCACCACCATGCCCAGCTAGAAACCAATATATTTACCCAAGGCCTCTTACCCTGCAGCTCTGCCATGCCACATAAAAATTTCTGCCCAGCTGCTATTTTGTTGCACCTGCTGGGTGTGCTCTTTTTTTTTTTTTCTGTATGTGTCATTATGTACATTTTAATGACTTATTTCCCCTATTAACCAATAAACTAGAAAAAAAAATGGGACCTTTGGGTTTCTGCTTGTAAACTCCATGTTAATGACACATTAGTGACTTGACATTAACTAACCTATAACTAATCTCCTACTGGCTACTATCTCAGGTGACCTCCAGCAGCTCTCCAGGGTGGTGTCCTACTTCCCAGCTATGTGATCTTGAGCCAGGACCTAAATTTTTCTCCAGAAGGGAGAAAAGAAGGGAGGTCTACAGTCTCCAAAATACATAATGTGCAAAGTAAACAGAAGGCCCATTGAATCTCAACTTCAGGGCAAAATCCTCTGGAACCCCAGCAACCAGATTAAATTCCATAAATTCCTCCTATTGATTAAAATTCTAGAGCCACCACCGCTCCCTTACTTTGAATTTCCTCATCTGTAAAGGTGGTAAATAATATTGACTATGGTTATTAGGAAAGGTAAATAAGATAATCCATACTTGGCACTTTGATAAATCATTCAATACATGTAAGCACCAGTTGCCGTACAGGGATGGATGACAAATAAAACATTTGCTGTCCTCCGGCTCTTACAGCTCCCCAAAGACGGCAAAGGACGCTAAGTGACTGATGTGACTGACAGACTAATGTAAGAATGGAGAAGATGCTGGTCCAGGTTACTATGCACTGATTTTTCTTTTTTTCTTTCTTTCTTTTTTTTTTTTTGTACCAGGGATTGATCCTAGGGGCACTCGACTACTGAGCCCCATCCCCAGCCCTTTTTTGCATTTTATTTAGAGACAGGGTCTCACTGAGTTGCTTAGGGTCTTGCTAAGTTGCAGAGGCTGATTTTGAACTCGTGATCCTCCTGCCTCAGCCTCCGGAGCTGCTGGGATCACACTGCACCTGGCGCCATGCACTGTTTAGGGAGGTCTGGGAAGATTTCAGAAAGGTTAAGACACCTGAGCAGGTGCCGCGTGACCGAGGCTCTCCTAAGCATGTTGGCGACTGCCCAGCTGGAAGGACACCCTGCAGGGAAAGGAAGACAGGCCATAAACTGACGGGCATCTTCAAGGTGTGTGAATAATTGAGTGAGGGGAGTGAGAAGTGATAGGCAATGAGACAAAAGTGGCTTTGGATCAAGGAGACCTGGGTTCCAATAATGGCTCCCTCACTGACCAGCTGCCTGAGCAAGTCCCTTCACTCTCCGAGGGCCATTTGGAGGGAGAATGCAGCCATGGAGAGGGCATCCTCCAGGCCGGTGCAACATTCTGGAAAGACCATGGCGAAGGATTGACCCACTCCTGGGAACAGTGAAAATGTCAATCAAAGGAGAGGGGCGGGGGGGGGGGGGGGGGGCTGGGGATGTGGCTCAAGCGGTAGCGCGATCCCCCCGCATGTGTGCGGCCTGGGTTTGATCCTCAGCACCACATACAAACAAAGATGTTGTGTCCGCGGAAAAAAACTGAAAAATAAATATTAAAAAAACATCTCTCTCTCTCTCTCTCTCTCTCTCTCTCTCTCTCTCTCTCTCTCTCTCTGTCTCTGTCTCTCTAAAAAAAAAAGGGGGGGGAGGGGTGGGAGATTTTGGAAGCCTGGAGGCAAAATGGACAGTCTGGGGCCCTTGGTAGGCAACTAGAGGTCATGAGGATGGGGCCCCCATGATAGCATCAGAAGCTTTTCAAGAAGAGAGAGACCTGAGCTAGCATGCTTGCTCTGCCCTGCCACGTGTTGCCCTCTGCCGTGCTAGGATGCCACCCAGCACTCCTGAACTCGCCAGCCTCCTGGACCATGATCTAAATAAACCTCTACTCTTTCTTTTCTTTTTTTTTTTTTTTAATTGGTTGTTCAAAACATTACAAAGCTCATGACATATCATCTTTCATACATTTGATTCAAGTGGGTTATGAACTCCCATTTTTACCCCAAATACAAATTGCAACATTCACATTTTTACGTAATGCCATATTATCCAGTTACTTTTTAGTTCTAGCAACAGAAAACAGCCTAAGAGGGGATCAGAGAGGCAGAGTTACTCTCCCAAAGCCAAGGTGGGGAGAAGCCCAGGGCGGAGGGTGGGGGACAGAATGACCAGTAGTGGGGTTGAAACAAGCACTGGGGATTCCTTGAGCCAATGAAGCCACGGTCATTGGTTCGATGGCCATCTGCAGAAAAAGCTGTACATTTTTGTTTTTAACGTCATGTTATGTGGTTCAGATTGTTCTTAAACTATTGTGTACTGCAGAAAGACATATTGGTCCTTTTAGAAGAGGCCAGTTGATGTCATGGGCCAGGCCATAAAAACTGCCACCCAGTGTCCAGGAGGATGAAACTGTCAGAGGGACTGATCTTAAGAGCCCAGAGCGCTGACATGGTAGCAGTCACCCCTCAGGTAGATCTTTCACGTGGGCTCAGTCTCCGGGCCCCCTACCCTGGGAACCACCCTTCTCAGCTAGACCGCCCAGCAGAAGGAAGACCCAAGAGGCTCCAGGAGCACATGTGCCCACAGGAGCAGATCGGACAGCCTCCCCCATCTGGGTGCCCTCCTGGGGGTGGAGCTGTGTGTCTGGGGTCAGCAGAGAAGGGCTATGGGGGTCTTCGCACACCAGGAGCAGCAGGTCTGACTCTGGCCCAGCAAGGGCCTCTCCACTGGAAGCAGAGCTGGCCAGGGCTGCCTGGAGCAGCTCCACCCCCCTGCTGGTTTTCATGGGTGGTGAGCACCTTCTGCCTTGCCTGATGCTCCCAGACCTCTCCGGCATCCTACCCACAGGCTCTCCAAGCCTCATCCTGCTCGCTCAGAAACCCGGTGAACGGCCTAAGCTGGGAGCAGGCGGCAGTCCCCAGGCCTAGCCCAGGCTGGCAGGAGCAGGCCCCTGCCTGCCTCTAGGTCCCTACCCTCCAGCTGTCGCTCCCCCTCCATGCCCACTGGCACCATTTGGCAGAATACAGCCCCCTGCCCCCACCCCAGCCTGGTCCAGCAGGCACAGCTTCAGTTTCCACAGAAACTCTGGCTTTCCTGGGGTTTGGAGCAGGCCAGGCGAGCAGGGAGGTGGGTGGTTTCTGCTGGCCACAGGCTCAGGCGGCCACACTCCTCTCTGAGTTCCAACTGCTGCTGGCTTCTGAAGCCCCTCTCCTCCCACAGCTTCTGGCAGGGCACGGTCACCGCAACTACAGAGGCTTGGCCAATTCTGGCAGAGGGGGATGGGGTGGCCTATTGTTGGTTCCTATTCCTCCACTCCCTGAAATCCAAAAGAGCAGCAGTCGCATGTAAGTGTCCTTTGGAACCTTTCAAATGGCTGTCCGAACTTTATCTCACTCAATCCTCCTGGTTTCTCTAAGAAGTAGTGGGATGACACAGAGGAACCCCTCTTGGCCCCAGGAGAAGCAGAGACTACAGGGGTGAGAGGACCGGGGCTGTTAGAGGGCATAGGTCCCCGTGGAACCTTCCTGTTGTCACATAGTCACTGCCACCACGTATCATGTACCTGACAAGAGACTCCCCAGTGTGTTCCCAGAAGCCACTGTGAAAATGTCTTTTTGCTTTCCATCGCCCCTCCTAGCAAAGAAGAACCCAGAGGCCCCCTCATTTAGGGAGCAGAGAGGGCAGCTGAGGGACAGCAGTTGGCTCTCGGGCAGCCTCACCTTGTCCAGGCACCAGAACCTGCCTTCCTGTCTCTTGTAAAGAATGAAACCCTTTCCAAGGTAATGGGAAGCTAAAGGAAATGACCAAGGATCAGGAAGAAGGCAGGCGGCGGAGGAGAGGCCAGGTCACAGGCAAGTGGGGCTGGAGAGGGAGTTTCCGAATCTTGCTCTGTACACCACTTGGTGGTCCCTCATGTGGACTTTCTGATGTGACTGTGAGATGAGAAGGCTCTGAGGACAGCCCAGGACTATTTACCCCTGAATCCAGAGAGTCAGTCACGGAGTCCAAGCCCCTACCTCTGCTCAGCCCCAACCCTGAATTCCCCCAGATGATGAGTCAGTCTGAATCCTCATCTGCAAGATCTTCAGAGAAGGAGATGCCTTGCTGATCTCTTCCTGGGTCTATACACTTGGATGGTTTCTATGAACTTCCTCGGGTCTTGCCTAAGTCCTTCCTGCTGCATTTTTTAAAAGGCCTCTTTTTGGGGTCTCTGTGGGGCAGAGCAGGCATGGTGCCAAGGAACAGGAAATGAAATCATGATGCTGATCATTTCCCTCTTTTCTTCCCTGTCTTCCCTCATCCTGCCCCATCTCCCTGTTGCCCCCACTCCTGGGACCACTCATCAGATGTCCTGTGACTGTGACGAGAAAGGGCTGCGTGCATGGTGCCCTGATGTGTTGTCGATTTTTGCCATGAGCCTTGAGGCTTCTCCTGCAGCCCCGACAAGGGAAATCCCATAATGAAGGATTTCACGGAGCTCCACACACGGGGGGGAGGCTTTTCTTTCCATCTGTCATTTTACTTTAAGCCTTGACCTTTGTGTTCCCATGTAAGGCAGGACCAAGAAGAGGCTTGGACTGGGGAGTGAACGTCTGGGTTGGGACCCTGGACTGGGTGGCCAGTGAACCAGGGCAAGTGACCTAAGACTCCGGTGGCGTGGAAACGAGAAATTAAGCAAGATATACACACTCGAGAAGTGGAGACGGGAGACAGGCGGGGGGAGTAGAGAAGAGTTTAAAGAAAGGACAGCCCCCTTGGTTTAGGAGTTCCTATAAGGAGGTAGGAAGGCTGAACAAGCTACGAGTCCCCTGATCTAGCCAGACACTCGGGGAATTCATGATTACCAAAGAAAACAGAGGGTTCAGAGGAAAAAATAAAAATTCAAAAAAAAAAAAAAAAATGGGATTTGAAACCAGTTCCTCCACTTGGAGCAAACTTGAGCAAGCTGCTAAGCTTCCTCAACTCTCATTGTCCTCTTTTGAAAGTGAGGGATAGTGACGCAGTCATAGAAGACCTTGCAGGTTTGCTTTGCAGATAAAAGCACTTGGCAGCTGGGCGTGGCAGCTCAGGAGGCTGAGGCAGGAGGATTTGAAGTTCAAGGCCAGCCTCAGCACCTTAGCAAGACTTAAGCAACTTAGTGAGACACTGTCTCAAAATAAGAAAAATAAAAAGGGCTGGGGATGTGGCTCAGTGGTTAAGTGCACCTGTGTTCAATTCCCAATTACCGCCCCCCCCCCCCCCCCCCGACACACACACACATACAATCCTTGGCATAGCACCTGCAAACAGGTAGCACTTCATCAGGGGTAGCTACATGTCCTTGGAGAAAAGATAGGACCTCAACATCAAAAAGCCCAGCCTTCGTCTCTCTTTGCCAACAGGACCCCCTGCACCTCCCCAGAGGGGCCTCGAACCAGCACAAACAGCCGATGGGAAAGCCAGCCCAGGGCTTTGATACCAGCCAAGGGACCATCTTCTGCCCAGCTTTCCCATGTCAGGTCGATAGGAAGACTGAAAAAAAAGAAAAACCCTGTCTCCAAGGCTCCAAGACAAAACACCCGCCCCGCACAGCTTTGAAAGGGCAAACTCTCCAGATGCACAACGATTTTGATTGTTTGAAATGTTGGTAACATTTCATCTTCCCAGAGACCTTGTTCATTTATCAGGGTTCTTAAAACCCTTTTGTTCATAAGCTCGTGGTGGGGACAGAAAACATTCTATCTAATATCAGAGCACAGCTGTTCAGTGACCGAAAGACTCGGGGGGAAGCCCTTAAGAAAGGAAGGGGGGACACACGAGGGACAGAGACATGGGAAAAGTAGCTGGGGCAGGAAAACGGCCCCACAAGCAACAGCTGCCTGGCAGGAATCTGCTGTTTGGGTGGTGCGAGAAAAAGAACCAGCTCGCTGACAGCACAGCTCCACCAGGTCTCAGCAGACAGGGCGGGCAGGCGACAGGGCAGGCCCCAAGGCTGGGCTCCTCCTCTCGGTAGGGTTCCTGGCAATGGCGCGCGAGGCCCCCAGACGGGGCCCCTAAAAATGTTTGAAGTAGGTGTGGAGGCCTGAGTGACATCTTCTTAAGGGCCAGTGTGGCTGGGGAAAGAAAAAAAGTCTAGTGGAAAACTTTGTCCATCCAAGGCCACAGAAGACCAGGCAACATTTTCTAAAAAGGGCTTTGAATGCTGCTGAAAGCACAAGACAGAGTGAGCAGGGCCAGGCCTAGGTGGGGACCCGAGGCCCTGCCATCGGCTGTGTGAGGTGGGGGCAGCCGGTCCTGAGTCTAGAATTTATTTTCAGCTCTTGATTATTTCGTCCTGTGGAACTTCACAGATTAGGATAAGGGAAAATCACCTCCGTGTTTATGAGATGTCTGGAGAGTAGGACATTTTTTAAATGTAAATTTATCTCACATTTAAAGTCACTTTCTAAAAAGAGGGAAATAAACTGGAAGGACTTTTTTATTTTTTTCAGAAACAGAGCTCAAAACCAGGGCCTCATGGGTGTTACCGCAGCCTTCTACCACTGAGTTACATCCCCAGCCCAGGTTCATTTTTTAACACTGAGAATTACAGTTGCCTTGCATGTGCATATTTGTATGTGTGTACTAGTCTGTCATACCAGTGTACTATAGAAATCATCACCATGAGCTCCTGAATCATGTGTGGGTTTGGATTCTGGTGCTGGGTGACCTTGAGAAAATGTTTCAACCTCTCTGGGCCTGGATTCCTCACCAGCACAATGAGAGTAAAGGCACCTACTTTATGGGATTGTTAGGCAAACGACATGAGGGGCTACTTACGAAATGTTTAGAAGAGGACGGGAACCTAAGGAGCCCCACAAAATTAGAAGTTATAATTTTAATAAGATGAGGCCGTCATGAGATTTTGTTGCAGTGAGAAGAACCAAGTCAGGAAACCTGGTTATTAATTTGACCATAAATTGGATCTCATAATATCTCTGGACTTCATTTTCCTCTGTCAGAGGCACATGACCTATCTACCCTATCTGACATGCACATTATGTTCAAAGAAGCTTATGGAACATGAAGGCATTTATGAGCATAATCTACAGTTCAGGCAAAGTGTCCTTATTCTATATTTTAGCACAGCAAACATTCTCATGTAAGGACTTTGAATTACCAGACAATGGTCCCGCCTGATAACCTGACCTGATCTCTGAGTTAGGATTTTGATTCTAACAAACTAGCTACAGAGTGGGGGACAGACACAGAGACAGAGAGGAAGAGACAAAGAACATGGGAAGTTCAATGAGATTAAGGAATCATTGTTGATTTTTAAATTGTGATGTTGCAGATATTTGTGTATGTATCAGAGGTTTTGCTCACAGTTACACATGGAGTAGTCACAGATGCAATGATAGGAGGTTTGGATCTGCTTTAAAATTATCTGGCTGGAGGGGGAACAGGGTTGGGTATTGGCTGTAATCAATCACTGTAGAAGCCAGGTGAGGGGTGCATGGGAGTGAGCTAGATTATATTCTCTACTTCAATGCTTGAAAGTTTTCCACAATAAAACAAAGAAACATCACAAATGAAATCCAAAAAACCAGATCACCGACTAAGCATCCTTGACGGCAGCTGAGGACCAGGTGGAGTTCCAACTAGGAGTCCCAGATCCTGGACACCAGATGAGGCACAGTAATGGGAGAAAACTGGACGCTGGATTTGCAATGTGAAAAGTCAGGAAATTTCTCCAGGTCACAGTTTCTTCCTTTCTAAAGTGAAGAGTGGAGACTCAAAATCCCTCCCAGAACTAACATGATGTCAGTTCCAGGGATCTCAAGTGGCCAGGTATATTGTGCCAGACTTCACGAATTGAATGTTCTCTCTTTCTTTCTTTTTTTCCTTCTTTTTTGTACTGAGGAGTTAATCCAGGGGTGCCTAACCATTGAGCAACACCCCCACCCCTTTTAATTCTTTTCTTTTGAGACGGGGTCTCACTAAGTTGTTGAGCTGGCTTTTAACTTGTGATCCTCCTGCCTCGGCCTCCCAAGCAACTAGGATTAGAGGTGTGCCCCACCATGCCCAGCCAGAATGTTCTCTTTCACATAATGAAACGATTTTAAGATACCAGACATATTCTCTGATTTAAGAAGTACCACAACAGAGTTTCCAGCTAAGTAAAAAATCCTTAATGAAGTGTATCCCTTCTTCCCCAATTAATTTGTAGTTTCAGAGTTGCTTTTATAGTAAAAGTTAAATTGATTCAAACATTCAAAGCTTGGAGAATTTATTCTAAATTCCATTTTTATGAACTGAATATCAACTTGAGGAAAAAAAAAGAATCCTTTATGCTTCTTTCAAAATCAGGTTATTTCTCTCAAAAGAAGAGTCTATTTTCCCATCTTAGCAAGCACAGAGCAAGGGATTCAACCTTCTGGGTTCTGACCAGAAGTTACCACAGGCATGGACTCTCACCATCTGGGACTGGAGATGTGGACAGAAGGGTAGAGGTGGAATTGAGTCTACACTGATGCCTCAGAGCCTTCTAAAAGGTGCATGTTCAATATGGGTCTTTGTAGGAGCCTGTTTTATTGTAACTTCTCTTATAAATAGAAGACAAAAGAAAGAAGAGTAGTTAATAAAGTGTTTTGGTTGCATTACTTTTAGGAAATGTGTTTTCTCCCTGAAGTCTCAGTCCCAAACACTTCTCAAAAGATTTGGGGTTGGGCACTGTGGTGCATGACTGTCATCCCAGCTATTCTGGAGGCTGAGGTAGGAAGGTTGCTTGAGTCCAATAGTTTGAAACCAGCCTGGGCAACAGAGTAGGATTCCCATCTGAAAAACAGAAAATGAAGGGGATTAAAAAAGACTTGGAATAAACTTTTCTAGGGCATCTCTCACTTCTTCTAAGTGCCTATTTTCTCTAGCATCCATTCAATACTTTTGCTCTCTTCAAAGTACCCTGTTTCACTGACCATTGAAAAAGCAGGCAAGAAAGGCTAATAAGCCATCGTGTATTGAATGGCTGCTGCATGCAGACACACTCACTGGGAGCTACAGGAGATAGAAAGGAATAAGAAGGTCCCTGAGAGCAGGGCACACACCTGCAATCCCTGCTACCTGGAGGCTGAGGCAGGAGGATTGCAAATTCTAGGCCAGCCTCAGCAACTTAGTGGGGACCTCTCTCTCTAAAAAAAAAAAAAAAAAAAAAAACCAGGGATGTAGCTCAGTGGTAGAGCACCTGCTGAGCATGTGCAAGACCCTGGGTTCCACCTGTAGTACCAAAAGAAAGAAAGCAAGGGAATGCCCCCGACTTCCTTTTGCTGAGGGAGAAGTCAGAGACAAGTTCTAGACTCTGATACCAGGGTTTCTGCACTGTGTTTGTCCCAGCTTGCTTCTCATTCCCTGAGCACTTGGGCCTCCATTTCCTTCTCTGTTACATGGTGATTGACATTACATCCCTTCTTGGGATTGCTGGGAGGACTGAATGAGATAATCCATGGAAAGCAGTTAAAATAGTGCTTGGCATAGGCCACTATGCCAAGTGAGGCTTGAGCATCTTGGAAAAGCACGCGGGAGCCCACTAACACCAGGAGACACTGTACCAGTGGGGCAATGTGGTGCTTCACCAGAGGCCCAAAGCAATCGGGCTGCCTGATCTTGGACCTAAACCTCTAGAACCATGAAATAAGTAAAACCTTTCTCTTTACGAGTTAATTGTCTCAGGTATTTCGTTGTAGTATCAAGAAGCTGACTAATAATAGCACAGGGTGTCTGAGACTTTCAACACCCAAGCGGCTGGTCTGAGCTTCAGCCCATCCAGGACCCCCTCCCTAAATGAATGTGGAAGGCCTGGACCTTAGGGCACCTAGGCTTCTGTCCACTAAATAGAATTGTGAGTTCTACAGGTAGCTGGCTAGAGGGAGCATCATGGAGGAGGCGTATTGGAGCCAAGACTTCAAAGATGGGTAGGGCTTTAGAAGTTAGTGGACAGAAATGATGAACAGGTCAGCTTCAGAGTAGGACATGTCCTCTTTCTAGAGGACCCCTTGGTGGCCACGTCTTCCAGGCTGAGACATCAGGTGCTGCTGGGAATGTGTTCCTCTCTCCCTTTGGAATTCCCAAGCTGCTGCCTGAATAGAAACCTAATTTCTTGCTTCCCTGGCTCTTGGAAGAGCTTCTACCCACATCCCCCTCTTCCACAGAACAGCTCTTCTCAGGTCCGACTGCTGAGGTTTGCCAGCCCTTCCACGGGGTGTTCTCCTCTCCTGGGGCCACGTTCGGTTGGTTTCCTGGAAGCCAGGACTTGTATGTGTGCACCGCCCAGGGCAGGGTTGCCAACCTTAGGGTGGGGCTTGAGGCCTTCCCTGGCAGGCCCCCAGGCTTGTGGCTGCTGTCTAGTCACCCTTCCACTGCCCTGCACCCTCCAGAGTTGCAGGGACACGGTGTCACTGGATCCCCTTCCCAATTCAGCTTTTGAAAAGTTGTGTTTCAAATCTAGATTCCACCAGTTACTGGCTATAGAATTTGGGTACATTGCTGGATCCTCCCTAGTCTCAGTTTCTTTCTTCATAATACGGGAACTATAAAAAACACCTCATAGTGGAGCTGTGAATTAAATGATCAGCCACAAGCTGCATAGTAGATAGAAGAGCTGAATACATTTTGGCCATTATTGTCACCCCCTGGGCTCCCCCGAGCCTGAACCCAGCAGAGAAGACTGCTCACGCAATAGTGTTAGGGAAAATCTTGTACTTTCTTCATTTTTCCAGTTGAGGGTCAGAAAAAAAAAAAGGGTGAAGCAAGGCTGAGTCCCTGGAATACTTCTGCCCAGTGTCCCACATCACAGGATGTGCCCATCCTGCTCCGAGTCCTCGTCCCCCTCTGGCTGCAGTCCTCCTTCCCCTCACCATCGACACCCCCTCCTTCTGCAGAGATGGTGAACACTCTGGCATTGTTTCTTCCGGCCAATGGCTTCTCCCTGGCCTGTGATTGGTACCCCCCGAGATTCCACTGCAATCCAGGCATCCCAGCTATGTCAGCGTGACTCAAATTGTGTGTGTCTGACATCCACATGGCCCCGTAGAAGGCCGGCTCCAGCAAAAGGTTATTTGGAACACTGCTGAACGTTTGATGGCTGTCAAGTTATCTTTTTGGGGTCGGGCCATTAAAGTTGCATCTGATGTTTTAGGGAACAGAGGAGATAAACTGCATGTTGACATCCACTGGGGCACAGAGCAGATTGTTTTGGACACAGACACGGTGGCAGCTTCAGCTAGGTGGGTTCCCCCACCAAACTCTAGTTTTTCCTTCCGCATGGCTATTTTACTCGAATGTAGAGCAGAAACAATTTCCAAAAGCAAAGCACAGAGACTGCCAGAGGAACAGATTCAGTAAAATCTGGGCCTGCAGGGTCCCCTACAAAGCACGTGGCTCTATTCATCGGGCTTCTATCATCTGGATCAGAGAGCTCTCGGGTCCATCTCTAAATTCTCTCCCTAATCTGTATCATGAATCCTGAAAAAGCTATTTTTCTAGGCAAACCTAAATCCTGCCTGAGTGCCTCTTAGCTCATGCCCCCGGTACCTCTCTCTCCACGTGACCCCAAGGGGTCAAGGAGTTAGTGGCACCAGCCGATTCTTAGTCCCCCGAGCACACTGTGTACCCCTCCCACTCTTCTTCCTGTTTTCCAGAATAGTCTTTCCTTCTGTTTCTCCCTGCTGTACATCCAACCACAGGTCCTACAGACAGGCACACCGACAGCCAATACTATGCAGATAAGCAGACCAGGAGTCACAGCGCTGGTCCCTGAAGCCAGGACTCCTGGGCCACCTCCTCCATGCAGTCTTCTTGGTCATCCACTCAAGAGAGGTGACTTCCAGAGTCACCTCAACTCCCTTAACATTTAGTTGGTCCCTACTAACCTCTCCATCATATTAAAGTCAAAGGTGTGTGTGCGTGTTGAAGAAGGAGCTCTTGAGATGCTCATTTTCTTTCTTGGACTGCTTGATTAATAGAATCAGGACCTTGGGCATGGTGGAGGCTGAGGCAGGAGGATTGCAAGTTCAAAGCCAGCCTTAACAACTTAGCAAGGCCCTAAGCAACTCAGTGAGACCCTGTCTCTAAATAAAATACAAAAAAAGGGTGAGGGATGTGGCTCAGTGGTGAAGCACCCCTGGGTTCAATCCTGGATACAAAAAGAAAAAAAAAGAATCAGGACTTTGAGATTTTTCTTCCCCCACTGACACCCAAATACACCAAGAAGCGAGTACCATGATGCTCCATGGAATGTTACTTTAAAAAGCACACAACTGGGGAGGGATGGCACCCAAGTGCCCACTCATCCTGGGAAGTCATTAAATCATGATACATCCTGACTGTTGAAAAGCAATCTGTGCTTGCAATGAGTCAAGTAAATCCACAAGTACCTGCACAGAAAGAGGATTGTTGTGAACTGAAAAATATCAACTCACAGAACAAGATGTCTGGCATGTTCCTGCTTAGGTCTTTCAACTTTCATGTGGAAAAAAAAAAAATTGGCCAAGAGTAAAGATCTCCCTAAGGTGATTGAGAAGGTGGTGGGTTATCTGAAAATAAGAATGAGAATGAGAAATGAGAAACCATTACAAAAAAATTAAACACACCTTAAACATTTTATCTGGCTAATGCACACATATTCATCAACTTCTTGATGTCAGGCCAGCCTATTTTTAAGTATGGGTCTGCTGATTAGAGCTCTCCATTACCTTTCATGTGTAAGCCACACTCATCATGCATTATGTAAGATTTCTAGTTTCATTTTCTTTAAAGTAGAATGTGAAGTTGAAGATGTGAAGATAGTAATTTGAGTGTAGGCTCTTCAATCATGATAGAAGCTGTGAGATCTCTCCAGGCACCAGTTTCTAATAGGTAACATGGGGCGTCATAACAGCACCCAGAGGAGCTGGGGACACAGCTCAGCATAGAACATGAGCTTGGCACGCGGGATGCCCTGGGTCCCGTCCCAACATCTCTAGATGGAGATATAGATATCTACATCTATTTTACTTTCCCATCATTGTAGTCCAGTGAGACGATGAAGAAGCAGGGCGGGGTCACTCTATCTGGGACCCTGGCCATCTCTTCCTTCTCCTCAAACATGCTCCATGTCCATAGGTACCAGGAGGAAATGAATATCCTACCATGAAGCAGAAATGAACAAGCCTGCCACGTGCCAGCCCCGTGGGAGATGCCACAGCAGCGCAAAGCTTAGTAAGAGTTCTGGTTGTCAAGGACGTGATAATAAAATGGCAGAAGGTTGGAAATACCTGGGAAGGTACTAATAGTAATAAATAGAATATCAGTTAGGATATTTTCAGTTATAAGTGATATAAAAAACTAATTAAGTAGTTTATTTACTAAAATTTTTAATTGACTCAAGCAATGGAAAATTCCAGAGGTCGGGGACTTCAGGGGTTGCTTAAGCCTCTGGGTCCAGTTCCTTTGATTTTCTCAGTTTTGCCTCTCAGGACAGACAAACTGCAGTCCTGCAAGTCACTCTGAGGGAGTCAAGTTCATGAACCCAACTCTTAGTCACTCTAACTTGACAGACAGGATTATGTTGATCAGCCTGGTCGTTAGGGCTCAGCCCTCCATTTGGTGGTAGAGTCAATTTATTAAGCACTTCTTTCACGTGTCAAGCACTGTGCAATTTGCCTTTATACAGATTATTCTGTTTAACTTAACAATTACCCTACACTGTAGGGTAGGTGCTACTAGCATCTCTTGTTGATGGTTGAAGAAAGTAAGTCCCAGAGAGGTTAAAATCATATCAAGTGAAATTTCAGAGGTGGAAACTATGACACAGTAGGATAACAGAGAGCAGGATCAGACAGATGTCAAGGGTTCCACATATAGATGAGTTTTTCCCAGTAATTTGAATTCAAAGGTTGCACAGCTAATGCATGGTAGAGCCAGGATTTATACCACCAAACTTATGCCAACACTTAAGTTCTGAGATGGTTCCTGACATATAATGCCAACAATATTTGCTGGGTAAATTGGAACGGAGGAGCACTTGTCTAGGCTGCAATGATGATGAGAAGGTAGGTCTTGAGGTAGGTCTGAAGCAAGAGGAAAATCATATCAAGTGAAATTTCAAAAGTGGAAACTATGACACAATAAGATAACAGAGAGCGGGATCAGACAGATGTCAAGGGTTCCACGTTGAGCTGAGTGAGTTTTTCCCAGTAATTTGACTTCTCTAGGTCCATAGGTGAAATAAGAAGTCATCCGAGTGAATCAAAGACCAATGGGAGACTCTAAAGAGAGAACTGGGCTGCAAATATGATTCTGGACCAGTGAAAGTCAAGCCAAATCTTATGGCAAATGGAAAGGTCAAAGAAGACTACAGAAGTCCAGGAGTTCACAGTATGACAAGTCTACAGAGATTATTCTATGGCTCCTTCACCACTGCCAGCTCAGGAAAAGGAGGGGGTGATGAAGATGAAACTTCAGACATCTTAAGAACATACTAGCCAGGCGCGGTGGCACACACCTGTAATCCCAGCGGCTTGGGAGACTGAGGCAGGAGGATCAAGAGTTCAAAGCCAACCTCAGCAATGGCGAGGTGCTAAGCAACTCAGTGAGACTGAGTTCAATCCCCAGTACACCCCCCTACAAAAAAAAAAAAAAACATACTAATAAAGATAACAAGATGTCTGGCATAGTGCTTTATAAACAGAGATGCTCAATAGAAAGTACAAGATTTATTGTAGAAAATAAGTTGTTTTTTCTTGAAACTTTTTATTCAAGGATTCAGAAGTTGATTACTTGCTTCCAAAGATAAGAATCCATGTAGGTTCTTCTGATACTCTTGTTTTTTGTTTTGTTTTTCTTTTTTCTTCCCCCTTCTATAGCAAATTTGAGATGAAGAATACCAGGTGTCACTGAAGAAAGAAAAGTTACTTAGTCATGTTCTCCCTCACTAAGAAAAACACCAAAACCCAAACAAAACAAAACAAAACAACAACAACAAAAAAAAAAAAAAAAAAAAAAAACCCAGCAAAACAAAGAAGGGGAGACTATCACAGAGGAAAATGTCAGAATAAACACTGAATGAGGAATCTGGAAACTGAGGTCATGGATCTTGTTCTTGCATTAACCAGCTCAGTGGTCTGACCATGTTGGGCAGCCATTTACTCAGATGCAAAAGTAAAGGTGTGAATAAGAGCATCTCAGTTAACTTCCAACTCTGAAATTCTGTGAAATTTGTTTCCTCTCCTAACACTGCATTTGCCTTCTTTACAAAAGACTATAATCACATTCCAGGAAAGATTGTCTAGGGGCAAAGTCACATAAAAATGGAAAGCAAGGGAAGGCATGAGAGTTGACCTCACGTGTTTGAAAAACTCTTTAGTCATATAGGGATTAGATTTATATTGTGTGAGAGTCCAGAGAATAGAAATAAGATCAAAGAGCAAAATCAATAGAGAAGACAAGTTTCTTCTGTTCAATACAAAACAGGTTTTTTCCCCATGTAATGTGGAGCTTTGTTATTGAGTGCATATACATTTATAATTATTAGATGGATTAACTCTTTTTTTTTTTGTACTGGGGGTTGAACTCAGGGACACTTAACCACTGAGCCACATCCCAAGCTCCTTTTTGTCTCTTTAGAGATAGAGTCTCACTGATTTGCTTAGGGTCTCACTATGTTGCTGAGTTTGACGTTGAATTTGTGATCCTCCTGCCTTAGTCTCCCCAGCTGCTGAGAATACAGGCATGCGCACCACACCCAGCTGGATTGACTCTTTTATAAAATGTTCTTTTTGTGTCTAATAGTAACAATTTGTCTGCTTTGTTTGATATTGGAATGACTACTTCAGTTCTTTTTCTTGCCTACTGTTTGCCTGGTATATATTTATCCATCTTTTTTTTTTTTTTTTAAACTTATTTATCTTGGAATCTTAAGTGTGTCTGTGATAAGACAGCATATAGTTGGATCATGTTTTCTGCATCTATTCTTTCTCTTTTGATTAAAAAGTTTAGTCCATTTACATTTAATGTGATTATTGATAAGGTAAGATTTATGTTTTAATTTTGCTATTTGGTTTCTTACATATATTTTGACTTTTTTGTTCTATTCCTCTATTAGTATCTTTTGTATTAAATACCATCTAGGGCTGCAGTTTGTAGATCAGTGGTGGAACACTTGCCTAGCATGTATGAAGCACTGGGTTCAATCCTCTACACCACATAAAAATAATTAAATAAAATAAAGTTATATAAAAAATGATATCACCTGTTTAAAAAATGCAATCTAGTGTGTCATTTTAATTTTCTTATTCTTTCATTGCATAGATACATTTGTGGGTGACTGAGGATTATAAATAATATCTTAATTTAAGACAATCTAGTTTGAAGTAATGCCAAATTAACTTCAGTACAATATGAAACTTTATACCACTTACAGTACTATTTCCTCTCCATCTTCTGTGCTGTTGTTATTATAGTTACATCATTATGTGCTATAAACCCATCAACACAGTTTTATAAGCATTGCTTTATGCATATAAGCATCTTTTAAATCAGATGTAAAAGCTTTTACAAAAAAGAAAAATCTATATTTTATTTTTTATATTTACTTAGGTAGTTACCTTTATCAGTGCCTTTTATTTATTTGTGTGAATCTGAGCTACTGTCAAGTGACTACAAGAATTCCCATTAGTATTTTCTTTCCTTCCTTCCAACCACCCTTCCTTCTTTTCTCCTTCTCTTTATTCTTTCCTTCTCTCTCATCCTCCCTTCCTTCTTTCCTTTCTCTCTCCTTATTTTTCTTTCTGTCCCAGGAATTGAACCCAAGGCATCCCACACACTAAGCATGTTCTCTACTACTGAGTCACACCCCTGACTCCCCTCAGTATTTTCTTGTGGGGAAATCTGCCAGCAATAAAATCTCTCAGTTTTTGTTTATATGGAGATATCTTTCTTTCTCCTTCATTTTTGAAGCATAATTTTGCTAGATATCCAATTCTTGGTTGACTCTCTTCTTCTTTCAGCACTTTGAACTTGATATCGCACTACCTTCTGGCCTCCATGGTTTCTGATGAGAAATCAACCATGAAACTTACTAAGGATTGCTTGTATAAGGAGAGTTACTTTTTTTCTTTCTGTTTCCAAGTTTCTCTCTTTATATTTTGAAACTTTGACTATGATATATAGAGCAGCAACTCTCCTTGAGTGTATTCTACGAAGAGTGTGATGAATTACTTGGGTGTGTAGATTAAGGTTTTGAAAGAAATTTGGGGAATTTTGAGCTATTCTTTCTTTAAATATTCTTGACCCCTTTCTCCATTCCTCTCCTCTAGTTTCTCCAATTATGTGTATGTTGGTAGGCTTGATGGTGTCCCACAGATCTCTGAAATGCTTCACTTTCCTTCATTTTTTTTCTTCTACTCTTTGGACTGGATGATCTCCATTAAACTATCTTCAAGCCCATCAATTGCTACTTCACATCTGCTACTGAGGCCCCCATCGTGAATTTTTCATTTTCATTTTCACGCTTTTTAATTTTAGAATTTCTATTTGACTCGACCTAATAATTTCTTTATTTTTATTCATATTTCCTATTTCATATGCCTTAATTCTTTGGAGATGGTTTCAGTTAGTGCTTTAAACATATTTGTAATTATAATAGCTGATTTAAAGTCTTTGTCTAATAAGTGCAATATCTGGGATGCCTCATGTAATTTCTATGGATTACTTTTGCCCCTTTGTATAAACCATACTTTCCTGTTTCTTTCCATGCCTCATATTTTTTAATTGGAAATGGACATTTTAAATAATAGATGTGAACTCTGGAAACCAGAATCCCTCCTCCCCTTCACCAAGTTTATTATTATTGTGATTTTGCTTACTTGGTGACTTTGATAGACTAATTCTATAAAATCTGTATTCTAGATCATGTTCAACTTCCAAAGTCTCTCTTTGGTTTGCTCAGTGGGTTGCTAATGGCTAGACAGAGATTTCTTTAAACACTTTAAGCCACTATGTCTTCCAGCCTTTGCCAAGGCACTCTAGGTAGTGAGAGATGAACACCTTCTCAGGTTTCTCCCAGGCATACACAGAGTTATGTGTATGTGTATTCTTTACATTCTCAAGAACATGTCAGAGTTTTTCAGAGCTCCCCATGGACAGCACATGTGTTAGATTTCCATTGCTGTAACAAAATACTTGAGATAATCAATTTAAAAGGATGAAAAGTTTATTCTGTCTCACAATTTTGGAGGTTTCTATCTGTAGTCTCTTGGCCCCACTGCCTTTGGGCTTGTGGTGAAGCAGTATATCATGGAGAGAATGCATGGTAGAGGAAGATGTTCACCTCATGGTGGCCAGAAAGCAAAGATAGAAACATGAGGGATTAGTGTCCCAATATCCCCTCCAAGGCACACCTTAATGACCTAACTTTCTCCACTATACCCCATCTTCTAAAGATTCTACCTTTAGATCACAGTCTGCCTGCCACAGGCTGGGGGCCAACCACCTTTGGGGGACATTGAAGATCCAATTATAGCTGCACAGCTCCCAGTTTTTCCCTTTAATTTCCGTTTTTGTCAATCTCTTGTTATCCCCAGCTGGTGTTGTCACCACAGGTAGCTGAAATGTTAAACAATTGCTGATGATTGTTTTGGACAAATAGAGATAGAGCTGACTGCAGGCAGCAAGTTCTGAATCAAATAATAAGCCCTGAGAATAGAGCTTTTCCAGAGAACTGTCAGATAAATCAAGCAGTGACTTTTAAAAAGCAAAGAGGTTTGGAAAAGTGATAGGACAAGGGCAAACCTACCCAGAGAGGCAAAAGTCACAGGCACTTGTGGTCTGGTAAAAAGCAGGACACCTAATTCAAAAGTTCCAAGTAGAGAACATCAAAAAACAGATGTCAGCATTAAGAAATATCTAGGCCATTTGGAGTGCATTCTTCATTGATGAAACAAAATAAATCCAGCAAAGTAAAATATTTACAGAAGAAAAACTCAGGAGATATGGCAAAATTCAACAATATTGTTTAAATGAAAATAATTCATGCAAAATCCTAACTTCTTTAGTTTCAGGAGTCAGGGGCACTCCTTTAGTCACAATCATGCTATTGATAGGTATGTGATTGTGGGTGTAAGCGAGCCACTGTCCCTCTCTGACCCTGAGTTATTGTCATTGTGTAGGAAGGGCAGTGGGGTGGGTAATGCTGGGGATCAAACCTAGGATAAGTGCTCTAGCACCTGAGCTAAACACCCACCTCAGTCCTAAGGAAGGACAACCTGGTGTCAGCGTTTCCTAAATTTCACTTGTTGGCATACAACTTATGAGATGTTTAAAAACTGTATCTGCAAATAGTTTCTTCAATTATAAGTATATTCTTATTTAATTTTTTAAAAAGGTTCCTTTTTTAAACTTAAATTCTACAGTAACATTTGTGAAATTATAAGTTTAATATGTTACATCTTTTCCCCTGATGTTCATCAAAATAAATCTCAAATCACTAAAATATAAAATCCTCCTCTGTATGCCATCTACCTCATTATGGAAAACATTGGGTTTGCTATCTAAGATTCTTTCCACTTCTGTGATTGTGATGTGTAGCTTTTCTCCTGTCCCTTTTGCTGAAGTTGGAAGATTATCTCATAGTACATGTCTGTAGCAGGGAGGTAATCTAGAATTTAGAATGGATTGGCTTGAGATTAAACCATATTGGTCACAGCGAACAATGAGTAGGGACACCACAGGGCTGAGATGTGGCATGGGAATGCCCATATCTTCACTGAGTATATGAAATACATTAAGAGTTCCTCAGATTCCCAGAGCTGAAATGTTTCTTAAAGGAGATACCACAACAGAGATTAACATAATAATAAACTCCACTTGGATTTATTTCAGTGCTTATCCTATGCCAATGCACCAGACTATAAACATTTTCTCCTTAAAGCCACTTATTATCTCATTCACAGATGAGGAAACCAAGGCTCAGAGCAAATAAATGACTTACCAATCACCTCAGCAACTCCTACTGAGTTATCCCAGACCCTTTACCTGATCTTGAAGGCAACTCTGCCATGTTGTAATGGCTTGCACTGAAGCTCATTATATGAGCACAGATCTGTCTCCTTCTAGTGTTTCATCAGAGACACTAGTTCTATTCTCTGGAGCCACAGATGAGGTATGATCCACAGTTGAATTCACTCAATTTTTAGATGAGAAAATAGAGTGCTACTTTGGGCTTCATTAGTGAGATCAGCCTCTAGAAGATGAGTTAACCCTTTTATTTTTCTCTAGACTAGTGCCCCAATGGACTACAGCTTGCTTACTCCAGGACCCTGGGGTCAACTGAGGCAAAGATGGCAGACCATGGTCTTACTGTGTTTTGCTGTAGCTGTCTTAATGGTGTGTAAGTTTCTGAAGTTGCTCCAGGTGGCTCTTTCTCACTAGTCACACATTAAGAAGGTTGTAACACTTTCAGATGGATATAGTGGATTAGTCAGGATCCAGAAGAAGGTAGCCTGCTGGGGCTAAGGCCAACTGAATAGATGAGAAACAGTAGAGCAGTTTAGGGAGAAGAAGATAAGGGCACGGGCATCCACAGATATCTGCTCAACTCTCTGTATAAATGAGGGAAATGGCTTGTTCTTCCTTATATCATTGGCCAAAGATAGCAGGTTACAACTGCCAGGAAATAGGAAGTTTGGACCTCTGGCTAACTGTGTCACCTTTGGTAAGTCATTTCACCTATTCTTTCTCCAGGATCTGAATGTGACATGGTTTGGGGGGAAGATTCTTTAAAGAACCTGGCTCAAGGCTCATCATACATTAAGTAGATGCTCACTAACAGTTACTAAGTTTGGATTTGGATGAAGTATCCTGTTCAACCCAAGAAAGAAAAAGTACAACACAGAACTGTTCAACAGTGGGGTGACCTCACTCATATAAGCACCTCATCAGCAGAAATGTTTCAGTGGAGGCATCACTAATCTCTGTAAGGGATGCTCCAAAGGGGTTCCTCCATGATGGATGGGAGTATGACCTGGGAGACTCATGGAGTTTCTGGACACCCCTAAACTGCTGTGATCTCATCTGAGTCTCGCTCCAAGCTACATAGTGCTATGGTTTAAGTGTGATCAGAGTGTCCTCCAAGGCTCCACTGTGATTAAAGTCTTGGTCCCTAGGGCAGCACCATGGGGAGGTGGTGGATCCTTTGGGAGGTGGGGCCTAGTCAAAGTCTCCTGGGTCATCAGGGATGTGTCCTCTGGAAGGATTGTAGGATGTCAGTTCCCCCTCCCCCACTTCCTGTTTGGCAATGTAAATTCTTCCTGATCTTGAACTTTGAACCTCCAAAACTATGAACTCAATAAGCCATTATCTTTACATATCTTTACATTTGCCTCATGTATTTTATTATAGTGATGAAAAGCTGACTAATATAGCTGGTGGCAGAGTGACAAATAGAACACACTTTCCCTAATCCCAAGTACAGGGCTTTCTCCATGATACCACAAATTTTAAAAAATTAAAATTTATAAACCCGTTTAGAAACTATCTTAAATGCAATTATTTGTTAATGACTACAAGTTCCTCTTTTTCAGTAACCACATTTTAAAAGGGAAACATGTACACACATATAACTTGGTAAAGCAAATAATTTATATCTTCGTGAAAACTGAAGTTTCTTTATGTTCAAAGTAATGAAAGTGAGTGAGAAAAATGGAAGACAGCACAAAGCTTTATTTGCTTGTTCCTAGATATTAGGACATGCCAGAAGTCATGTCTCATCCGAAGAGTGTAACCTCTTTTCATCAGAGGAGGAATTGATTCTCCCCGAGTTCCCTGTAGCTCAGAATGAGTCTAATTAAAGAGGCTCACAGCTCAAAGGGCCACACATTGTCACTGAGTCACCTAAAGAAGGAGCCACAGGTTAGAATGCATTCCAAATTAAGTCTGTTTTTTTTTTTTTTTTTTAATTTGTTCTTTTTTAGATATACTTGACAGTGGAGTGTATTTTGGCATACTATATATCCATGGAGTATAACTTATTCTAATTAGGATCCCTTTCTTGTGGTTGTACATGATGTGGAGTTTCACTGGTGGTACATTTATATTTGAACATAGGAAAGTTATGTATGATTCATTCTACTGTCTTCCTAAACTCTGCCCGTATACATTCTGTTGGGGGCTCTGTTGGAGAGGCAGGAATAAGCACCAGGTTAGTTTACACCACCTGCAGGGATTCCCTTAAGCACTTTGGAACCAAGTTGCGTTCCATGCATTCTTGTATTCTTTCTATTTATGAAGTTTTCCATTCTATTGTATTGACTTAGGACAAGGAAAACAGCATTTTCCATCCATTGACAACAGGTACCAATTGCCTGCTTATATGAGGAACTGAATTTAAGAGTTCTAAGGCTTGATGAGTTAATAACTCCCAGACAGCTAGGGAGCAACAGAATACCTAAATATATAATTTAAGAATCCTTAAATAAAACACAAAATGTGTAAGAGATGCCATATAGATTTGATTCCTGTTTCGATGATAATAATAAAGTCATGGAAATTTTTTAGAGATGTAGAACTGAAAGGGAAAATTTTGATCATTCATTACAGACAGTTAATTTTGTAGATGAGGAAACTCAGTCTCAGAAACACATAAGCTATCCCCAAGGTCACAGTGCGAGTTGGTGGCAGAGCTGGAACCACAATGAGAGTTTTTTTGACTTGTAGGCCAGAGCTGTTTCACCCAAGTGACACCAATGGCAAAGACAATCTCTTCTGCCTCGATTCTAGGAGACATGCAGTCTGTTAATCACAGATCTATATTTTGCTCTCAATGACTGGGTGACCCAGGGCAGGAAAATGAGCTGCTGTGACCTCAAAATCCCTCACTGAAGGAATGACACACTAATCGATACCCTGTCAAATCAGGGAGAGTTCATTGAGATGAGAAGTAGACACGCTGGGAAATAGAACTACTCAAAAAAAAAAAAAAAAAAAAAAAAAAAAAAAAGAATGCTGTAGAATGATGGACAAAGGACACAGCTCTGTCTTTCAGTACTTTAAACGGACTACCAAAGCCCAAATGTGTGACAAATGACTCAGATAGCCAACCAACTAGTCAACAACAAGTAATCAACCAATGGATGATAAACAAAAAAAGAACAATCTAAGAATAATTTAGGAACATAATAAAAAATACTGTGCAATCCAAGTAACAGTTACTTGACCAGACTGAATTTAAAGAAGATACATGTCCATCTCCCTGCCTTAAGGTAGGTTGTGTAAGATGGATAGCACAGCATCTCCCTCTACACCTTTTCCACTTATGGGTTTACTATTAAAAAAAAAAAAAAAAAAAAAAAAAAAAAAAAAAAACATTTATTGAGTATATTAATTCCTCCTGTACTTAATCACTAAGCAAAGTGCATCTCAGGGACAGGGGCTGTATTATTCTATTCTTTTCTCCTTCCCTGTCTACCTTCAAAAGCATTTATTGAATGTCTAATATATGCCCACGATATCCCCTACACCTAGCAGATTTTGGCATGTGGTAAGGATTCAAATAATCATATAAATGAATGAATAAATTGCAAAAGCCAAACACATTCTCCATGCATAGAAATTTCAGCATATTTGACTCTTCCATTAAAATCACTTAAATTCTGTCTTAATAAATCTGAATGACCCCCCTGGCATGCTGATGCATCTGTGCAAGCATCAGTTTAACATACATGTGATCTCTCAGCATGAATAACCTTGATGAATACTATATAAAGTTTCAAATGCAGACTCCCAGACAAAGAAGGCATATTTATGACAGGCAAATATTCTGTGACAAAATGACATCAAGTCCTATAGTCCATTCCCCTGGCTCCAAGTAAGACTGCATCTAATCTGCAGTAGAAAGGAATGTTTTCCTAAATCAGAAAGATTTCCATTGAATGAAACACACAGTCTTCCAGGCAAAGTCTTAAGTGACTAAATGGAAGGTCAAACTTTGATTTCTTGAGGTAAGTATGGTTTTAATCCCAAATATAGCAAATTTCACTGGCGTTCCATTACTAATTTAATTAAATCATTTGTTAGATGACATAAAATATCTGGTAATTACATTATAAAGAGTAATTGTACAAAATTTTCTTGTATGAATGCAAGTAAATTTGAGCCTTATTCAATATTTCGTTAAGGAAATTTTAAATTAAATATACTATTTTATTTAAAAAGAAGAACAGAACATATATTCAGAAAAAAAGTAGGGGACAGAAATAGCTCATTATTCACCAGTTTATTGAAACCACACAACAGAGATGAAATGCTGTTTGATACAACTAAATTTTCTGATTTAAATGATTTCAGTAAGACCCTCATAGGGGAAAAAAATGGCCTGCACAGACCTAACTCATAATCTCCCCGTTCAACAATACATTTCTTAAAAATAAAGTTTCAGGTCTCCAAATACTTGGTGGTCATAAGCTGCCAGATGTAAAACATTTCATCTGAAATCTCCTATAAACTAACCCAAACTATTTGTTTTAGAACATCTTTGTCCACACCAAGAAAGAGTTTGGGTTCTGGTTTTGCATTGGCGCTATGGACCAACTGGCTGCTTTCAAAAATGGAAACATACAAAGGCACGATGAAGGAAGAGGCTCTGGAAATTAGGCAAAGGTGTTTTCTTGCTCCTTTTTAATCCTATGTGTTGTTTTCCTTTCCCTAGACAACAGGTATACTAATTTTGGTGATTTTTAATTTTCAAATGTGAAAAAATTTAATGTTTTTAGTACTACTTCCCCAAATGAAACTTAATTTTAATATACCTAATTGTTTTACAATTGGATGACATTTCCAAATAAATCAAAGGCTCTCACAAACTCACTGCAAGATTAAGATGGAGAATTATTGTTATCATCATCATCATCATTATTATTAATGAAATGGCTCCAAAGAACTCACTTCTACATATCACAAAGCAAGAATTACTTGGTTTGTAGCTGATGGGACCATATTGGAAGTATGATTTGAGATAGCTGAGAGGAGAAATACATTTGGATTTTTTGCTCTAATTTCACCTCCCACATAAACTCTGATGTAGATTTGTGCTTTTCCAAGTTGTTTACATAATGCTTAGGCACAGACTTTGTTTCAAGGTCATGTAAAAGCAGATGCCCTCACTTAAGGCTGAGGGAAGAGGAAATGCATTCCTCATAGGAGTCTAAATCTAACCTAACTTGGATTGTCTAGCATACTTATACAAACTGCTTGCTTTCTGGTCAATTCAAAAATATAAAGAACATCTCTCCAAAGGTGTACATTTTGAAAGTTAAAAAGCTTTTAAAATAAACTGTTTCATATTTCAAAACTCATTCTTTTTAATGCCAACAAAAGAACACCAAGAAAATAATTTTACAAATTTTTTCAATCTGCCTCTGAAATTTGCCACCAGGAAAAGGGGGGAAAAATGCCTGAGAAGCAAATTATTTCTCTGTTTTTTACTAATTAGTTGTTTAAAGTTTGGAGAATATGAATTCAGCATGTTGTAGAACTGTTATAAATTTTTACAAACAGATGCTAGCAATCCTTATGCTTAATGATTGAAAAATAAAATATGAAATGAAGAATATTTATGAGAAATATTTTATATTGCTATAATTGGTTGTAGCTGATACACAACTGAGTAAAAACCACAAAATCAAAAGAATATTCAATCAAACTGAAAAAGTGGATATTCTAAAAGTGATTGAATGTTTAAATTTGAACAAAATTGAAGCATCCAGAAAACAAATAAAATTGACTATTACTCAGAAAAAAATTCTGCTTGGTGTAGTCTGGACATTTTACAAAGAATTTACATCTACAAAAGTGCTTAACTTCACTTCCTCAACTTAAAAGTCTGAAATGAAGCTGGAGCAAAAATTAAAGGACATTTATCTTTTGGGTTTTTAATACATTTCCTTTGCCTTCTTCCTTTTTTATATCTTAATAATTCATTCCATTTTTCTATGTTTTCACACACAAAGCAAGTGTCTATCAAATCAATCACCTAAAAGTAGGCATTCTTGAATACTTTTCATTCAGACTGAGCCTCAAGAGTAATTACTGACATTTTTATTAATTAGAATTCCTTTTTCAGAACAAACAAAAGGTTTCTTGGGTCAGACTAGCAATTATTAAACGAAAAAGAAATAAATAATAAGTAAAAAATAGAAAAGAATGTCTTAAAACGAAGGAAGAAAGTGCTGCTCATAACCAAACTCTACTCATCTTAAAAAAAGAAACATTTCCACACTTCATATCTGATTTAAACAGAAAACTTCTCCCCTACTTTTGAAACAAATAATTCCATCTCAAATCCACATTTTCAAAGAAGTCCCAAGTTTTCTGCATCTGGTTCCTCCAACAGTCCCTTTGCCTCAATAAGGTAAAAAAGCCAGTTCTGGGTATTTTTCTCCCAAACATCCCCACTGAAGCTCCTTACAGATTTCAGCATTGTTACCATGGGTTTTGAAAATAATGACACATTTCAGCTATCACCTCCCTAGACTGAAAGATTAAAAAGACTTTGCCCGAATTCAGGGTAAATGAAGGTGCGTGGGCTCACTCTGTAGTTGCAGCTCTCAGCTCTTGCACTCTATCTAGAAGGTTCTCCACCACTACGGATGCCACATGGGTATCCAGCGAGCGGGAGGGGGAGTCGCCCACACTTCTGCCCATCTATTTGTAAAAGTCTTTTGACAAAGGTGTTTCTAAATCGACTTGCTCTGAATGCAGCAAAATTCGTGCAATATTGTTCGCACACATCCTCGCAAGCTCTTGCATGTCATTATCATAGTATTAACAAACCCAGATGATATTTAAATAGTGAAAGGGGTGGGGGGGCGAATATGTCGCACGTGAAAACTCTGGGTGTGAGAATAAATACAGAAGTCACTCCCTAAGGAACAGAAAAACACATGCATGTCTCCCTCGGTGGAGAGCGAACCGAGAGCCAAACCGCGGGCGTCGCGACGAGCAATCGCGATATTGAGTCTCAGCATCAAGCGGAACTGGACCACAACCCAAAGAAATCAGCTTTTTCCGGAGCAAAGAGCTGCTCCCGATTTCAAAGTTAAAAAAAAAAAAAAAAAAATCAAGTGCCTGGGGTAGAAGATGGCGGGGGCATGGGAAGGGAGGCTGAACAGGAGAGGCGCAACGCTGGCCCCGGCCGACAAGAGAGCCGAATCCCCAGCTCTCCGCGAGCTGCCGGGGGGCGGCAACGTTGCCCGCAGCCGCGGCGCCCACCGCGAGGGTGCTGGCCCCTCCCCCGCCGCTTCCTCTTGCTCTCCCAGCCCCTTCCCCCACGTGTGGGTGACGTCAAAATTCCGCGAAAAAGCCGCGTGGTGGCTCCCCAAGCAGAGGCGCGATTCCGCCGCCCAGCGGTCCCCTCCCAGGGGCGCTTAGGGGAGGGAGAAGGACCGTGACGGCTGGTTCCTTTTCCTCCCGGGAGGCAAAAGCCCCCCGACGCCGCGAGCCAGACGCCCCCACCCCAATTTTCATTGGAAAATTGGCTTTTATAAAGCAATTGCATTTCCAGTGCTATTTTCGGCCCTGTGAGGCGTGTCCTGAAGCTGAATCAGACAGGAAGAGGGGGAAGTTCGGGTCTTTAATTTTTTTTTTTTTAAACTTTCCAAGGGAGGGGTGCTAGGTAGGTGAATAGACGGCAGGCGCTCTCCTTCTTCACCCTCGCCTCTCGCATCTGCTGCCTTGGGAATCCAGCCCCGGTCCAGGCTGAGATGTACCGAAGGGCAGTTGGGACACAGGCCGGACGGGCTCCGCCCCGCCAGGTCCCCTGCGCCCCAATGACGCGGGGGGGGGGGGGGGTTGCCTAGAGGAGAGGAATCCGCAGGCACTTTCACACCCGGAATCTTCTCCTAGGCGTCAGGGACTGTAGAATCCCAATTCCATCCACCAACCCTCTTTCCTCGTGCTGTACACTTTCCGACTTTTCCTTCTTATCATTTCTCACATTTTTCTACTTTTTTGCCAACCCCCCTTTCTGTGCCTTTTCTCACTTCATCTACTTTTAAATAACCGTCGGGTTTTCACTTTTGATGGGCTGACCATCCATCCCAACTTGAAGAAATGTAAATATAGCCCTATTCTTTGGGGGACCTGGGAGGGAGGTTGATGGCCCCCATTCCTGAGCCTGAACTCCGTCCCCTTCCCCCACCCTGCTTGAGCGCCCCTGCATCCAGGCGGCGGGGCTCGAACCCTGAGGCTTTCCAGCTTTGAGCCGGCCGCAGTATCACCTGGCTGGCCCGCATCTGCCAGGTGAGCTTGAGAGAATGTGTGCTTAGCGTTGCAGGTTCCTGCAGAAATGCGCCTATAAACACCCAACACCCGGCTGCACCCTACACCTACAGGGTTTTGTACACTCTCCAACCGAAACTGCAAAACCCAAGGAGTGGTGGCGGGCGGGGGGGGGGGGAGGCGGGGAGCCGCCCGGGAGGGAATAAAAGTCCAATAAAACTTGCGTTCCTCAAGTTTATCACCGATCCTACAAAGGACAGGATTTCCCCCCGCCATGAGAGTGAAAAGGTGATAAGGAAGAACCTTTTTACCTCCAAAATGACCAGAGCACACTTGCGCTTTTTCTGATTACCTAAGTCCACATGAAAAGAAAATGCGCACGTTTCCCCGGGGGCAACGTGCTTTTTCCCCGTGCTAGGTGGAGGGATTTTAAAATGAAATTAAGGTTTTAACACATGGTCGGAGTGGCGACCAAAAGGGAGAACTCAGTTTCCAGTCCCAGCCTCTTGGAGACATCCTGCCAACCTCCGCACCCTCTCACGCCCCACCCCACGTGTTGGAGGCTGAAAAACGACCAGGGGACTGATTCGGTGCGAGCGAGGTTCACGTTCGGGAACAGTCTGTAATAGGAAGGGGAAGTGGATGGGGGAACTTAAGAGAAGAGAGCCTGCCACGAGGGAAGCACCCGAACTTGCAGGTCTCCATGAATGAAGAGGGCCACAGGGAAGCTGGGGCATCCGCCCGCGACCCTCTCCGCCCCTCCCCTACGCCGGCCACCTCTACCCCACCCCCACCATCCCCCTCCCCGCTGGAATTTCTCTGTAAAGCAAGGAGAGGGTGGGGGGGAGGGGGAGAGGGAAGGGGCAAGGGGGCCCTTGGCTCACTCTAGAGACGGGTTGACGCGCCACCCAGGCTTTCTCCTCCGGGTGGGCGAGCCCCCGGGTCGACCACCCGCCTTTTGCCCGCCCCGCCCCCCCAACTTCGGGAGACCCAGAGCAGGGGATGCTGTCTCCCTAGTGGTGAAGAGACCTTGCTCGGTTAGTTATCAAGTGATGTGAAGAGACTGAAGTCCTCGCCGGCTTCTGTCCTTGCCTGTCGGGTTAGATTTATACTTTTAAAACACCTCTTTCCGCCCCCTACTCTTCTCCCTACTCCCTTCTCCCCCAGCAGCTGTCTTGGATCCGCTCTAAGGTGGCCGAGGAGAAGTTTGAGTGTAATTTAATGTTAAGTCGGGAAGTCCAACTTGACTAAAATCAATACGTGATGAACACTGTACTCGGCCCGAGTGTCATCCGCTTGCAGAGCTGTTTCCTTTTGAGTTTGCAACTAAGGTTTTTCAATGAGTTCTTTTTTTTTCTTCCGAAAGCTAATGGCTTCCACAGCAATTAGACATTTTCCTCGCCCGCCCCCTCCCCTCCCCTTTCTTCACGTATAGTAGATTGGATACTAATTCCCGCTGCCATTGATAAGGTCGCTGGCGCCCCAGCCTCTCCCCGGCCCTCGCCCGCCCCAGTCCCCGCTCTCCCTCCGCCCTCCCTTGGCTTCCTTTTGATGTAGCGGGGAACGCGTCCTACTAAAAAAAAAAAAAAAAAAAAAGTAATCTGCCCGGTAACAATCAGCGCGCAGTAGCAGGAGCCCCAGAGCTATTGGCTATGCAAATAGAGGGAGGGGAGACGGCGCCCCAAACTCTTACTCACCCTTTTAAAGCGATATCCTCCCCCCTCCCACCCACCCCTTCCGCCCCACCCTCGTTTAAAGGGGCTGGCTCCCGGGCCAGAGTTAATCGCCTGCACCTCTGGTTTATTCACTCCCCTCCTTCCCCCTTCCAATCCCGCTCCGCCTTTCAAGGAACCTAGTGAAACGGCTCACCCGGCCCAGCGCCCCCACCCCCCCGCTCGCCTTGTCCCTGCCTGGGCCCCCTTTCTCGGCGAACGAGGTACTCGGTCAACTTCGGAATGCCCGGAGAGCCCAGTCCCACGCCATGCTTACTGCACGTGCCAGCTCGGCCAACTCGCTGGGGGCACTGGGCTTTCGCCCCTTCCTCCCCAAAGGAATACACTGAAAGACAGTGAGGGGTGGCGGTAGGAAGGAGATGAGGAAATGCCACTAAGTCCCCTGTAAAAACAGCCTTGACCCCAGGATGCGTTAGAGCACATGTCACGGCCGACTGCGCTGACAGCGTTTCCACCGCAATCTAAAGCCCTGGATGGCCAAGAGAGGCGCGAACCTGAGGGGTCGGCGAGGATGCAGGGCGAGGATCCGGAGGGGGGCTGAAGCCTCCGGGAAAAAGGAAGGGGTGGCGTTGTTTGCGCAGGGGGAGCAACGGGGAGCCAAACCTAATCCCTCTCTCGCCCCTCTCCCCTGCCTTCCCCTCCCCCTCCCGGGCTATTTCCTAGAAAGCTGTATCAGTGTGGCCACGCTCTGCGCAAACACCTCGGGCGGCTTGTCAGCAGATGCAGGGGCGAGGAAGCGGGTTTTTCCTGCGTGGCCACCCGCCGCGGAAGAACCGCTGAGAGCCCTGCCCCCGTCCTGCGGCAGCCCTGGGCGCCTCGCTGCATCTCCCAATGGTGCCCTAGTGCCCCCAAGAACACGAAGGTTTCTGCTCAAGGATCCCATTCTATCAAGTCAGAGAAGCAGCCCCTTCCTGATACTCATTCTTTCATCCTCATCTTCTCCACACACATTCTTGGGGGGAACGAGACGTTGTTCTGGTCCCTTTAATCGGGCTTGTGAAACAGCTTCGAAGTTATCAGAAACACAAACTTTAGGGACGTAACCTTTATCTTTGGGTATGAGAGGTTGCTATTTTCTAAAATCGCCCCACCCCCGTTATGTTTCACGTATGGGATCTATTTTTAAATTGTCTGAGGTTCACCCCATCTTCAAGAAAATGACCCTCCATTCCTAGATCTTGAATACGTGGGCCGGAATATTAGGATCAAATTTGAAGTCAAAATTGGAGGGTCGCGTTTGGGCATTGGTACACCTACAGAATGTGTGACATTAGAGGGAATGAATAGGAATTAGTGGGTTTTTGTGGGTTCCCCTATCCGGGGCCCCTGGCATGCGGGACTGGATAGAGGGAGAGGGCCCGGGAGAGCTAGGGAGAGGGGTGAGGGGGGAGCGGGGGACCGCGTTTGAAGTTAGGTCGGGCCAGCTGCTGTTCTCCTTAATAACAAGAGGGGAAAGGAGGGAGGGAGGGAGGAGGGGGAGGAACGGGAGGGCAGGGAAGGGGAGGAAAGGGGAGGAGGAACCCGAGAGGGGAGCGAGGCAGAGGGAGGAGACCTAACTGCCCAGCCAGCTTGCGTCACTGCCTCAGAGCAGAGAAGAGCGAGCTGGGGAGAGCAAGACGAGTTTGAAGGCGAGGACCGGTGCGAGTTAGGCAGCCCCTGAGGCTCTGCTCGCCCACCGTCCATCCCTTCCTCTCTTCTCTCCCAGCTTCTCTCTCTGCCCTCATCTTTCCCCCGGAAACCCCCGATTTTGCCAAAGGAAGGAGGTAAGGGGAACCCACGCCCCTCCCCCTCCGACAAAATAAAATAAAACTTTTCCAGTCGAAGAAATCAGGAGAACGAGTCGCTCGGCTGGCCATGGAGCTGCTGTGCTGCGAGGTGGACCCTGTCCGCAGGGCCGTGCCGGACCGCAACCTGCTGGACGACCGCGTCCTGCAGAATTTGCTCACCATCGAGGAGCGCTACCTTCCTCAATGCTCTTACTTCAAGTGCGTGCAGAAGGATATCCAGCCATACATGCGCAGGATGGTGGCTACCTGGATGCTGGAGGTAGGTGTGCAGGCGACGCTCTTTAGGAGCCACAGCCCCACCTGGATTCTTGGCCCCCCCCACGCAGGGACCCAAACTGGGAGAGGACAACCCCCTCGCGGGCCTCCAGATTACAGTGCGTGAGGTTACCCCGCGCCTCTGGGCGAGACGCGTGGCTGCAACTCTTTTCCTTGCTAGATTAACCGAGGGAGGGGGAGGGGGAGGAAAATCTAGGAGAAACGAGGCTGTCCTGGGGCGGGGGTGGGGGAAACATCCCGCGCGCTTGTGCCTGCATGTGGCTTCCTCGTCTTCCCACCCCCATCCCGACCTGTCTTTTGCGGATCGGCGGCTATTTTCAGTGCATGAAGAAGGGAAAATCGCGACCCACAATAAAAGGCAGCCCCCCAAAAGGTCGGAGCAAATTCGTCCTAGCCTCGGTTCCCCGCATGTGGTCGCGACTCCGCGTTGGCACTTCAGGGGGGAGGGGGAGGGAAAAAGGAGGAGGGAGGAGGAGAGAAACGGGGAATTCAGGAGCCCCGGAAGTCGCATTGAAGAAACGCGTGTTTTAGGGGAACCCAAAAGAACCACTTCTTAACCCTCGCTCGGGATCTTTGCCGAGCGAACTGTGTGCCCACGTATGCACAGCTCTGGACCTGCCGTGGTTTCGCCATGTTGCTTTGCAAACTCCAGTTGGAAAGACTGGAAAACGTCGCCCGCTCCCTTAAGCACCCCATTATCCCGACCACCCCACTTCTAGTCCTGCCCTCTCCCCCGAGTCCCCAACTCACAAAGATTACTTACAGTTTGGTTTTCCAGCTTCTTCAGTGCGGAGATTTGGGTGGGGTAGGATGGGGGGAGGGAGGAGGTGTGTGTAGGGGGGGATTTCGGGGCACCCCTAAATAAGAGGTCAGAACCCCCCAGTGCCTCTTTCCGGGGCTCCCTGTTCCCGTCTTTCTTCCAACTGGGCACCAGGTTCCTAGTCTCTGCCCTTGTGGGCCGCAGCCGGACACTCCCGCGCGGCTTCACTCCTTCAAGTTTCCCCTCGGGATCCAAAGCCCCAGGGGTCGAGATACAGACCTTCCAGTCACCCAAAACCTCCGTTTCGGGAAGCCTGGATCCTCTTTGGGGTTTTCACGCCAAAAGGGCTTTTCTAGGATATTTCCTCGATTTTTAATTATTTTTTGAAATCGTCCCCCCCCTCCAACTCCAGCTGCCGCGGCTGCGGCGCTCTTCCTCCTCCCCTCCCTCCCCCGCTCTTCCCCACCTCTCCCCACCCACCCCCCCAATAGCGGCCCCTGGGGCGCAGGGACCCCCTCGGGCATTTTTTTCAATTGTCGGGAATGATAGAGCAGGGTCTGGGGATCCGAATGAGACCAAGAAGGAGACCCCCAGAGCCTCCAGAATATTTTTATTGATTTTTTGAAAAGATGACGAAATCCAAAAAAGAGTGAGTGAGTTAGAGTGCGCAAAGAAGTCGGAGCCAAGGGGAGCGCGGTGGAGCCTCGGGCGGCAGCTGAGCTGTTCTTTGCCTCCGGGTCTTGGTTCTTAAATTCGCCCCCTTTTTTTGGCTTCATGAGAATATCCAAGCACGGATGACCTATCGGATTTTATCCCAGTTTTCTCTTCTTTATTCTTATCACACTTTACTCCCCTCCCCCTCTTACATAAAAAAAAAAAAAAACTAATCTTTTTATTGATTCCATAGACGATACTTTTTCATTCTTTTTCTCTTTTTCTGATACTATTTCCATTCTCCCCCGACCCTTGCCCACTCCCTGTATAGGTTTGTGAGGAACAGAAGTGTGAAGAGGAAGTCTTCCCTCTGGCCATGAATTACCTGGACCGTTTCTTGGCTGGGGTTCCGACTCCGAAGACCCATCTGCAGCTCCTGGGTGCTGTTTGCATGTTTCTGGCCTCCAAGCTCAAAGAAACCATCCCGCTGACCGCGGAAAAGTTATGCATTTACACCGACAACTCCATCAAGCCCCAGGAGCTGCTGGTAATGACTGTCCCCTGCCTCCCTTTCTACTGTTTCCTTCTTGCTCTGTTCTGGCCTGACATTCTGCCTTCCACTCACCAGTCCCAAATCAAATTCCTAGAATCCTGAATAAATCCACCACTGGAGTTTTCAAACGGATAAGTCTCTTTGAATAAGAGAGAGCTATCCTTTGTGTTCCTACTATGTGCCAGTCAATGAGCCAAAGCACTTAACCTACATCTGTGATCTACCAATAAGATCCTCATTGAAATTTGTGTTGTTGAAAGTGTGTGTGTGTGTATATGTGTGTGTGTGTGTGTGTGTGATATCTTAATTAACTGATAATATATTAATTAGGTTCCAAATTTTCAAACACTGAACTCTGAGAAAAGAGCCTGATTTTTCCATTATAGGAATATGTTCACAGGATAGGAATGTGTTGCAGGGTGTCACCTAAGAACCTGGAGGTCAAAGGTAGTGTCCAAGATATTGATAAAGTCTCAAGATACCTACATATAGTGGCTGATCACTAAATCTCAACACACTGATTTCTGAGTAAAGTCAAAATTTGCCCTTTTGTAGGAGTCTGAGGCCTGTTTTCTTAGCTCCAATGGAACTGTGACCTCTCTACAGCCCCAGGGGGTCCTGTCTTGGCTCTGGTTTTCTTCCAGGGAGCCTTTTCCCCACCAAATCTAATATTTTTCCCCTTACAGCTTCATGTGTAAGATGGCCATATTGCAACAGTACTGGAATCATATTCCCTGGTCCACTGGTCCACCTTGGGTGGTTTGCACACCTTTTTCTGCCCGGATTAGAAAGGGGGCCCCCCTTTTCCTGCCCCCTCCTCTCCTTACTGGCAGGGCTTGGGCCTGCCTGCATGAAGTCTAAGTCCGGTTTCTTGAACCGAGCTCTTTGTGAGGAGCCTTCCTTTCTGGGGCTATGCTGCCATCTAGTGGCAGACATGCACATGGTTGGGGGAGGAATTGCAGAGAATGTAGAGAGGGGCATGAATGACTTCACCTTTGAACCGCTGCCAGAATTCAGCTGCTTCTGGTTTGGTCGGAGAGGCCCAGAAAGGTGCTTTTTTTCTGGGCGATCTGCTTCCTTTAATAATAGTGCAAGACGAGTGCTTTGTCCTCGCATTTCCCTGTGAGGAGGAAAGACTGGGATTTCAAGTCATCTTTGAAGATGCTGTTTATTGCCTATTGGGTCATGGATGGGTTTTTACCCATACCTTCTGCATAAAGCCAGGGGAGATTTTAAAGCTTCTGAAGAAACACAGTGATCAGACTTGGGGACTTGGGGACCAGTGTTTTTTTTTTTTTTTTTTTTATCACGAGAGAGCAGGGGGTACAAAAAGGAAACTTCCATTTGGGAGACTGGACATATTCAGGAGGCCCAATTTTTCTAGGATTATCCAAGCTAATTTATATTGTTCCAAATAAACTTTTTTTTTTTTTTTTTTTTTTTTTTTTTTAACTCTCCCATCTCTTTATCCCAGAAGTTGGGATCTGGAAGAGTCCACCTATTTGACAAATGAGAAAGCTGAGGCCCAGGGAAAGAAAAGGAATCGCTGCAGGCCACATGGCCAATTGGTGCTGTGATTCAGCATCTATTCCTGGGCCTAACGAATGCAAGAAATTTGGTATTCTCAGAGTGAAAGAAAGAGCCGTGCACTGGGGAGGTGGTCCCTGCCCTTCATTCTTCTGAAGATGACTGATAGGCATATTTTCCCTCTGACTGCATATTTTTTTAAAGTTTTGGTTTGGGCTTATTTCCTTTTGAGCACAATTTCCCATATGTATCTTGAAGAGTCACAAGATTTTTCATTAGCTGGGCTGCTGGTGAGAGGCCCAGAAAGGATAGGTTTGTTTCCATTGTCCCAGAACTTGGCTTAGGGGTCTGTGACCCTGATAGACACCTCCGCCTTGTCCCACATTACTTCCATCTGCAAAATGGGATTTCAAATGACCATTAGCCACGGGGGCAAAGACCTGTGCAACATTTAGGTGAAAGGACCGAATGTCATATCCTCAAGTTTTCTGTGTGATGTGTCAAAGGGGAATTTTTTTTTTTTTTTTTTAACCAGCAAAGAAAGAAATAGCACTTTTTAGCACCAGGTAAAAGCCAGCTAATTGGTTGCCAAAGAGTTGGGCCAAGGAAGCCTATTTTACGTTTTATCTTCTGGCATTATTTTTCCATGAGGATTTAAAAGACTATCAATCCAGCGTTAGAGATGTACAATAAATTATTCCCAAAGGGCTACAATGCCCTTGGCCATAACTTATGGTAGGCCCAACTTTCTGGGTGGGCAGACAGCAGCATTTCATGGAAGTAAGGATTGGGTGGGAGTGCGGGGAGCTAGGGAGGAAAAGAATTACAAGAAAATAGAATCTTGGCAACAGAGCCTGACGTTTGCAGCAAAGAAGAGCCATCCCAACTTCAAAGCTCTAGGGGCATCCTGACAAACAGACCCCCTTACAGCTTAGCAGCCCCATCCTAACAAGCATCATTAACACTGGTCTGGACCCCAACCCTCCCACACACACCAGATCAGCCTGCGGAGTTTTTATTCCGCTGTCCTCTCCCTGTCTTCCTCACCAGGAGTGGGAATTGGTGGTGTTGGGCAAATTGAAGTGGAACCTGGCTGCTGTCACCCCTCATGACTTCATCGAGCACATCCTACGCAAGCTGCCCCAGCAGAGGGAGAAGTTGTCTCTGATCCGCAAACATGCCCAGACTTTCATCGCTCTGTGTGCCACCGGTAAGGACCAGGCTCAAAGACTGGAACCAGGGAGGGAGAAGAGCCCATTAGGGCATGCCCTGGGGCAGGGGGATCCTAACTTTCATGCCAGTTGGGGTGTTTCCAGGAGGGGGGAATCTTGAGCAATCCAGAGTCCCAGGTTTCATTCTTGAGTTCTTTGTTCTTTAACTTTATTGGAGCTGGTATATTCTCTTTTCTCTGCTAAACTCATAAATGGTTTATGACAGGTGTGGTAAGGGGAAAAAAATTAGTGCCTGTTAAAATGTTCTTTATGATGTCTAAAGTGCTCTTTGAAGATTATGTATACTGCTTACTGGTTGTGTTTAAATCTTTAATCTTTTGAGGAAAAGGATGGCTTGGAGATAAGCCCAAGAGGAAATTTGGGGGGGGTGGGGCAAGTACAGGTTAAAGGAGCAAGGTAAATGTGCGGCCTTTGCTGATAGTGGTGAGGGAGACGAAAAGAATTCTTTCCCTTTCCACTGTGGGCATTTATTGCTGTTGCCTCTGCTGGGTGGGGGAATGAGCCTTTCTGAGGCCTAGGTTCTAGTGCCCTCCCTGCCTCTGGATTTTGGCTGCGGCCTTTAACACAGCAATTGCAGCTGGCTTTTCCATCCACACTGGGGATCCCACTGATCGATACATAGTTTTTGTATTTTCCTAATAGAAACTAAAGGCAGTGGTTTGAGGGTGTCTCATGAAGCTGACCCTTGGCCCATTTGTACTGTTTTTTTTTTTTCTTGCTAGTGGCCATGGTAGGAGACCCTGGAAGCTTAACCACCCAGGGGAGAGGTGTCAAGAGTTCATATTTTTCACAATCAGAAACATTAGGTAATGAGCTAATGTTTGGAGAGGTTCAGCTTCAATTTGCCAGGGGTAGTTGGATTGTATAGGTGGAACTTAGGGTGAACCTCTTAATATCTTGTTACATGTTATTCATGAGTTTGTGCAGATGATTATATAACGTGCTATAGTGTATATGCTCTTTGTCCACAGTCAAAAGGTCAGGCTTTGTTACTTATCACTGAGTGACCTTGCACAGGCTATTTGACCTCTCTGAACTTTATCTGCAAAACATGCCTGTTGATACATCATCCTATAGCTTTTGCAGAGTGGTTAGGAAAATTAAAAATCAGGAAGGATGTATGTGCAACCAGACATGTAGGAGAATGTGCCAAGGTACTAATTCCAAAAATGACACCCTCCCTGATTGTTAACTCTGATTTTAACTGTTCCAGCTAAGGTGGATCTGTCACTCTGACTCCTCCAGCCTCCCTCCTCTGGTTCCAGCAGGGCCCATGAGTTCTGTGTTTGCTGACTTGAGTGTAAGAGTCCAAATATTCTACTTTTGAATCCAGAGCACGGGATTTGCTGATTTTCTTTCAGTCCTGTTCTTCCAGCCCCCAATCAGGCCCCATAGCATTGCACATGTCCCCTGAGCTCCTGTGGAGTCAGCGGGGACAGATCCTGCAGGCCACCACCAGCCCCTTTCAGCAGTGCTGCCTTTTAGAGGGCAGCAACCTTTCTTTGCCTGCCTCTGTCTCCTGCTGTCTGGTGTGGACCCTTAAGGTCAGTCCCTCGTTGACCTGTCATTTTGTCTCCCAGGCTCTGCTGTCTCTTTCCTCTCTTGTCAGGAATCTCCGTGGGGGAGGGGTCAGCTAGTCCTTTCTCTCGGGCCCTAGGACAGCTGACCCCTGACCCCAAACTTCCCCATTGCCCAGCTGTTGATAGCCAGAATTCTGCTTTGACCTTGTGTCTTGACTGACAGATCTTTGGGGATCTGTTCACCCCTTTCTCCTCTCTGATCTCTTGTCTGATCCAGGCAGAGGTGCTAGGCAGAATTAGCCAAACATGGGCAGGTCCCCAAATTCTGAATAGGCCATAGGCCCATTCTCTAAAATTGGGGAGCCCATCCCCCACTCTTGGCCTTCTTGCCCAGATCCTTGGGGTGGCTGCCAATTTTGGGGCCATAATAGGGAGCCTGGGATTCAGGGACAGAGGAAAGAGGTCCAAAGGGAAATGAAGTGTCATGAACACTGCCTTTTGGGGGCCCTGAGCTCGCTTTGGCCAGAGAGTGGGGAAGGATCGGAGAAAGTGTGCCTCCAACCAAATCAGAACCGTGGGTCAAGTCCTAAGCCACGGACAGATCAGAGCGGAGGGAGGTCCTCAGAAGCTATAGAAAGGGTGGTATAGGTAGAGAAAGGATGGGTGGGCCCATCTCACTAGGCACTTGTTCCCTGATTTGCCCCTGAGTTTGTGCAAGTGACTGAGTCACACAGAATCCCCGCTGCATAGAGGTTTATGGCAGGCAGTCAGCCTGACGGTCTGTGAACACCAAGCGCTGCTTTTCTTGGAGGAAACCCCTCCCAGGGAGAGGAGCTACCATATCCTGCAGTCAGGGTCTGAAAAATGGGTGAGTACACAGGACTGTGCCTGGCATGCAGCAGGCTAACAAAAGGTGGGAGACACCACACCCCTCAGCTGAGCTGCTGCTAGCCTGCATCAGGCTCTCACGGATGCCCCCCTTTCACCCAGTCCCAAACGTTCTGACTTGGAGTTGATGAAGCACCTGCGGCCAGGGTCTCGGGGTCCCATGGCTGCATGTGGGGACAGGGGTGTCCTGGAAAGATGGTAGGTGGCCAACCCTCAGACTGTGTGGCTAGTTTATAGGAAACGTTGGTTGTGAAAGAGCTGGCAATGGTTCTGCAGAGAGCATGGAGAGTGTGTGTGAAAGGGGACGAGAGGGCGCAGGAGAAGACAGGGGCCACGGGGAAGGGTGGCAGGTTGTCAGTCTTCCTTTATCAGACTCTGGGGGTAAGATGGTGGTGAGGTGGAGAAGTGCCCTCCTTCCCTTTCCTGCATGGCCAAAATGGCTTCTGGGGTAGAGACAGCCTCAAGCTGCCTGGTATCGCTCTCCTGGCTGATCCTGGTCAGCAGAAGTATTGGCAGGAAGTGAGGGGGGTCTTCCTAACTCTTGCTCCTGGCATTGCATTCTCTCTCCTGGAGCTTTTGGTACTGAGTGAGCAGAACTGAGCCCTAGTTCCCGTGGGGAGTTCTGATGTCAGATCTCCCCGGTCAGCAACCGAGGAAAGAAGACCATCTGAGATGACTAGGATAGCACTTAAGTGTTGGGAGATTCTTCCCACATATCATGCTCAACAGACAGTCCCAGTTGGTCTGGAAGAGCCAATGGCATTGAGTTTGAACTTGGTGCAAGGGAGGAGGTCACTGCCTCCCCAGGGACCCTGTATCCCCCTCTTTTTGCACTAGGAGCCTACCTTAAGGAGTTGCATCTAGGAGTTTATGCCACACACACAAGTAGCCCCTCCAAGGCCTTCCCAAGGTCTGAGCCTTGGTGATAATGATAACCCATTGTGCTTTCCGAATCTTCCCGGTCTTAACTAAAGATGCTTCATTAGTTTCTTTCCCCAAGTTGTGGCCAGGCTATGGTGACCCAGCAAACAAGTTCAGTGACTTGGCCCTTGATCCAGAATGGGAGATCTGCCTCAGTGGTTGCCAAGAAGAAAGAATTGAAACTCACCTTTCCATCCTGAGCCTCTGAACTGCCTCCACAGTGGAGAGGTCACAGGGCTGAGAGGAAGTGGCATGTTGAACTGGGAGTCTCAGTTCTTCTGTAAGCACACCCCCCGTGGGGACAAAAGTGGGACAGAAGTGTGACACTATCTCACTTCCCATCTGGCTGTAAGATGAATGAGTGCTTCTCGCCCTCTCTCCTCCTCCTCCCTCCTCCTCCTCCCACCTAAGGCTTTGGGGTGAAATTGTCATAATTAGTTATTTTGTCTTGACAGTCCTGCCCCACAAGGACAGGGTGTGCTGAACTCTGGGGGTGGCAGATGACTGTGCCGAATGACGTCATTGGTATTATTGGTTGACCAATGAGTACCCTGGGTTCTGGCCCTTTAAACTTCCACCTGGCTGCAGGTTGGAGGAGGTGGGGAGGAAGGAGGGGGGAAAAAGACCTGGTTTCCTGTGTCTCCTTAGCCTTAGAACAAATATCTTTCGCCCCCTAGTGGTGAAGAAGAGCATAGCAGTCAAGATGTTTTTTGCAACCATAGCTAAAATAGTTGGTGCTAAACTTACTGGGGAGGAGGACCACAGAATCTATGGTCTCTTTAGCTCAGTGAAATCTTACCAAGAAGTGAAGATGCCAAGTTGATGAATATAGAGCACTTCTCGGCCCTTGTTCAGGTTATGGGGACCCCTAAGAACCCAGTATCTCCTATAGCTAACCTCCTCTTGGGAGGTTAAGCAATGTATATGAGATCACATAGCCTGCAGGTATCACGGCTAGACTAAGACCCATGTCCCTGGACTCCTGAGCTAGGACTCTTTCTTCTGGACTTTTCTTCCACTTCTGATATAAAAGTACCCTGAATCCGGGAGATAAACTCAAGGAGCTGTTCAACTTCTGGTAAGTTATACAGAGCTTTGGATCTGGAGTCCAAAGATGACTATCTTAATCCAAGGCCCAATCCTTACAGTGAGTGACATTACACAAACCATTTAACCTCTCAAGGTTTCCACTCACCTGTAGAAGACTTCTGAAACTGGTGAATTTTAGGTCATTTTTATTGATGTGTCACCATCACCACCATCAGCATGAGAAGCAGCCCTTAGTGCTTGTCTGCAAAACCAGGGAAACTTTAATCTGTGTCCTTTGCTTCTGTCCCCTCATCAAGAGGGAGGAGGAAAAGTCCGATGCTCCTCATATGCGGGCATTGCCCCTTGGCTCCTGGTGACCAACACTGAAATGAATGTGGAATGTGTTGGAAATAGAGTTGCCAACTTCAGTCTTTCATTCATCATAGGCTCTTTCCATTCCCCTGTGGGGCCTTAGTTTTTGCCACTCCCCGACAAAGCAGTAAGAGGCTTTGGGAGCTTGATGAGGTCATTTCCGGGACACACACTCAACTGGATAGTGAAAGATTCTCTGGGAAGCACAGAGCCCTTATTCTTTCTGGCCCTCATCATGCCTGGCCTGCTCTCTGCATCCGCCTGCAACCCTAGGATGCCTTTCTCCCTACTCCATGAGATGCTTGATAGACTGCAGCAGCCAGAACCCCTCACAACCCCACAGAAAGTTCCAAGAGCAGGAACAGTGCAGGTGATAATGAGATGGAGGCTCACTGTGCTCTCCACGGGCTATTTTAATTGATCCTCAGAATAACACTGCGAGGTAGGTATAATTGTCATCCTTATTTGCGGATGAGAAAAGTGGCTTTAGACATCTCCCTGGAATACATACCTAGCCATTTGTGAAGCCCTATGTTGTTTTGTATTGCTGGGTAAAGAGCTGGTGCCCAAGTTTAAGAAACTGGTGTTTTCTTTGGAGCACAAACAGTGTTTTACATTTTGGGGAGTCATCCATGCTGCCTGGAATGGTGAGAACACATTGTTAAAGACTCCATCAGGCACTGTTCCCAGAAGGACTCCCCTTAGCACTGAACGTAGAGTCCCCTGTGTAGGTCTTGCACCTGTTGAAGCCCAGGACAATTCACATATCCTTGGTGGCTTCATGTGCTTAACAGTAACGGGTTTTCTTAGCAGTGGAACAACAAAATAGGCACGGATGTGTGTGCTTCCTGGTCTGTGGCCTGTGGCAGAGGGAAGGGAGGGCCAGGGATATTTCCCTGCCCCTTCCCTGCCAGATGCTCTCACCCAGGGCCTTGATGGGCAGAGGGCCACGGGCCGGCTGCCTCCTCTGTGTTTTGAATGTCACAGGGGGAAGCTAACGAGGTTATTGGGCAGAGAAACACTCTCCTGTGACCCACATGGAAGAGACCTACAGCAGAGCAGGAGGCAGGGAGGCTGGCTTTAGTTACACCATCCATGGACATAGAGAAGGCACAGGCAGAGTTGGCAGACAGTAGGCGCTGGGTGCAACACCATAATATAGGGCCCTCGGGGTGTGAATGGTAATGGCAAAGGAAAGAGCCAGGGAGAGAGACAGACTTACCACCAGGCTAGCATGGTGTTCCTGGGATTCAGCCGAAATGGGAGGGGAAGTATGTGCATGGTTCATTGATCCCCAGTGTGTCTAAGAGTACAGACTTGATATTGTGGCAGTGGGCTCCCCACTAAAAGTACTTCCATAGAATATGCTTTTACAATGGAGCATTGTACGGGGAGAAGGGGGAATAGAGGGAGACATGGGCAATACAGTGTGACTCATCTTCCCCTCTGTTCTGCGCCCCCACCCCACATGCACCTTTACTTCTGCATACAGTAAGTTCACTGGACTTGTGCTAGCTGGAGACGGCCCACTGGAAGGATTGTGCCAATCCAGGACTGAGTAATCAAACTATAATCTCTAACACCATAAGTCAGGAGTAGGGCAATGTAAAGTCTTAGCATTAGGGTTATACCTCTGTGCACCTTTTATGGTTGATGCGTGAATTAAACAGGAAAGATGTGGAAGGTATTGTGGGTGGTATTGGTAGCTGTTAGCAGCTGTAACAGGCAGCAGCTCTTGTCCGCTGTTAGATCATAGTCACCTAGCTTCCTGAGGGAGTACCAAGGGGACAATGAGTGCCTGGAGTCCCAGGCTGGTCCCGCTGGGGTATAGAATCATCCTCTGACTATGCTCTTGGAGAGCCAGAAGTAGAAGGGGTTTAACTGGGATGCAGTGGTTAATCTTGGCTGCTTGATTCAAGTCCTCTGTCCTGTTGTCCCAAGGATCCCTGTTGTGAGGCTAGAAGATGAGAACCCCATCTTCTGCATAGCTGCTTCTCTCACTTCGTTTACTTGTATTTATAAACTAGTCTTTTGGTTTTTATTACCATATTAGCAAGATGGTAAGATCACAACAGGACTGTCATTCTTCATAAAAGTTTGCCTGATTCTCCCACCTGTTTCTTGGTCCTCCTTCCAACATGGAGAGTCCTTGGCTTATCCCACCTGTAGGGCACATGGGGTAATTTTCCCGCAGTCCCAGACCTCTTGTGCTCTGTTCCACCATCACCCTCTAGAGGAAATTATGTCTCATTCACCTTGAGGCCCCCACCAGGGCCAAGAATAGTACCTTGCACATGAGATTGTGGGACTCGGGACCAGGGACGGTGAGCCCTCTTTGATTGGCTGGGTGTACTCAGATGGGCTCTCGCCCTTCCCTGCCTCAGTCTCCCATCTAAAATCTGGAAGAGCCATTCTGCGACAGACAGGGCTTGCTGTGAAGGGAGGAGCTGAGGGAGAATGTGCCGTGGACCAGGGGCCACTTGTGCAGCTGGCTTTCCAGCTCCGGCTTGCAAGCTCCTGGGGTCTTTCTGTGCCCTGACCTCCTGCCCCTTGTCTCTTGCAGACTTTAAGTTCGCCATGTATCCGCCATCGATGATCGCAACTGGAAGTGTGGGAGCAGCCATCTGTGGACTCCAGCAGGATGAGGAAGTGAGCTCTCTGACTTGTGATGCCCTGACTGAGCTGCTGGCCAAGATCACCAACACAGATGTGGTAGGTGGTGGCCGCCTGCTTGGTTAAGACCAGGTGTCTCAGCCCCTGTAAAGAGGCCATTGGTTTGATTATGGTGGGGTGTGTATGTGTGTGTGTGTGTGTGTGTGTGTGTGTGTGTGTGTGCAGGCTAGGGATGATCTGTTTTCTGAAATCAACATTTAAGGTCATATGAAATACAGCAGGTGAGGTCCCTTGAGGTTTGGAAGCACCACTGCCATAAAATCCAGACAAGAACTCAGCAAGCTGATACTAGGGGAGGGTTGTTATCTAAATTTTTTTATGGTGTGGGCTTCTCAGTGTCTGAATTACTACTTCATTTCCATTTATGTCCACGGTGTCTGGTCGCCTCACTGAGCAGTGGAGAGCTTCCCGGCTGCTCACACGCACTGAGATGGCGAGACACAGGGAGAAGGCCCAGCTAGAGCCAGGGCACGGGAGGTGTCCCTGCGAGAATGGCGTCCAGCCCTGACAAACCTCCCCCACTCCCGTCTCTTACTTCCCTTTTGTTCAATATAGTAACGGCTTAAAAGGCACTCTGAAAAGACAAAGTGCTGTACACATTAAACAAACTATTATTAGCTATAGGCATCTTTCCTTTCTGTGTGGACAGCCCAGAGGCTGTTGCTTCTAGCTGCCAGAGTTGGGAACTCCTTAGAAGAAAGGGTTTGAGACAGACCAGGGTTCAATAAGGCCCTGATTTCAACGGCAAGGAAATTACAGTCCTGGAGGGTCGAGACAGGAGGGTTCTGAGAGGACCCAGAGGCAGGGGAGGCAGTGACCGAGCTGGGGGGCCCAAACCTCCGAGCCCTGGCTCCAGCTTGGAAACTCAGGCTCCGCCCCTGCGGCAGCTCCTGTGATCTTGTTGTTTGAAAAAGGTCTTTGGTTGAAAGGCAACCGGAGAGAGGGGTGTTGGCTCCGAGGCCCTTGTGCATCACCATGGAGAGGCTCAGGAATGCAGGGGAACTTCACGATGACACCCTCCGGATGTTCTAGGGGAATTCAGAATGCCCTGTGTGGGAATGCATTGAGTTAAGTCATGTGATCTACAGGCCTGTGACTGTTGCCTCCACAAGGGACACTGAGCACAAGGTTAGACCTCCTGGAGCCCAAGGCTGCAGCTTGCTGGCTTTCCGACCCGCCCACCTGTATTTGGCTTTGGCATTTGTTTTTGCCAGCTCCCAGGAAAATGGCAGGTATGGAAGGGCCCGAAGGATCAAACCCTAGGTCCTTGTCTGAACCAATTTTTAAATTTTCTTTTTAAGATGCTAGCTCCAAAACCTGTAAAATCTGGATTGCAAAGAGCCCTCCAGTGCAGTGTGAAGGGTGCTCTTTTATCCCCCAGAGAAAAATCGTGGACAGAACTTAGAACTTCACATTTCTAGAAATGATCCACTTCTTTTCTTTTCTGAAAGTTTCCTTCCAACCATGGAAGACCAGCCTTTCCTCAGCGCCCTGAGACAAAACTGTCCAGGGCGGGAGTCTGACTCCCAGGCATTGTCACCTCCTTCAGATATTTATAGACTGGCTCTGATAGGCTGACCACCCCACCCGTCCCAGGTCTTCTCCCACATCTCTCCTTGTTAGTCACATGGACAGAAGTCACTCTGGGGGGCTGCCACTGAGGCTCTTGGGTGTTGTCTTCTTTTTGTGACTGCAAACCAGTCTGCCATGTCATCCTATTGGAGAAGCTCTGCCATTTCCAGATACCATGCAACCGGTCCATTCCAGTCAGCCCTCAGGCTGGGCTGCATGCCTGCAAGGCCTTCTTAGCTGTCCTGTAAATCATGGCATTGAGTTGGCAGTTCATCTCTGTAAAGGGCCTGCGCCGGGTTTCTTAACTGGGGCTGCATGCCCCTGCCTTGTTTTCCACGGTGGGACTGGGGATTAACATTTTTAATATTAAAAACCAAGCATGAACATCATTAATAGAATATAAAATTTGCACCATTAGTTCAGATAAAAATTTGAGACTTCTGACATTCTAAGCTTCCCTCTGGCTCCCAGTGGCTTGCTCACTCTCTCCCTAGGGTTGTTTCAGTGGGAAGGTTAGGGCTTTGGGCACTGGGCTGGGGCACTGTGTATGAGCAGCTTCCTGAGTGCTAAGTGCTCCTCCCATCCATCAGCTTGTGTGCTCTGAAGAGCTGAAGTTCAGAGTGAAGGAGAATGAAAGGACTAGAATTTAGAACGCATTAGCATTTGGAGGGAGGTGAGTTCTGCTTCCTGAGCTCTGTTTGCCATGAATGAAGAAGTGGTGTATTTCGAGCACTTCCTGTCCATTCATTTCTGGAAGGGTTCAGTGAAGGCCCAGTTGTTGCAGGCTGTATAGAGATGAGCATGGCATGGTCCCCAGACACCGTGCTAGAAGATGGGGGCAGGTGTGTGAATGGTGCCTGGAAAATAGATGATGACATTCCGGTTTTCAAGGAACTAGTGATTATACAGAGAATCAAGAAAAGGACAGTATGCAAAACCCTTCCCAGTCAAGATTTGAGAGGAAAGTGTGCCAAACGTGGGTTAAGAACCATAAATGCAGTAGGACAGCAATTCAAAGGAAGGAATTCAGGAGGCCTAATGCAGAAATTCAGGCCTCTTAGCTGTGTGAAGTTGGTGACAGAAAACGTCTTTGAAATGCAAGTGCAAAATGTGGTGTGGACAGGCAGTGGAATATCATTCAGCCTTTAAAAAGAAATGGCCTTCTGATAATATGCTACGATGTGTGTGGGCCTTGAAAGTATTCAGATAAGTAAAATAAGCCAGGCTCAGAAAACAAACACTGCAAGAGGGACCTGGAAGAATCAAATTCCTACATAGAAGTAGAATCGAGGACCTGCGGGGAGAGGAGAATGGGGAGTTAGGATTTAATGGGTAGAGAGTCTCAGTTTGGGATGTTGAACAAGTTCTGGAGATGGAGCATTCTGGTGATGGCACAGCTGTACTTCATGCCCATATATGATGAAAAATGTCTAAAACGGTCAATTTTATGTTATGTGGATTTTACCACAATAATTTGTATATGTACATAGCACATGCACATTGTGTGTGTGTGTGTGTGTGTGTGTGTGTGTGACAACCTAAGACGTGCTCTCACTTTGGGAGATAGGTCACAAATTTTCCAGGAAACAGACTTTTGAAAGTGGGTCCCCCTGATTCATCTGAAGTGGCCAGACAAGTTTCTCTGCCACTGGCCAGCGGCAGTTAGCTTGGTTAGGAGGGACCCATGCAGCTCTGAGGAAACGGGTCTTTGTTGCTCCATCTGGTTGCTAAAATAAACCGGAACACTCCATTCCAACGAGAAAGCTGAGTGAGAAGCCTGACAGTTTTACAGGGAAGGAAAGTCTCAGAGGGTGGTATATTTTAAGTACTTTTTCCTTCCAGTTATAAGAGTTGCTAAAAACAGACCCCAGAGAGCGAGCGAGGCTGACGTTTTGGGGGGAACTTCTGCTGAGGCTCTTGTTGCCAAGGGTAAGCTTGAGAAGAGGGATCCACCATCCTGGGCCCCCGCAGAATCGGGGTTCCTCTTCCGTCCCCTGGGCACTGTGCTTGCGCTTCGTGCCAGCATTTACCTCACCGTCCCCTTGTCTATAGGACTTCTTGAATAAGACCCAACTTGTGCTCAGCTCTTTATCCAGAGCCCCTGGCAGAGTCATTGGGGAGTGATGCTAGAGAGAGAGGGAGGGAAGGAGGAAGGAAGGAAGGAGTGAAGGACAAAAGGGGAGCAGATGCATTTCAAGCATGTTTCTCATTCATTGGTGTCCCTGGGTCTTTCAGAAAGAAACAGAGAGACATAACATGTAGACTGTGATTAGAAATTGGTATGTTACAAGTCTGGGTCCTCTGAACATTACCTGACTATCTCAGAGTAAGTCACTTAATTTTCACACCAAATGGCACACATTCACTCATTCAGTAAAGAGTGGTATGGAGGCTCTCCGGCTATGGAGATGTGAGATGACCGGGAGATGTTTATCAGAACAGCTACAGACTCTAATCATCTGGCCTTTACATTTACCCTCTCCTATCTCAGTTACATCAAAACTCTTTGTCACATTCTTAAATCCTGCCCAGAGAAGGTTCCAGCATATCCCTTCCTTGGGGTCATCCTGGCATTTGAAGACCCTGGTTGTCAGTGAGCAATTAAAAAGCAATTAGTCTGCAGTGAAAGGAAGTCTCCCCCTGCGACTCCAGGTCATTTGTGGGGTCCCCACTTCGAGGTTTTCTCCTCCCCTCGGCAAGAAGCTCAGAGCGCACCTTGTTCCAAGGCCTCTCCCCAGTGACGGTGCCTTTTGTGGGCTGTATGGAGCCTGTGGTCAGGAACCTTGTGAGGAGTTGCTGGAGGGCAAGCTGGGGGCTGGGAGGTGGAATACAAGTGGGGGCCTCTGCCTCCCTCCCCGCCTCATTTCTCTGCGGGCCTCATTTGGTATGCAAGGAAATAAGCCAAACAGCCTGTGAAGAAAGGAAGAATGAGATAGTTTCCTAAGTTGTCTCTGCCTGAGTTGGCCATGGGTCTGGGGCTCATTCAGCCCTTTGTCCCCCTGTTGAGTGCAGTGCGTGTGTGGTGACAATGGAGTGATGCAGTTCCACTGAGGGCTAGTGGTAGGAGTTCCGTCAGCCCATTCATGGAAGCAGAGGAGGGTGCAGGGCACGGAGCTCGAGCCAGCAAGCAGAGGAAGTCAGAGGCCCGTGTAACGAGCTGGAGATCACAAACGCTGCTGTCAGGGCTCCGAGGCTGGGGGCTGGGGGCAGGCGCAAGGGAGAGGGCCAGGGGAGGGGGCCTATCATCGTAGGAGTTGGAGGGGTGCCCGACCTCCAGCGCTGTGGAGTGCCACCTGTCCAGGCTGACAGACGAGCATTATGGCTTTCCTTTTAATCAGCTTAATTTGGGGCATCTTCGTACAATGGCTGGTGCTTCTGGAGGCCGCCACGAAGCTGAGATCCCAAAGCCACGGCACCTCACAAGCACGGAGCATCTTTTTGTTGGAGGCGCTGTCGCCATCCTCCCTTGGGCAATGTCTCCCTTTCTTGGAGGTTCTCTGGCATATTTGTCCTTACTGAGAGCCCAGAAGAAACAGAAGTCTAGGAAGAATACACTAGAATTGGAGGCTGGCCCTTATTAAAGCCAGGCTCACTTGATGTCACCACAGGGCGAGCCACTTCACCTCTCCAGGCTTTGGTTCCCTGGCCGGACAATTCCCTGCTCGTTTGCTCTCCAAGAACCACTAGAACCTCCAAATTCTCCAGTTCTATGATTTTTTGGTGGTAGGGGGGCAGGAATTGAACCCAGGGGCACTCAACCACTGAGCCACATCCCCAGCCCTGTTTTGTATTTTACTTAGAGACAGGGTCTCATTGAGTTGCTTAGCGCCTCACTTTTGCTGGAGCTGGCTTTATAGTAAGCCATCTGAGAATCCTCCCCTTTGGAAACACTGTAACTCTATTCAGGTTGGCCTCCCAGCAGGAGCAGTATGGCTGGATTAGGAACAGGGTTCTTCCTCCTGATCACCACCTCCCCCACCCCATCCCATGCATTCTCCTGCCCTGCTTTGGGCAAGAATGTGGCTCTTGGGATGTGATGTCCAGTTGCAGGTAATGACACCACTGCAACATTCTCTCTCTCTCTCTCTCTCTCTCTCTCTCTCTCTCTCTCTCTCTCTCAGACACACACACACACACAGGCTTTAAATCCTCTGAGAATCCTGCCATCTTTAGATAACAAAAGCTTTGAGGCTTTGTTTCCGGTGAGCTTTGACTCCCATGGGCAAGTATAGAGTTGTAGACAATATATAGTTACTACCTCTATGGCGTGGAGTTGTTCTACTTCATTCCTTTAGCCTCCCAAGGAAAATATTTAAAGTGTCAGGGTGCTTTACCACTGAGCTACATCTCTAGTCGTTTTTATTTCTTGAGACTGGGTCTTGCTAAGGTTGGCCTCCAACTTCTGATCCTCATCCTGCATCAGCTTCTCAAGTTGCCAGGATTACAAGCATGTGCCACCACACCTAGCACTACCACGGCTGGCTAGAAAAAAAATTTTTAAAACACCCCCTTTGACATTTCCTGGAGTACCTGCACAGTGAAGGATCATCACACACTAACTTCCCAGATTCAACTGATTATTCTATACAAGGAAGAAAGAGAGGAGAAGGGGGCTGGTGAGATGGGATGCTGCAGGTCTGAGGTCTCAGCCCCAGCTCACACTGCTGTGGTGAACATCCCCTCGAACCATGATCTGAGGGTTTGAAGAGGTGTTGCCGTGCAGCCTGATCTCAAAGCACGAATCCTCCTTCCTGTGGTGCTCAGCTGGAGCAAGAACTATCTATTTCAGCTCCAGAAGAAAAACTAATGGTGTTGCACTCACCAATGTAATGTAGGATGACCTTCCTGAAGGACATCCCACTGTGGTTTTGACCTTATGCTAGCCCTCATATTAGCTTTGATTCTTCATTTGATATGATTATTTTTAGATCATAAGACTTTAACATTTTCAGATACCTTCTGCTGAGATCAAGTACCCCTAGAAACATGCTTTTAGTCTTTTCCACTGAGCAAGTCATGGCCTTTGGACTCAGGGCTGCTGGATGAGCCTTGGGGAAGGAACACAGTGAAGAGCTCAACAGGGGGCCCGTGACACCCAGATTCCTAACCACTAGTGAAGAGGGTCAGGCAGGGTAGGGAATGGGACTGGGAGAAGTAAGATTACCTTAGAGAGAAGGTAAGAGATGTTAGATCCTTGGTGCCAGTTCCTGATGCCTTCTCAGCTTTGAGCATGCACAGCGAGCCCCACAGTCAGGCCACATTGGCCTAGTTCAGCCCCATCTGTTCTGAGCACATCCTTAGCCAGTCTTGAGTAAATGCTAATCCACACCTCATTTTAAAGAAATCTAGGCTGGACATGGTATGCTCCTTTAATCCTAGCTACTTAGGAGACCGAGGCAAGAGGATCACAAGCTGGAGGCCAACCTGGGCAACACAGTGAGGCCTTGTTTAGAGAAAAAAAAAAAGGGAGCTGGACATGGTGGCACATGCCTGTAATCCCAGGGACTTGGGAGTCTTGAGGCAGGAGGATCACGAGTTAGGGGCCAGCCTCAGCAATTTAGCAAGGCCCTCTGCAACTTAGTGATGTCCTATCTCAAAAAGGGAGGGGATATGACTCAGCCCCCCCCCCCCCTTAATCCCTAGTACTTCCCCTCACAAAAAAAAAAAAAAAAAAGAAGGAGGAGGGAGCATTCTTTCAGATTCCAGGACTGATTTACTGTTATGCATAATAATAGTATTCATTTATTGGGCTGCTACTTAGCACTTCATATATATATTACCTCAGTTGCTGTTTTGCTTTGAGCATTTTGTCATTCTGATTTGACAGATGGAGAGATTGAGATCAGAGTAGTTAAATAACGTGACCATTGCCTGCAAATAACCCTTCATCGGGCCCTAATTGTTGCATTCTAGGTGATATCGCATCTCTGCCCTCTGCCCTCCTTGTCTTTAAGTTTTATTAAAAGCTGCAGTTTGAAATGTGGAATTGATGAGAGATAGGAAAGGAAAGTTGAGGCATAATGGAAACTTTTTTCCTCAGTATTGGATTCCAGCTTTAGTTTAAATATTCTGGAAAAAAAAAAAGATAATGCTTTTGTGTTTGGCAAAATAGCAACCTCTAGGTGGCAAAAATGGCACAGGGAAACAGACAAAAGGGATGTGTGTGTTAAACCATGGAAAGACATGGGGACGTGCAGTTTAGGGTATTTTCTATACACGTGTGCTGCTTCAGAAAACACAGGCAGTCTTGCAGGGGAAAGAGGCTGGAAAATAACTGCCAAGAGCAGTTTCTTCAGCTCACACCCCAGCTAGTATTACTAACCACACTCCCTTCCTAGTGACAGCCGTGACTGGCCCTTGCATTCCATGTTGCCCAGCTATTAAAGCTTCTGCTTGGACGGACTCACTCTAGATTTTCCCTACCAAATATAGACTAATAAAAACAACTCTGCAGATTCTTGCTTATTCCCAAATTGGACAAGCTCAAGTGTCCTGAATTTTGTAAACATTCTGTATTGTATTTTTGCTAGCCTTAAGGGAGTGGTAAATAAGCAGAAAATCCAGGATTTTTGTGTTTCGTTTTGCTTTTAAGCACTTACACAGTTTATGTGAGGGTCAGGACAGCGCAGTCTCCCAACTTCCCTTCTGATCTGTTTCTCAGTTACTGAGAAACTAATCGCAGTGCTAATAACAGCACTGCTGGTGGGCTTCTGCCGCCTCCCAGCTTCCCCAGGTAGAAAGCATCTAGATTTCCCACTTGGTCCTTTGATGACCAACCGATGCCCTTCTATGAATGGACCATCATCTTAGGCCAGTGCTTCTCAGGATTGGAATCACGCAGGCTCCTATAGGTCGTGATTAGCTTGGTCTGGGTTGAGGGGGATGATGAATTTCCAGCCAGTTCCCTGCTTGGAGATCTGAGGTTCCATGGAATTTCACAAGCATCTCTCATTTACTTCTTCTGGAAAACGAGCCTGGAGTGATGTGAGTTGAATTGTGTGTGCCTTCCTGAAATAATGCCCCGTGCCCTGCTCATCCTCCTAATAGCTCTGGTCTGGACCCCTTTCCTCTCAGGATTGTCTCAAGGCCTGCCAGGAGCAGATAGAGGCTGTGCTGCTCAACAGCCTGCAGCAGGTCCGTCAGGAACAGCGTGATGGATCTAAGACGGAGGATGAACTGGACCAAGCCACCACCCCTACGGACGTGCGGGACATCGACCTGTGAGGCTGCCATTCGGGCCCAGGGAGAGAGGCGCATTCATCACCTGCTCTCTCCCTCTCTCTGGTTATGTTTTGTTCTTTGTGTTTTAGGATAAAATTCTGCCCCCACCTAGATCATATTTAAAGATCTTTTAGAAGTGAGAGAAAAAGGTCCTATAAAAACGGAATAATTAAAAAGCATTTGGTGCCTATTCAAAGTACAACATAAGGGAATCCCTTGTATATGCGAAGTTATCGTTTGATTATGTAAAAGCAATAGTAAAATGCTTACAGGAAAACCTACAAAGTAGCTAGAGAATATGTACGCCTGCAACATGGGAACAAATTAGAGAAGACTCTGTTTTACATGTTATGAACTAGTGCATGTGCCCCTTTTAGTGGAATTGCAAGGAACTGTGTATGCCATTTATGGCATGATTAGATTGCGAAGCAATGAACTCAAGAAGGAATTAGAAACAAGAAAGCATGATGGGGAGGGGGTACAAAGCAACCTGTCAACACAATTGGACCATTTTGGAGGTAGAAGCACCTTCACGCCTAACCACATGTTCCTAAGACAGGAACAATGTTGGATCTCTATGTTACCTACTCTTACCTACAGTAGCTGCTACCTAAAAGAGATGTTGTGTTTTGCCAGTTGGACACAGGTGATTGGCTCCTGGGTTTCGTGTTGAGTGACTTTCTGCTTCTCCTTCCAAACATGGTTCATTGCAGACACCACTATATTGTTATCTAATGAGGAAATTTCGCTATGGTCCATAACCAAAACTCATCTGAAATGGAGGCAGATGGAGACCAAGGGCGGGATCTAGAATGGAATCTTCCATGTTATGGAAGAGGGTGAGGTGACCTTGGCATCCCTTATTAGAAAAAAAAATAATAATTTTTGGTGCTGATTGGCATGTCTGGTCCACAGTTTAGCATTGTTATAAACCATTCCATTCGCAAAGCACTTTGAAAAATTGTTCCCGGGGGATAGATGGGATGGTTTATGCAAATCGTGCTGAATACTCCTTCCCTCTTCTCTTTTTTGCCCCTTCCCTTCCTGCCCCAAGTCCGGTTATTCTTCATTTCTGGAATCTGGCATTTTCTGGTACATAGTTCTAGTACCCCTGCCAGGGCTCAAGAGATAACTCTTTCTGCTAACATTCCCATGACACCATTCCTCAGAAAAGCCTAAAAACAAAGGTCTGTTATCATTTGATGGCATAGAAGGATCTGAATTCCCATCTATATATACTTCTCCTTTGGACATGAAAGTTAATTGCTGGTGCAAAGACAGATAGACAGCCAAACACCAGGGTGTGGCATTTTGTTCCCTTTTCTGTTTTTTTGTTAATTTTATTGCAAAGTTGTATTCAGTGTACTTGAATTCCCCCCCCCCCTCCACTTCTTAGAGGCATTCAGTTAGCAGAGGTTTTTTTTTTTTTTTTTTTTTTTTTGCACAATTGTAATTGACAGGTAATGAAGCTATTTGTTAAAAGATTTGTCTTTTTTTTTAAGTAAAAAAACAAAATCAGAACAGGGCTACTTTGAAGAATTATGTGCAGATTCTGCCTTGTTTCATAGTATGAGGGTTGAAGATGGAGAAACATCTAAGGGTCTCTTATCTTTCATTTTATTTCATTCAGTTTATTGTTTTTTGTTTTTTTTTTTTTTTTTTTGCGCTGCTAAAAAGCTGAGATCATTCATCCTTATTCACATTAACAGTACCTAGCTGTAATGTTTCACAGAGTGTGCTGCTATTTTATAAACATTTTTATAATATATTATTTTACTGCTTAAATTCCAAGTCCTGAAGTAGGTGGTTGAGATATGAGTTCTTCGTACTGGAAAAGCCCTTCCATAGTTTGTTTTCTTCGGGTAGCAGATTCATGGTTGGTTTCTTTTTTTTTTTTTTCTTTTTTCTTTTTTGTTTTTTTGGGGGGTTTGCTTTGGTTTCCTCTGATCACATTCTTCAAAGACAGAATATTCTTTACCTCAGGTTTACTGGACAAAAATCAATAAGTACAAAGGACAATGGTTCACATTTTTTTGTTTTCATAATACCTCACAACCATGCAGTTTCTGCTTGGGAGCCCACTCTCGTGAGGAATCGAGCAGGCAGGAGGGGCAGGCGAAGGCCCCTTCAGGAAGGCAGGAAAGATTTGGCCCCCAGGTCTCACACCTGGGGACCTTTTCAGTTTTGAAAGTCACCAGGCTCCCATTTTGACTCCGGTATCCTCATCATGATGGAAAAAATACATTGAACCAAGGGATCCTCCCTCCCTCCCCCTCATGGCAGACATTCAACCCGAACATTCATGCAATGGACTAGGAACTCGGTTCCCACAAGGCACCAGGCATCAGGAAACAATGAAAACAAACTCCAGCAGGCTGTTTGGAGATCCTCTTGTAGACCTTTCAGAAGCAGGGCCTTCGTCTGCTTAAGGCCCCTTCATCTTGGAAGTTTCTCACTTCCTCCTCTGTCTTTCCCCTTCCCTGGCATGGACCACCCCCCACCCCCCCCCACCCCCCGCAGGAGTAAGATCGTCTCCATGGTTCTCCTAGGTCTGAGTCTGTGGGCGGATGAGTCTAGGGCTGGCGGTATCTATGGTGCTTCCTTCTCTCACCTCTGTTCTTGGCTGTGGCAGGCAAGCGCCGTGCAGGGGCCAGGTCCTCTCCCTTGGTGGCACTAAATGGTTGGCAGGTTCTGAATCACATTGAAATGGCATGATGGGAAAAACAGGTATGACGAGTAAGGGCTGGAAGTTGAAAGGAGGCGAGGAGGCTGCTTCTCTGTCGAGGTGAATTCCAGGTGATCCAGTCTCTCGGGAAGTGTGTTGTGGAGGGTTCAGGATTCTGTGAGTTAATGCAATCCTGAAATGAGAGGGAATTTCTGGTGGGTCAGTGGGTGGTAAATTCAGAAGTTTTGGAGAGGAAAGTTGAGCAGCCAGTAGTTAGCCAGTCCTCTATGGGGAGCTGTCCCCTAGAACCAGGAGACTTGAAGCCCAATGAGAAAACAAGGTGCCCCTCCATTTAACAATGACCAAACCGTGGTCTTAAACAAAGCAGCCAGTGACAGGACCTGACAGATAAGGAAGGAATAGGCCCTGAGACTCTACCCACAGTCTGTAACTGTCCACTTTTCCTTGAGCCCAGGTGACACTGGACACTACCAGCTTTTCCCCTTTCCCATCCTTGGGGCCTACTGTGATAGTAGGTATGGGGCTGTTTGGCTTTTCTGACACAAAAGAAGGAATCCTGGATTCATTGAAGTAACTGGAACCCCCTTCTTGGATTTGAACTCGTTGGTAGGAGTTTTTGTCCCAGAGGGGTTCAATTCTCCCCATGGATTGATTTGAACTTCCTTTCCTCCCACCTTTCTTTCCCTCTTTCTCACCACCTGATAAAGGGATTCCAGATTTATTCTTTTCCTACCTTGCCATCTATTCTTCTTTATTCCTCTTTTGTTGTTTCTCCTCCATCAGTGGGGACTAAGTTGTTCCCCCAGCCTGCCAAATTTTAATCCTTCCCCTGTTTTGACCAAATTGTAAGGGGAAGAGATCTTCGTATGCCAAAAATATATGCTAAGCATAAGAAAATTCCATGCAGGTTCATAGCAGCCAGGAATCCTGCAGGACGCAAGGGGGAGGTTCTCTCGGCTGAATGTCCCACGTGCTGAGAGGCACGAACTCCTTCCAGAGGGGCTGTTCTTAGAGGTTGCTTCATTTTGAACTGTCCCAGGACCCCATGAAGAGCACAACGTGTCTTATAGTCATGAGCACCCTTGGTCTGCGTGCTTTCTACTGGAGGGTCCATCTTGCCTCTGTCAGCCAGGGCAGGGTCGTCCGTGGAGCTTCCGCAGCCTGCCTCACTCTGCATCCCTGTGCTAGCAGGATAGGTGATATCTCTGGGGAGCTCTGGGGCTTTCCCACATCTCTCCAGGCTGAGCCTTGGGAGCTATGGGACTGACAGATGAGCTGGATGACTTTCCAATTAGGGCAGGATTGGATGAGTGTCTCAAAGAGGGCAGGGGAATTTTCTCTCCATGGGCCACAGAGGACAGCGCTGGGAGAAGAGATAGACTTGCACCTTATGTCCTGTAAATATTAATTTTCTAGTTCAAGCAGGTAATATTGGTAGTGTGGAAACGGGAGGTAGGAGGAAGTCTGAGTAAGCAGGTTAACTTCTAAGCCAAAAGGATTCCTCTTTGTTTATCTTTGAGACAGTCCATCCTTGGGAATAGCTTTAAAAGGGAAATGGATGCTGAGACAGTGAAGTCCCCGTCAGCCAACAAACCCTCTCTAGGTATAGATTGAGCACAGCTTTCACTGGTGCGGACTTGGAGCAGTTTTCAAGAGCTGTGGTGCAGTCATCCATTTGTACAAAATAGGGTAGGAAGATCTGAGAGGATGTTTATGACTTCCCCAGACCCCGTGACTCTTGATGATTCTGGATTCTAAACAACCCAGAATAGTCACTTCAGCCAGAGCTATCCTCCTACACTTGTGCGTCTCTGCTTTTGAACTTGGCTGGGCTGTCAACCCTGTTCTTGGCTCAGGTTTTAAGAAGCCATCAGCAGATGTATACAGCTACACTGTAGCTGCAGGGTGCATCCTTTGCCTGCAGCTCACTTTGGGGAAAAAAGTGCCTTACTGACTGTAGCCATTACAGTGTCCAATATATTTTGACAGGTGCCTGTCCTTGGAAAAAAAAAAAAAAAGTTTCTTTCTTATTTTTAATTGGTTTAGTTCTTATTGCTGGCCAACTCTTACATCCCCAGCAACTCCACCAGGCCATTGGATTTTTTCCATTATGTTCATTTACCCTTGTACCATGTACCTCAGACCTCTCTCTCTCTCTCTCTCTCTCTCTCTCTCTCTCTCTCTGATACAGTTTCTTGTCTTGGATTATTATTTCTTTTTTTAATTTGCTTTAAAACGAGTGTGATGCCATATCAAGTCAATGTTATTCTCTCACAATGTACTCTATAAGAGGTGTGGGTGTTTATTTGGTCGGGATGCTAGAAAGTGCTAACGTAGCATGATGAGTGTGAACAAAAAAAAGTGTTTTAGGAAGTATTGAAAAAAAATGTATTGACTATGATGGTGACATGATAAAAGTCAGCTGCCTTTTAAGCAGTCTTATCTGTTCAGTGTTAAGTGATTTTAAAAAGTAATAACCTGTTCTTTTGACTAGTTTAAAGATGGATTTGAAGATGGATTTGAAATTGGTTTTGGATGCAATTAGGTTATGCTATTTGGACAATAAACTCACCTTGACATAAATTCTGTGGCCATTGTCAACTTATTTATAGGCTAGCAGTCCTAAGAATGGAATATACCTGTCTTGTATCAGAATATACCTGTCTTGCAACTGAAAGATAGTCTACATGTGATTCTGTGTCCTTACAGAACAAGGAGTTGTTGACATGTTTTGTTTTGTTTTGTTTCGTTTTGTTTTGGAGGGGGCAGCTACCCATGCAACCAGATTACAAACTAGTAGCTTCAGTCCACTTGATAAGGTGGGTGAGTCACTGATGTTGTCACTGGGCCTCAGGTGATAGCTCCTGATGACCAGCCAACTCACTCTTGGCTGGGAGTGGCTTGGATGCCAGAAACCTGCAATGCTAATTTTCAGATTCTGGGGAGTCCCTGCCCCTGCCCCTGCCCATTGTGTGGCTCCTTCCCTGGTGGCTCTCATCTGATTACTGATCTTTGCATCCCTCATGTGAGACCTGAGCTACAACTGCCCTTGGTGGAGGCTGGTGAGTTACACCCTGGCAAAGGGATGGCTAGGTCCTGGTCCCAGCTGGCCGTGGACTTCAGTTTCTCAACCCAGCTTTTTTCCCAGGACAAGTGCTGGGTTTTCAGAAGAGAGTGGCTGAATAGCCATTTTGATATTACTATAGAATTTCATTTTCTTTCTAGCTATTAAAGGTTGTTTTCCAGTTTAATTCTAACCTGAGTTGTAAGCAGTAAGATTCAAACTGCTCATTGGGGAAGTTAAGATTAAGATATTCCCTGTCGAACTCAAGAAACTTCATTTAATGTGTGTCTCAGCCCATTCTCTATAACTGTAACAAAACCCTTGAGTCTGGGTATTTATAAAGAACAGAGGGTTTTTTTAAAATAAAAGTTATGATTTTGAGGACTGGGACATCTGAGAGTATGGTACTGGCATCTGCTTAACCTTTGGTGAGGGCTTCCTTTTTGCATCATAATGTGGGGATGCATCATTGGTAAGATAGCAAGCAGGCTAACTCTGGTCTCCTTAAAAACCTACTAATGCCATCGTGGGGGTTCTACCCTCATGATTTCATCTGATCCTAATTACCTCCCAAAGGCCCTACCTCCAGATACCAATTCGGTTTCCGAAACATGAACTTTGGGAGAGCTCATTCAAATCACAGCAATATGTTGTTAAGGTTATAAGGATGCTAGACATTCCCTTTGTCCTATTTCTTGTTGACATCTACCATTCTTGGATGACCGGGGGTGGATTTCTACCAAGGGAAGTCAGTTGGCCTCTTGGGAACTTCCAGGGCCTTTGACTGCCACTCTTCTTCATCCTTGGAATTCTCTTGGGCGTGACCTTCTGTAGAGCAGGGCACCTCTCTCCCACCTCTTCCTCATCTGTTCACTCTACACCGTCCGTGCTTTGTCTGTTAATGGCACTCCCTCTCCCAGAGGCCATCCAGCCACACCATTGTACTTCTCTGTTCAGAGCAATGGGTGCTTCCTGTAGGCCAAGAACAGATACGGCAAGCGCTGCAGCCCACACAGCTGACCAGCGACACATCTCACTGCCCTGTATGTGCTCTTTCCATGAGACAGTTGGAAAACCTCAAACTTGAGACAAGTTTTCGTGGGTACCCTCTGAGTGCTTTTGTATTTCTAACAACTTTCCAGAGCTCTGGAAAGTCCGCAGAGGAATGTAAGAGTTTCCAGTTGGCTTGGTGGTGGTGTTCTCAACATTCTGGCATGAAGCAAATCCTTAAAAGCCGAATGTGACACCAGATTACTTCTCTCCCACTCTCCCAGCAATAACTACAGCAAAAATGCCATTGGCTGTGGGTGTGCAGGTTCAGGGTGGGAGGGTAAGACCAGTGTCCGTGGCACCAACACGTTTGCAGGGCCTACCCTGGCCTTCAAGGAAAAGCAGTGAAAATACAGCCCAGGCCCCATTAGGGCTGGGGAATCAGCTCATGGCTGAGTGCTTGCCTTGCATGTGCAAGGCCCTGAGTTCAATCCTCAGTACCACCAAAAAAAAAAAAAAAAAAGAAGAAGAAGAAAGAAAGAAAAAGGGAAAAAAAAGCACTTTCCATGAAGAGACAGAACATATAGGCAAAGAGGTGGATCAGCAAATCGCAAATATGTCAATGAATATGGAGTGAATCGATTCTTCAGGGAGGGGGTCGCTATCTGAGGAGACGGGCAGGTTTCCTGGAACATATATTTAGGAAAGCACTCTTGTTACAATGTTCTTGTAGGGCAATGTGGTTTGGAACCAGTAGAAGCAGAGTTTGACCTTTCCCCAAAAATAAAGACATGGAAAGTTGATTTTTAAAATGAAGGGAAAATATTCAAATAGGCAGCTTGAAAAGCACACGCAATCTAATGGCTTTTAAACACTATAAACAGATGTTGCCCCCATGAGATGGGATAAAACCAGCCACAGACATTGATTTGGGTATACCACCTACCTAATCTTCCAGGAGGCTTAACGGAAAAGGCTGGAAACTTCTAGAAGATAACTGGTGGCTTGCACTCTGTCTGGGGGCCTTCTTTTGGGGCCTTCCCCTTGGAGATGGGCAGATCTCATCAGCTCTGACCACAGGCTCAGTCAACCAGAACTGGGCCGCCTGAGAAAACAGTAAGACAAAGCTCAACTTATTTCCCAAACTCTAATTATCCCACTGAAGCTGCGAGGGTATGCTCATTCAGAATGCACCTTCGGTTTTGTTTGTGATGATGTGCTTTGGCCCTGGCGACAACTGGTTGCCCTCAGCCCCCACCATTGTGGAAAATCACTCTAGTTAGGTTCCTAGCGGTGCTTCCCAGCTAAGTCCACTAGGGGACACTACTGGTGCCACAGAAGGAAGCCAACTTACAAAGAGACCCAGAGGCAACCAGGTAGAGGATGGCTGTGCCCAGAACACCCCCTGCAGCCCACCTGCGGGATGGCATTCCTGAGGGAGGGCAGCCTGCTGCACCAATGTCAGGACTTTCCCATGCACACCTGGCAGCACGTCCTCCAGTGTCCTCTGGCCACTTAAGACCACACTCTGACTCCATCTGGGGTAGCTGGTGCTCCAATTCATCACCTTGTCGGATTCTTTTCAGTGGCTAATCTGGAGATGGGAACTGGCAGCGGGCAGACCAAACACAGCCTGCAGACATAATTGGTTTGACTCCCACAGTGACTGAAATTGTCTTGGACTTACTTGCCAATATAAGATGAGGGCTTTCCCATGGAAGTCAGGTTTTAACTACTCTTGGGAAATCTAAGTCCTGGAGACCACAGGCCTGCAAAGCGACAAGGCTTATTGCTTAGCAGTCTGACTGACTCCTTTTTCTCTCTCCTCTGCTCCCCATCAACCTGCAGAAATACTTCTCCACAGCCTAATTGATGTTGTCTTAACCCTGTGGCTATGAAGTAGGACCTCTGCAAACCCCAAGTGGAGGAATCTGGAATCTTGGAGAATGGACACAGCCCTAGAACTCTCCCTTTTCCTTTATCTCTTCATGTGTGTGTGTGTGTGTTTCTGTCAGTCATTGGATAACCCAGGACAGAGCTCAGCAGTGCTTAGCCCCACACCGAGGTCTGCAGATAGGCCAGGGTGGGTTAAAAGTCCGCCTTTTCTGTTTTTGCTTGGTTTTTAAGTCATTTTTTTAGTTCTCCTGGCACCATAAGAACCCCATGAAAAGATATGTCTTAGAGCTTTCCGTATCCATTGAAAAAGTACAGATCACTATCTTAATCAACTCATCCCTTCAAGGTCATTACTCTTTACCATCTCTTTTCACACATGGGGCTCCTGAGCACTGCAGATTCATTCTACAGATGAGGGCTGGTTACAGGTGTTTGTATGGAGCACCTCAATTGACAAAATTTCTTTAGTACCAACTTTGCTAGTCACCGGGCTCCTTCATTCATAGATCTCAGTAGCTTATGGCAGAGACAAACAAGAAGTCACAGTTTGCTGCTTAAGGCAGTGAAGACGAACAAGTACCCTAGAAGGCCACCTGCTCTGGAATCCCCAGTCCATCTACCAGCTTGGCAACCTTGGGCACAGTTACTTGGCTGCCCAGCAATTCAACACAATCAGTTTCTTTGTCTGTGAAATGGGGTTAAATAATAGTAGTACCTTCCTGCAATGGTTAATCTTAATGGTCCACTAGATTGGACGAAGAGACACCTAGGAAATTTCTGGATGTGTCTCTGGGGGTGTTTCTAGAGATGATTGATAGTGTAGAACAACAAACGGGGAAAGCCCCGCCCTGAATGTGAGTGGCACTGTACGATAGACTTGGGCCCCAGATGGAACAAACATGGAAGGAGAAAGCCCACGCACAGCACATGCAAGCTCCATTCTTCTTGGGCAGGTGCATCTTCGGCTGCTGCCATCTCCTGCAGACCTTGGACACCAGCTTCTCCAGCCCTTCTGTGTAGACTCTCACCAGTGACTCTTCAGGGAGCTTTGAGTCCTTCAGCTTGGGACTAGGGCTGCATCAGTGGTCCCTCATGTTCTGAGGCTGTAGCTTTTAGGGCTGAGCACCATTGGTTTCTCTGGCTCTCATTATGGGGCTACCCAGCCTCTGATTATGGAAGCCCCAATGCTGCAGTCTGGCTGGGCACAATTCAGGAGCCACTTGTCAAAAGAAACGAACTTTATTTTTAGAACCACACACGCCAAACAAAACAGCTCCTCAGGAAAACCTTCAGAGCCCAACTGCCACCACTGGCTTCCCACAAGCCTCTCTCACAACCACCAGCCTCTCCACCTCCCACAATCCTCCTCCTCTTGAGGCCGATTGGCTGGGTCGCGTGGGCGGAGCCAAAAATAAAGTTCGTTTCTTTTGACAAGTGGCTCCTGAATTGTGCCCAGCCAGACTGCAGCATTTGGTGGCCCGTACGGGGAACGAACCCGCGACCTTGGCGTTATCAGCACCAAGCTCTGATGAATCCAAATTTTAAAAGTTTAGAGTAAAAAGGGTTATTTTAAGTTTATCTTTGGGGAATATATACCCCTTCCCAATTCCGTCTTTTTGCTTTAATAAGTACATTTAAAAAAAAAAAAAAACCTTTTATAATCATACCTATCCATATCCTGTGGTTCTGCTCCTCTGAGAACCCTAACACACTTCCTCTAAGATTGTTGTCAGAATTAAGTGAGCTAATTCACTTTGGAGCTTGAACAGTGCCTGCCTGGCACATGGCCAGTACTTGATCAGTGTTAGCTATTGTCATGGGCTAAAGCAGAGTACAAGACAGGCACTTAATTCAGTCTTTTTAAAAAATAATTTTACAGACAGGTACTAATCTGTTAGCTACTCCGTCTTGCCAACTTATGACACTGAGATAAGGGAGGCTTAGATAATTAGCAGTGAAGTGCATCTTGTAGTTTTAGGAGATTGCACAAGCCTCCCATGTAATCCTCATGACCTTCTGGTGAAAGTGATTCCTGACTTTGTAGCTAAGTGAAGTGAAGGTCACACTGTTTGTTCAACTCTGGACAAGGAGTCTCAGCTTGCAGAAGGGAATTGGCTTGGACTGGAATTCAGATGTGGCTGACTTAAAATATCACACATCTTCCACTGCACTGGGCAACTTTATTTATTTCTATTTTGCTGAATGAGAATTGAGCTGACCGAGTGAGACCTGGTATGGTGGAGTGACTGGATAATGACATGGCTCGTTAATTCATCAGCAGAGTCAACATCACCTTTAATGAGGACAAAGCCCAAGAAGAAAGAAAAAGGCCTCCTATTTGAAGAAGTTTATAGTAGTTGTATATACTGGGAGGTAGTCTGGTTTTCCCCAGCATTTTTGCCTCATCTCTTGGTTGTCCTTCGCAGTAATTCTGTTCGGGTATCTCCCAGTACAAGTTCTTTATCAACATGTAACTGTGCTCCTCAGCTTGTGAAATCTTACGCAAGTGCAATGGTTTGGATATGAAATGTCTCCCTAAGGCCCGTGTGCAGAAGTCTTGGTCCCCAGTGAAGCAATGTTCAGAGGTGAGGCTTTAAGGAAATGGATTAATCCATTTGATGGATTAATCATGTGAATGGATCATTGGGAGGTGAGGGAAATTAGAAGGTGGGATTTAGTTGCTGGAAGTAGATCACTGGGGACATGCCCTCGAAGGGAATTTCTTGTGCCTGGCTCCACTGCCCCACCCCTCTTTCCCGCAGCCCCCCTCTTGAGTTAATCAGCTTTCCTCTGCCGCACCCTTCTGCCATGATGTCATGCCTCACCTAAGGCCCAAAGCAATGAAGCCAGTCCATCACGAACTGAAACTGTTGGCCAAAATAAATCTTTCCTCGTTTAAGTTGTTCATATCAGTATGTTGGTCACATCGATGAAAAGCTGAACATCACAGCAAGTATATAACTCTTTTCCCCTAAAATTCAACTTTTCACCTGTAGAATCTGACTCTCAGACTATTCACAATTTTATTCTTCTTTTCCAGTTCAGGTTTTCTTAGCAGTGACATTCAGGATGGGAAGGCCAAGGGTGAGAATGTGAGCCTCAAGCCTCCAGTTATGCCTGCAGAACCCCCCACCCCCAGATAAATAACTTTTGTGTATTGATAATTCTTAAATTCTTTGGGCCAACATTTGTAGCTACTAAAAAGTTTAAAGTATGTGGGCACTGGCTGCTCCCTTAAAATTTTACTATCAACACACAATGGAAGAAAGTCTTAGGCTAAAATTTGCAGCACACACACATAGATCCTTAGCAGACAAACAGCAGTATCTAAGCAGTCTGTATGATTGCCCAAGTAGTAATTGGAGTTACTACTCAGGGTGAATGTCATGCTTAGAAACACCAGCAGTGGAGGAATAAAAGTAGAAGAGAATAAAAGTCTGTGCAGACTTCCAGTCATTGCTCAGCCAGCCCAGTGAGCCTCTGGGGATTTTGATCACTACAAGTTGAGTACTTCTAATCTAAAAATCCAAAAATCTAAAATGCTTAAAAAAAATTGGGGGCACCTACACAAAACTCAAAAAGTTTCAGATTTCAGAGCATTTTAGATTTCAGATTGAGAGATGCTCAACTGAGAAGTCCCTATGCAAATATTCCAAAATCCAGAAAACTCAGAAATTTGAAGCATTTTTTTTTTTGAGTTTCAAGCATTTCCGATAAGGGATATGTATATTTTTAAAGTAATCACATATTTTCCATATACCACTGTAAACTCTAAATGAAGGAATTATAGAAGACTTAATTTAATGTGGCATCTTAACTGTTTTGCTTGCTTTGTCCTATAAAATCTTCTTAGATGTTAGGTCTGGGAAACCAGCATTTTAGTTTAAAAGTCTTTTCTTTCCCTTAGCATTCTTTCAGGGATCTGGTCAAAGCAAAAGACTTAGCCTTTCCAACAGACATCCCCCAATACTTACTACCTGCCTGAATGTTACTGACTGTATCATATATTTATCTATTACGCACCATCATTGTGACAGGGAGAAACCAGAGTGCTCTAGGGAAAAAAGGTTTCACTTTAATCAAGAAAAGTTGGGTTTGAATTCCAGGGCTGCCACATATTAACTGCATGAGCTCTGAGCCTCTACTTATTCTTTTATAAAATACAAAACCTTGCTGGATTATCAAAAAGATTAAATGAGTTCATAAAGTGCCTAACACATAGAAAGCTTCTACAAGAATCAGCTAATCTGAACATATGCAAACACATCAAACACTGTTCATTCTTTTTAATGGCACAATAGAGACAAATGTTATTTTCCCAGAAAGGCGGGGGTGTGGGTGTGGGTGGGGGTGTGAGTGGAGGTAGGGGTTGGGGTGGGGGTGGAGGTGGCATTTCTGTGGGTCCTGATGGAGGAGACTACTTTGATAACCTCAGCAGTAAAACTAAGCACCTACAACTTTCATAATCTCTCCTTCACTCTGCTGCCACCCTTCCAAGCAGCAATGAACTTGAGCTTGGGGAGAGTTCTTTCCCCCCACAAAGTGACAGGCTAAAAGGCACAGCATGAAAAGGGATTAGTGGATATGTTTATTCAAATAAAGGGGAGTTTCCCAGAAGTATGTCAGGCTGAGAAGGCATCCTTCGACTATCCATCAGCAGAAAAGCTGTTTGACTGGCAGATATGATTTTTGGGAGCCAGCAATAATGGGGAGCTATTGGTGACAGATGTCAGATGTTGGCAGAGCGGCTGCCAAAACAAATCTCCCTCCACCTTCAGACATCACGCTGATGGAGCACTGGGCACAGTTGGACTGGCAGCCCCTTCTCACTTGGATCATTGGTCACATTATTATTTCTCAGTCGCTGGACAAAGCAGATGGTTTACCATGTATTTGTGGTTTTCCGTTGGCCTAGAGATTCTGTTCTTCCATCAGGGTCCAGCATGTAATCAATTATGACAGTGGGTGGTGCAAGAAAATCCCTGCCAGTGAAAGTCCAAGGCCTTCTATTTTATTGTGTCTGCATAAACCAGTACAATCTCCAACTTAAAAGTGATGGAAGGAAAAAACCAAAGTAGTGGTGTTAGAAATAATTTGGGTAATTGCAAAACCATTCTCGGTTGGTCTCCAAAATTCTCAGCTTTTACTCTGATGTCAATTCTCTTCTTTTTTTAGTCTTAAAATCCTTCTGTTTCTATTTTGGTGAGTCTTTTAATTTAAAAATTATTTATCTTTGAGTCAACACACAAAACTATACATATATGTGGGGTTTAAATCAATGTTTTGGTTCATATGTATTTTTCTTTTTGCTACCAGGGATTGAACCCAGGGGCACTTAACCACTGAGCCACACCCCCAGTCCTTTATATATATACATTTTTTTGAGACAGATTCTTGCTAAGTTACTTAGGGCCTCACTAAATTGCTGAGGCTGGCTTTAAATTTGCCATCCTCCCGCCTCAGCCTCTGGAGCGCTGGGATTACAGGCATGTGCCACTGCGGTGGGCTGGTTCATATGAACTTTGTCTAATGGTCAAATCAGAGGAACTAGTACAGTCATCACTTTAAACTTGTACCATTTCTTTATGGTGAGTACACTCAAAATCCTCTCTTCTAGCTATTTGGAGACACGGAATGTGTTACTGTGTTATATTGACTACTATGCAATAGAACACCAGAACTTTCCCTTCCCATCTAACCAAAACCTTGCACCCCTTGATCAACCTCTGTATCCTTCCCAGTCTCTAGTAACCATTATTCTACTGTCCATTTCTTTGAGATCAAATGTTTTAAATTCGGCACATTCTGGTGAGTCTTCATGAGCTTTATTTTAGAATCATAAAATGACATAGAAACAAATAGAACAAACACAAGAACACCTACGTCCATCAACTAAGACTGTTCCTTTAATATTTAAAGTTGTACTCTATTAAATTGCAATATGAGTAGGTTGGTTTGCCTTAGTATGAGTGGCCACATACATAGACAAATATAAGCATTTTCCCTTATCCATTTTCTTGATGATTTTCCTCCTGAAAGACATCTTGTTTATTTATATGTATATATTTCCAGAAACAAAGCCTTTAGTAATGAAACAGAACAAGCATTTTTAACTTTATAATTACCACCTAGAGAAATCCTTTACATAAATAAAATGCATTTTTCTTGTCTTTTAAAAAATAATATGTATGTTTTATTAAAAATCAGGATCAGAGTAAATTGATAGTTTTCTTTCCTATACACTTTGTTTTTCACTTAATCACATATAAGGAAATGTTACCATAAATTCTAATGATAATGAATTTTGATTGGCCTACTATAGTATATCTGTAACTGTTCTAGATACTGGAGACTAGCAGGGAATGAGATAGTCCCTACCTTCAAGGAACATAGGTCCTAGTGGAGCAAGACAGGCCGTGAACCTGTAAAAAAGTAAATACGTGATCTAAGTTTTATAAAAGGGAATGATAGAGGCTGGGCAGGCTACGAAGGTCCCTTGATGACATGACTGAGTTGATACCTAAAGGCTGAGAAGGAGGCAGTCATGCACATTTCTTTTTCTTTTTCTAATTAAAAAAAATTTTTTTTTGTAGTTGTAGGTAGACAGCATGCCTTTATTTTATTTGTTTACTTTTATGGGCTGAGCATAGAACCCAGTGCCTCATACATACTAGGCAAGCACTTTGCCACTGAGCTACAGCCCTGGTCCTTCATGCACATTTCTTGGGGGAAGAGCTTAGTGAACAGAAGGAAGAGAAAATGCAAAGACCCTGAGATACGCATGTGAATGAGATATTCCAGGAACAGGCAGAAGACATGGCTGGAGGTTGGTGAAGATGGGAATGAAGACAAATGGGACCAAACCCCAGGAGGTGCTAAGACACAGAGCCCTTGGAGGTATTGGGACATTATTCTCATTCCAGGGAGAACTTACAAGAGAATTTTCCAGCGAGGGATTGAGATACATGTGAGATTATAGTAACATTATTTTGGCAGCTGAGTATCGGAACACAGACAGCAGGACTGTGTTAACAGGCTGTCACAGTCACCCAGACTAGAGATAATGGGGGTTGCTATGGTTTGGATGTAGAACTATCCTTGTCCCCAAAGCTCATGTTTTGAAAGCATTGTCCCCAGTGCAGAAAGGTTCAGAGGTAGGGCTTTTAGGAAAATATTGGATGATGAGAGCTGTAACCCCATCAGTGAATTAATCCATTTGATGGATGAATAATTTGAATGGACTACGGGTGGTAACTGTGGCCAGGTAGAGAGTAGCTGGAGGAAGCAGGTCACTTTGACCATGGCCTTGGACTGTATCTTCTCCCTGGCTCCTCTCTCTCTGTTTCCCAGCTGCCATGAGCTGAGCAACTTTCCTCTGCTACACACGTCTATCATGATGTTTCTGCCTTGGACCCATGGACTGAGACCTCTGAAACATGAGCCCCAAATAAACTTTTCCTCCTCTGAATGGTTCTTGTCAGTTATTTTGGTCATAGCAATAAACAGTCAGACTAATACAGGGGCTGAGCCTATGATGTAGAAAGGTTATGTCTTTGATTTCACTTGCTATAACAGAATATCGGAGACAGGGTGATTTATAAGACGTAGAAGTTACATGTAAAATACAAACCATAACACAGGGCTTACAGGTATGGAAGCTGGGGATTTCAAGAGCATGGTGCCACCATCTATCTCAGCTTTCTCATGAAGATCTGATGCTGCCTCAACTCATGGTGGAAAATGGAAAGGCAAGTAGGTATGTGTGAAAGAGACAAAACATGGGGACTGACCCACTTTATAACAACTTGCTTGTGTTAGCATTCCATTACTGTGACAAAATATCTGAGAAAATCAACTTAAAGGAGAAAAGGTTTCTTTTGGCACACAGAGGTTTTGGTCCATGATCCATTGGCCCATTGCTTTTGGATCTGTGGTGAGGCAGAACATCATGGTGGGGAGTTTGTGGTGGAGCATGCTGCTCAGCTCATGGCAGCTGGGAAACCAATAAATAAATAAATAAAATTTTAAAAGAGAGGGAGAGGAGGGCCCAGGGTGCCAATATCTCCTTCAAGGACATGCTCCCAATGACCTAACATCCTTCCACTGGCTCCACCTCCTAAAGGTTTCATGACCTACCACAGCCACCCAACAGCACTGCAACCAAGGCTGTGACCAAGCTTTCAGCATGTGGGCCTTTGGGGACACATAAGATACAAACCATAACACTGCTCTCATGGTAACCAGTACAGTCCACGAGATCAGCATCAATCTCTCTCAATGTCTTAACCCACTCTTAAAGGCCAGTGACACAATCTAATGTCAACATGAGTTTCTGAGGGGAGAAGCTGTGTTCAAATCATAGCAGGTCGCAAGAACTGGTGGATTCAGGATGGAGGTGGTGATGGAGTTCATGAAACTTGGTGTTTTTTTTAAAGTTTTGGGTAGATAGGTTTTATTATTTATGAAATATTATTGAAATTTTGGACCATATAATAAAATTGATTCAGAAGTACATCTATAGAACTCTGCACCAAATAATATGTGAACCACATTCCTCACAAATACACATGAAACATTTATGCACAATGATGATGGACTAGTAGTTCACAAAGCAAATCTCCTAACACGTCAAAGATGCACACTTTAAAAATCTAAAGTTCTAGAGATTTGGGCTTAGAACTCTCAGTCTTACCATCAGAACAATATCTATGGGGGAAAAAAACTTTCAGCTTTAAAAACTGATAAACAAGATGAATATCAACGTCACACATACTGTGAGTAACCAACAGACAAGCATTTGGTCACGATGTAGTTAATCTCACACTATTGCTATAGTCTGCATCTTGAATGTCCCCCAAAGGTCCATGTGTTCAAAGCTTGGTTTTCAGGCCGTCTTTGATGCTGGAATGTGGTGAAACCTTTAGGAGATGCGACATAGTGGGAGGAAGTTAGGTTATTGGGGTTATATTGCCCGTAAAGGGAATATTAAAACCCTGACCCCTTCCTGTCTCTCTTTGCTTCCTGGCTGCCAGGGGGTGAACAGGCCTCCTCTGAAACATGTTCCCACCATGATGTACTATATTGCTATAGGCCCAAAGCAACAGGGCCAGTAACCATGGACTGAAACCTCTGAATGGATGAAGAAAAGCTTTCCTCTGTATAAGTGTTTATCTTAAGGAGAGAAGAGAGGAAGCACTGGGAGTGATATTGGTCAAATTATATTACTATATCATATGCATGTATGAATATGTAACAACAAATCCCATCTACATGTATAACTACAAGGCACCAATAAAAAATGTGGGATAAAAAAGCGAATGTGTCTGTCAACCCGAGTCCCTGAATATATCTATGTGCTGCAAAGCTCCTCTATGATCCAAGTCAGATATAGAGCATGAAAAAGAAATAAATATTTGTATGTGTTTAGCCACAAAAAAATCAGGACTAATCTGTTAGCTCAGCATAACTTTGTCTATTCTGTTTAATTCAGAATTCCATCATATTGTGATACTATGTGCCTCAATGAAGCACCTTGTTCATTTAAAAAATAAAAAAGGTACATGTGGTTTGATAGGTTGTCAACAAAAGTATATCAGTGGCTGTTTCTAGCTTCTATGTAAAGTTTAGCTGAACTCCATGTTCAGCTCCTGAATTGTTGAAAATAATGTCAAGATAATGGCCATTATTTTGAAAATGCTTCATTTCTCAATTTGTTTTTTTTTTCCTGGTACTTCCCCCCCACCACCGCCAATTCTGGGGATTAAACCCAGGGCCTCACACATGCTAGTTAAGTGTTCTACCACTGAGCTACACTTCCAGTCCTTTTTCCTGATTCTTAAAGTTTATGAAGACTTTAAAAAGTGTATTTCTTGGAAAATTTTTAAAATTAAATATCAGTTGATGCTGTATAATTTTCTCCTAAAAGAATCCTCTTCCATTATGTCTCTCCTTCCTTCCTCTCTCTTTTCTTTTCTTTCTATGTGGAAGATTGAACTCATGACTGCTTTACCACTGAGCTACATCCCCATCCCCAGGATCTCACCAAGCTGCTGGGGTTGACCTTGAACTTGTGACCCTCCTGCCTCAGCCCCCCATATTGCTGAGATTACTGACATGTGCCACAGTACCTGGCTCAGCTTTCTTTTCTGATATATAACTCATTCCACAAACTAATCCTAGTGGATATTTCTCATTCATTCATTGGACAGATTCACACACACACACACACACACACACACACACACACACACATATAGTTGATGGACCTTTATTTTATTTATTTATTTATATGTGGTGCTGAGAATTGAACCCAGTGCCTCACATGTGCTGGACAAGCTCTTTATCACTGAGCCACAACCCCAGCCCTCATTGGACAATTTTTTAATAGAGTTCCTATTATGTTCCGAATACTTTGTTAGGAACAAAAGAACTAAGGAAATGGAGCCAGTACATATCCTTATGGCTTATAGTTTTGATACCACCTGGAACATTCATTACTGGTATCAGAGATACCAGATATCAAAGATACCAAAGAGATGGGATCTTGAGAGATGGAAATGAGTTTAACCTTTATGTGCCATAATTCTTCACTTGTAAAATGGAAATGACAACTTCTACCTTGCAGAGTTATTGTATTAAACGAGACCTGAAATGTTTTTATTCAGGTTTCAGAAATTTACTTAGGCCATCTTTAAGAGAAAATGCTCTTTCCTACAAGGTATCTGGTACTATGGTGGCTCAAGGTACTAGTGACCAGAGACTCTTTGCCTTCCTGTGTCTGTGGCTCTGTGTGTCTACATTGTTCTTCCATTACCGTTGCTTGTTCTTACCCTTTTTTCTCTAAATCTGTTCTCAGACATGTCTTATTTATGGTTTGTTTCTTTATAACTTCAGTCTACATGCCCCCTCTTAGCCCTCTGTTTTGTGGTTTCTCTCTATGATCATTTCCTGCATCAGCCCTCAAAATAACTAATTTCATTTTTCACTGAAAAAATTTTCAGAAGAATCTGTTGAATTGAGTCATTTTTTGAGGTATTCAAAACACATACATGGAAAATCTACTATATACAGGAAATGAGCCGGCATTCTGGGGCCCACTCAAAATTGTCCCTCTAACCTCTAACATCATCCTGAAGATGCCTCCTGTTTACTTGAGGGCTGTTAGATAATGCTGAATTTAGCCTCCAGTCACACTGCCTAACGTCAGAATCTGCATTTAACATGATCCCCAGATGATTTGTATGCACATTCAAGTTTGAGGAGCACTGCTTGAAAACTGCTAGCTCTTCAGACAGGAAACAGCTGGGGACTAAAAAATATTGATGCCTGGGTTTCCCCCCAGAGGTTCAGATGTAGTTTTTCTGGAGTTCAGCCTGGTATTCAAAAGGCCAGTAGATAATTCTGACAGGTAGGTTTGAGGACTTACAACTGACTAGCTGCATGAGCCTAGATAAATTGCTTTAGTTTCTCTGCAGCCCAGATTTCTCATTTATTAAGCAAAGATAATGCAGTCCACCTATTCCATCTACCACAGAATTTTAAGTCCCAATATAATACATTGTGAAACTGTTTTGAAATGTGCGCCTGTGAATCTGTCTGATGTATCACTTAACTCCTCTACTCCCATGTTCTTTTTAATCGCATGTTCTCAAATATAATTGAGGATTTGAGATAAATGCATTACCAAATATGTGTATTCAGGTAAAAATGCATGAAAGACAATGTAAACTAGCTAACATTAAGTTTTACCTGTGTCATGGCCAGGTACTGTTATCCCAGTTTACCTATCATATGGCTGAGGGCTAGTGAGATTCAGTAATTCATCAAGACCCTGAACATTAGAAATTATTCACCTGATACTTATTACAAAGGCAAGAAAGACTTATACAAGACCACTGTAAAAAAGATCAAGACTCTTACAATAGAGGAGAGAAACTGACTTCAAGTCTGAAAACAACAGATGAGATTTACAGCCAGGGCAGGATGTAAGGGATGGGGGAGGAGATGGAAAACCATTAAAGAGGAACTTAGTAAGGTAATGAAGGGTGAGCAGAAAGAGGAACTTGATTGAATATCAAGGGTAAGGGGACTCTGAAAAACTGGCTTAGCAGGATTCTTTGGTAAAACAGGGCTCGGCAGGAATTGAACTCAGAAAGAGGGCCAAGACTGGTCAAGGAAGAATTAGGAATGAAACTGAGTGCGTTTAAATCTGCATACTTTGCTGACCTTCCTACCTCAATATTAGGGATGAACAGCTTAAACCTCAGAGGATGCAATTTGGCTCTGTACGTCGTGAGGTATTCACCACATCGCCCAGCCGTAAGATTACTGGTTGCATCCCAGCCTCCAATCAGATCAACCAAAAATCACAGCCTTCCATATCTCTGTCCTGAGTCTGCAGGCGGCAAGCAAACCAAGAATCCCACAGCCTTATCTGAGGGCGGGGCCCTCACGCACCTGCTGCGCGCCAATCACAGACCCGCGCGCAGGAGCGCAAGCGCCACAGCCGTGGGCGGGGCCTCACCACTCCCCAGTCTCCTCAGACCTGTAGGTCTCCTGCCGCTCTGATTGGCTTTCTGGGGATGACGCAAGAGGCCGCCTCCGCCTATGGTTGCGGAGCCGGCTGCAGGTCGAGTGGCGGAAGTGGTGTGAGCGAGGTGATCCCACAGTGCAGGAGCCGCGCGGGGCTGGGACGCAGAGCTGAGGCCACTGCTTCACCTTCCCCCGACCACGTGAGGATGACGCGCTTCGCCCTGACGGTTGTCCGGCAGTGAGTACTGCTCTTGCAGGGGGCCTTTCTTTCCTTTCCCATCGAGTATTTTGGAGTGGGTGGTAGGAGCATGGATCTGTCATCTCTTGACCCCGCCGGCTCAGCCCTTGGAGGGATGACTTGGAAGGGAATGTTTCAAGGCTCTTTCGTCTGGGTCATCCCCTCTGATCACAACCATCCGAGTGCTGAAGGCAGATCTTAAATATCATCACTCCGGTGTTTCACGTGAGAAAGCAGTTGTAGCTGAGTAAACGATTACGGTTCTCTTTAACTTAGTGGCAGAACTAAAACTGAAGAAAGACAATCCTGTCTCTTGGCTTCTGTGCAGTTTTTGCTGCTCCTCAGCAGATTTTAAAGAGTTTGCAGAATTGCCCTTCCGTGGCTGATATTTTTAATGCTCTCTGCCTTCGGTTACTGCCTTTCTCCCACTCTGCTGATCCTCTTGGTTTACCAGAGCAGTCAGCTCCACGGGCATGTATTTCTGATTTATTTCCTTCCTCTCCAGAGATTACAGTTCTGAGAAAAAAAAAAAAAAAAGAGGGCCTTAGCCTCTTGGCAGACCGCCATCACCCAGAATAAATATTTTTATCATAACAGATTGCATGGAGCTAAATCTGTTATTGTCTCTTTTTTTCCTTCTCAGCACCTATTGAGTGTTCATGGGACGTAATTCAGTGCGGTTCAAGAGCAGAAAATTTTCAAGTAAAATAGTTAGGTTGGAATCTGCCTCCAGGACAGAGCCCTGAAGCCTGAGCCTCTGATAACCAGCTTAGTCTTTCTGACCAGTTTCCTGATATGCAAAATGGGAATAATGATAGTACCTATTGCAGTGGGTTATTGTGAGGATTAAATGGGGAAAGGTAAAGTGTATGGCATAAGGAAGGGGAAGAAAACATCTTAAGAATTAAATAAGTTGTATAAGGACAACTCCAACAAAGTGCAATTGGTTCTCAACAGTACATGTATAGTCTATCTATGTGCCAGTGGAGGGAAATACAGGGATAATAAGATACTGTTTCTGCCTTCATGGAGGTCATAAAGAAAGAACTCTTATAGGATTTAATCTTGTCAACCCTACTTTAACTGAGGTCTTTTCTCTCACGTTCTTCCCTTATAGGAAGATAATCTTGGGAATCATCTGAAGTTCTCCTTTGAGGACTCATAAAATTTTAATGTTTCCCTATCACCCCACCCCCACCCCCCCATTTTAGAAAGCTTTGGGAGGATTCTTGACTTTCTTGAGGTCATACAACTAAATTGGTTAGCAAAACTGGAACTAGATCCCTGATTACTAACACCACTTTTTGTTTGTTTTCCCAACATAGGAGTGCTTTCTGGATCCAGCCAGTACAGTGTCAATCAAATGATTGAAAATTTAGAAGTTAGGAAGTCTGAGTTAAGGCACCCCTTGAAAAGTAAGGTGATCCCTGTTTAGATTTTTAATAGACAAAGTTTTATGAATGTGAATTTCATTCCCTTCCTTCTGCTTAAAAAGGGCTTCATTAAAAAGGCCTTCATAGGAAATCATTTAAAAACCATCTCTTAATAAATTATTAGCTGCCAAGCAAAGGTGTAATTAGAATCTGACAGTCTTGAGGTCTGACATCCTCAATTTGCAGGTGAGAAAAATGAGGCAGAGAGGCCATGTAACTTGCTTAAATTCATGTGGCAAGTTGGGTAGGTAGGATTCAAACCAAAACAACTTGCCCATTGTGTTCTGCCTTTTTTTTTTTTTTAATTATTATGTCAAATCCTAGTATTTGAAGATTACTTGAGTATCACTGGCCATGTTTGAGTCTCTTCCCCTGTCCATAAGATAGTTGTGATGAGAATAAATTTTGATCTATTTTAAACTTAGGAAAATGGAAAAAAAAAAAAAGGTGTTGGAATGATCAGGAGGGCTGTGATTAACTGTTTTATTATCAGAGTCATTCTGTCCCTTTTCTTTTTTTTTAATACTTATTTTTCAGTTATAGGTGGACACAATATCTATTTTGTTTTTATGTGGTGCTGAGGATCAAACCCAGTGCCTCATGCATGCTAGGCGAGTACTTTGCACTGAGCCACAATCCCAGCCCCTCCATCCCTTTTCTTGCCTTGAGAGTTCTTAGAGCAAAAAAAAAAAAAAAAACAAAACACAAGGTAAAAAATAAACCAAAACACAAAACCAACTGGTGGTTCTTTCAGGAAAAGAAATTATTTTAAATTTGATAATCAACATAGTAAAATATAATGAAATGTTAAAGAGTTGAATAATTTTATGGAACTTCATGATGTATAATATATAACTATATAATTTTTATAATGCAAGGAAATTTTAAAGCAATTAAATCCACCATGAATTTTGTTTTATTATTATATGTGTGTTTATCTTTCTTCATCATACTTTGAAGTGAAAGGACCAGTGTGTATCATTTTTGGAAGAGAATGCTCAAGATTCCCAACTTTGAATCTACCATTATTATCAAACTGTAATTTTTCATGACAGCACAGCATTGTTGAAAACTCTCAACAGATGTAGGTTGACATTATCATCTCCTGATAGGTGACAAACAGTTGAGTGGTGGGAAATGCGGTACATGAGGATAGTGGGATAATTCTATAAACTGGATCCATTATGCTTTCCCTGACCCCTACATGTTTTGTTTTGTTTTGTTTTTTGTACTGGAGATTGAACTCAGATGTGCTTAACCACCGAGTCATATCCCCAGGGTCTTGAGACAGGGCTTTGCTGAGGCTAGTTTTGAACTCATGATCCTCCTGCCTCAGCCTCCTGAGCCATTGGGATTAAGTCACACACCACCTCACCCAGTTCATGTGTTTTTTTTTTTGTTTTTAAAGGCAATTTACCTGCAATCCTGCCTGGTTTAAGTCAACAGAATATGTTATGTTCCTCAGCCAACAATCTGTTATATGCAGAAGGATGGGCCCAAAATGCCAAAAAGAACACAAGTTACCCTGAAAAGGGGTGGGGGTTGTGTGACCCTTATACAGACTAGATTCCAAAACTGGAATTCCCCCTAACCACAAAATCAGTAAGAACAAATTCCAATTAGAACTAGTCAGCAAGGGTCAAAGTAATCAGAGTTGCCTTGATTCTTTATCCTGTGCAGTGGAAATCTGATGCAAATGTGATATCAACTAAAAGTCAAGAGGTGGATGGACTTTGGGCAGGACTCAGGAAATTTCCCTGGGACCCCCAGTAAAATTGGAGGGCAGAAGGAGCATGCTGTCCTTCCCTCTCTGAGAGGACCCACTTCCTACCTTGAGAGTGTCCCCTTTTCCTGTTCTTTCTAATAAACTCCTACCTGTTTCTCTTAGCAACATTCTGATATGTTTCTGGCATGATCACAAGAACCAGTGAGAGAAGAGGGCTGTGGCTGCCTCATCCCTGCAGTTTGCCCTTGCTCTGGAACACCCGACACAAGGCTGTTGAAGGCCCTGGTTCCTTGAACTATTTTTTTGTTACTGTTTGCAGTCAATCACTTGCAAGCCATCATTTCACTTCCTACTGACTTATAAAACTTTTTTTTTATAAAGTATATTTAATTTACATTTGATGACTTAAAGATGATCAGTTAGAAAAGCTGTGCATAACCAAACTGTCCTTTCTTATTCTACTTCTGTCAGCAGTTACTTTTTGTTAAATGTTAGTCATTGTTTTAGACATTAAAAAAGCAAAGCAGTATTAAATTATCTGCAATTTAATATTTTTATAAAGATATATGTAATTGCTATATTACTGTGATAGTAGTTCCTAGGTATTGGGGTGGTCAACTGAGGGGAGCCTTTACAACCAGGATGCTCTATATATAAACAAAAAATGTATCACAAGTTGGCTATTTTACAAGTGTTTTTTTTTTTTTTTTTTGTATCGGAAATTGAAACCCGGGGTGCTTAACCTTTGAACCACATCCCCAGCCCTTTTTATATTTTATTTTGAGACAGGATCTTGCTAAGTTGCTAAGGACCTTGCTAAGTTGCTTAGGGTCTTGCTAAGTTGCTGATACTGGCTTTGAACTAATGATCACCCTGCCTCAACTGTCCAAGTTGCTGATACTAAAGGCATGCACCACTGTGCCCAGCCTTATGAGTGTTTTTCCACTCAAACCGTCTAGTGAAAGTCCCTATATTACTAACCTTTGAAATCTTCTGTTTGCAAATGAAATAATTGTAAAGGAATTAGAATTAAGCTGTATTCATGAGTAAATATCAGAAGGTTTTATATTTCCATGTACAATAAAGCATATTTATTCTGAAAATGTATACTAATGAGTATATACTAATTTCCCATGATTTGTCTCTCTGGTATGACAAACTGAGTATTGTCTGTTGGATTTGAATCCCTCAAGAGGACATAATGGGGAAATTAAGCTTTATATGATTTCTAAAGAAATTCCACAGAATATAAATCTGGACTAAAAAAAAAAAACTTTTAAGTGAAAAACAGTATGAAAAACTACAAAATGAATGATGCATATTTGTGGGCCTATAAATGGCTCGTCATAAGACTTCACTTCTTGGCATAAGTCTTTAGATTCCTACAGAGTTGGGTGTTGTATTTTGGAAGTGGATCACACTGCAGTTTTGAAAATGAGTGGTGTTATTCTTGACTCCTTCAAAATATATCCCTCTGACCTTTCAGCTGCCGCCTCTTCTCTGCCTCTGTCATAAGCCAAGCTTTGGTTAAGGAAAATGGATTAATAGTTAAAACTATTTTATCCATCTAGTTTCCACTCCGCAAACTAATTTTAAACACTTGCTTCAAGGATTTATGTAATCTTGGTAAAGCTAATAAAAGCTCTAAAATTTTAATAAAAGTTTTAGGGAAAATGCAACTTTTGGATTCCTACTGTGTAATATTTATAAAATGGTTTGAAGGCAAAAATACCCAACACAAGTTAAAAGCAAAAGCCAGTGATTATAATAAACAGTTAGTTTTGTAGCAGTTTTATTGACAAATAGCTAAAAGAAGTCCCGCATTACATCACAGCTATTTTTCTCCTTTTGCCAAAATTATTAGATAGTGGGAAGTGCCTTTACAAAACTATCAAATTACTGGTGTTTCATTTTTTGGTAACTTTAGCAGCAGTTCTTTATTCTTCATCTCAGCAAGATTATGAGGTTGAGATACAAAGTGAATCTAATGCATAACACCATTTTCTAGGTGAGAGATGACAGAGTTCCTCAAACTTGCCCTGGATGCTTCTGGTCCATCTGCAGGGTAGAGGTTAATTTTCTCTTTTGTGTCCATTAGGATTCCAAATGAATTCTGGATAATAATGATGAATTAGTACTATTTGTTTTGCCAAGGCGTAAATAGTTCTATGTATAGTAATTTCGTTTATCATACTTTTATTTGTAAGCTAATAAATAAACATTTTTAGAAATCAAAACAATTCTCCCTGTTGTTCTTTCCCCACCCATAGATGACTGTTTCTTAGTTTCATTATGTATCCTTCCAGTGTTTCTTCTGCAGATCCAAATATTATTTCCCTCCTTCCTAAAAAGGTGTTGTTCTTTTTATTTTATTCTATACTATGATTTTTCTATTTAATTAGTATCTTTACGTAAGTCTCTCTCTTAAAGACACTGCTTGCTACACATTATTCCATTAGGTAGGTATATCACTATTTATTTGTTAATGAAACCATTAATAAATGGTTATTTGAGCTATGGTTAGGGAAACCAACTTCCTGTCAATGGAATATTTACAATCTTTTCTATTAGAAATAATTTTAATATGAGTGAATGCAGGTATTCCTAGCAACAGGGCTGTGGTTTAATAAGCCTGCCAGTTAATTCTGATGAGGCTCAAGTTTGAGATCCATTGCTCCAGACAGCCATTGATCACAATGGTCAGGAGTCTACGCAGAGGCTTGGTCTGTATTCCTAGTCATGGCTCAAGAGACATTTGATTAAAGCACAAGAGTTTTAACTGAATTCTCCTTGATTCTACTTTTTACTTATTTGAGGATTGCTTTTATTGGTCTACCCTGTCATCTGGTCTTGCCCATGTACTCCCCTCTCCTCTTTCCTTCCCAACCTCCATTTCCCCAGTTACCTGGTGACCAATTTTTCTAGTCCTCTCACCCTTCTCATTTTTCAAGGCTGTTTGAATTTGTTTTGTTTTTTAACTCCTAAAATTGTAGTGTCCAAGCCTCAGTTCAGTGTGCTGTGGTCTGCAGGATAGTGTTCAGTACTACAAAATATTCCTTCTTTCCCATTCCATTCCAATGCCCTTTCCCTTGCTCAGTTCAAGGTCAGCAATATAAGGACTGATCTTCATGTTTTGGTTCTGCCTTTGAAAGTAATTTTGAGTAATATGTTTATTTTGACAAGATTATTTAACAAAAATAATGTATGCACATATATAAATATTTTAAAAATAGCATTATACTCTTGCAGTTTATTTAAGATTGATTCCTAATCTATACATTTTAATTTGGGGTGGTTTGAAATTTTGAGCTCATCACTAGAGCTATAGAATGAATTGCATTTTTATAGGTTCAATTATGAAGTGTGTTATGATTCAGATGATCTTTATGAATATCTTTACCTTTCATAGCTAGTTTTCTTCTTTTTAAAAATGATATAACTTGATATTAAAGTTTTTTCCTCTTTCTATTTTAGTGGGGAAACAAGATTGAACAAAGAGAAAGTACTTCAAGGTTGGTATAATCTGGTTGTTATTCTAAATCTCTGCATTAGTGTTAAAGTGATATGCAAATTAATCAGATCCAGTGGGTAGGGTAGCCTGGGGGCAGCACTGTACTGGGATTGGCTTAGATTGAGATTTCAGAAATAAAGTATATAACAGCCACAGAATATGATCAGAGCAACTGGTAACCAAGAGGAATAAATCTCTTGACTGAACTAAATGGACACAACAGCTCTTCAGCTGGGCGTAGTGATGCAGGCCTGTAATCCCAGTGATTTGGGAGGCTGAGGCAGGAGGATCGTAAGTTCAAGGGTACCCTCAGCAATTTAGTGAGGCCCTGAGCAACTTAGTGAGACCCTGTCTCAAAAAATAAAAAGGGCTGGGGACAGCTCAGTGGTAAAGTACCCCTGAGTTCAAACCTTAGCATCACCACCACCAACAACAAAAAAACCCAGAAACCACTTCTCCAAATTGCTCTTTACATTCAGCTTCTAAGAGGCCTAGTCAGCTGATTAGAAAGTTATATTGGTTCTAGATGCCTTAAAATATAGCTGTCTAGATGTAAAATGGTTCCTATTTGGAAATGTGACGTTTTTCTGGCTGGTGTTAATGGTATTTTCCAGCTCAGATATTTTAGTTTTAGTAGTAACCAAGAGCTTTAATTCTCATGTGTGCTCACTATTTTATTCTGAACTGATTCTTCCTCTTGAGTTCTGTTAGTATGGACCCCAAGTTTTTAGTTGTCCTGTGATCTAGCTCAGCTTTTTAAAGAATATCCTGAGTGAACTTTCAGGTAGAACTGCTATTTCTGTGGTGTGATTATAAAAGCATTTAGTTTTGTTTGAGAGGTAGTGACCTGGGGTTAATATAAACTGATTTTCATTCCCAGGGTGCTTAACTCCCTTTTCTGGAGACTAACTTGTCTGACACTTAAATGAACCTGCTTTTGAATGACTTGCACTTGATCCAAGTTATTCTCTGGCTTTGATCGGTTGCCACCACCTTGTCCTTTAGTACTGCTCCTTTGTCTTACTTCATTAGAAGCTGACCCTGGAATGTGAATAAAAGTCTTTTGTGTTTACATTCATTTTTTAGTTTATTCTTTTTTTTTTAAATTCTTCTCCCAACTTAGTTGGATGCTTAGTTCTTTAAAAAATATACACAATCTTTTTAGCTGGTAATAGTCTATTTGCCTTTATTCTGGTTACTGATATGTTTGAATTTCTTTCCTTTGTTGTTCTTTTCCTCCTTCTTTTTGTAGTCTTCCTCTTTATTCTTACTGTCTTTTATATCTTAAGTCCTTATTTCTCAGGCTTGTCTTACCTTCCCTAGTAGTTCCACCATTTCTTGTCTTTTAATGGTTGCCTTTAGATTCTCCCATTCATACCCGTTTTAGTCAGTTTATGACGATGGACTGGGCAGGTGAAACCACACGTTTATTTCCTCACAGATGTGGAGGCCAAGTCTAAGATCAAGGTCTTCCCAGTCTGCTTCCTGGTTTGCAGACTGCTGTCTTTTGGTTGCATCCTCCCACAACTAAGAACAGATAGTAAGAGCTCTTGTGCCCGAGCATGCTTTTGTTTTCTCTTTTTTCCTCTGTACTAGGGCATTCTACCACTGAGTTTATTCCCAGCCCTTTTTATTTTGAGATGGCATCTTGTAAGGTTGCTGAGGCAGGTCTCCACCTTGTGATCCTCCTGCCTCAGCCTCCTGAATCACTAGATTACAGGTGTATGCCACCAGGCCCAGCTAAGAGCTGTCCCTTCTCTTGGGTCATTCATGAGGGATTGACCCTAAAATCTAATCATCTCCCACAGGCCCACCTCCCCAAAATACCAATTTTAGGGAGACATGGATATTCACCCTAACAACACCTAATGAAGAATAACGTCGTTAATGTCCCCTCTCAAAAAATACAGGAACTTACATTGTCTGTCATCTTAGTCTTTTTTTTTTTAAACCACTTGATGTGGACATTATTGCCTCCACTTGTCATTCAGGCAGTGTTTGCCAGCTTTGCTGCTCATCGCTTCTTTTGCATCTCAGACCTTCTTTCCAGAATTATGTTTTCTGAAAGGTTCTCTGGTGTGTGTGGCTAGGCTGATGGTAAAGGTGATCTTAGTGCATACAGTTTTGGTTGGACAGTTTTTCAACACTTGGAAGATGTTAATCTATTCTTATTTGGGCTTTCATTGTTCCTGTGAGGAAGTGCTGGCCCCGTCAAGTGGTGTTCCACATTTACATCTTTCTCTATAACTGTTCTGAAAATCTTCCCTTTGGTTTATCTAGGAGGGTTTTTTTTTTAATTATCCTATTTGATATGCATTGTGTTTCCTTTATCTGTACATGGGTGTCTTCCCTCATTTTTTGAAAACTCAGCTATTATCTCTTTATGTTTATTTTCTCTATTTTCCATTTTACATGTTTATTTTCTCCATTTTCTACCTCCAAAGATTTCATCTCTGAAAGATGGAATCTTTGGGAGGTGATTAGATCGTGAGGGTGCAGCCCTTGTGGGCAGGATTATTAAAAGGGGCCCAGAAGAGCTCTTACACCTTCTTTCTACCATTTGAGCACATGAGGGGAGAAGTCAGCACTCTGTACCCTGGAAGAGGCCTCACCAGAACCCAGCCATGCTGACACCCTGATCGTGAACTTCCAGCCTCCAGCACTGTGAGACATGAATGTTTGTTGTTTATAGCCATCTAATCTATGGTATTTTGTTACAGTAGCCTGAACTAAAACAATGCCTGTGGGGAATTCTCATTCTTTCCTGTTCATCACCAGTATATCCACATTCCTTCTCCTTGTATCTGGGCTGCATTCTGGGTAGTATGTGCAACTTTGTCTTGGAGTTCATTATACCTCCCCTCAATCACATCGCTCAATCCACTGAGGGATTTTTTTTTCTTTTCTTAGCATTCTGTTTTTCATTATTAAAAGATTTATTTTATCTTTTAGAAAGCCATCTGGTTGTTTTTATGCTTTCTGTTAATTGCTTATCTTTCTGAATCTGTCTTTATGATAGGGAACAGACAGATGTGAGCAGTGAAAACATGAGGTTAAGGGAATAATTCTATAAAATGAGTCCCCTGTGCTGACTCTCATGTGGTTTCTTTTTTAAAAAAGCAATTTGCTTGCAGCCCTGCCTAGCATAACAACCTGTTGTCTGTAGGAGAAATGCAGGCCTAAAATGCCAATAAAAACATTGGTTACCCTATAAGGGGGGGGGGGGGAATTTTGTGACCCTTCCACAGACCAATCCCAGAACTCTGGAAGGTAAGGATAATTCCCCTAACCATAACATCTCTAAGACCAAGGTCCAGTTAGAACCACTCAGCACAGGACAAACCAACCTAGAGTTCCCATGTGCAGAGAAAACTTGAAAGTCTGCTGTCATCCTGCTGTCTGTCAGTCAAAAGTCAAGAGGTGGACCTGGGTGGGTCTTTCTGGAAACTTCTCTGGGACCCCCAATATAATCAGAGGGTAGGAGAGGCATGCCATCCTTCTCCTGAGAGGACCCGCTCTCTCCCTTTTCCTATCCCTTGTAATAAATTCATGCCTGTTACTCTGAGCAACACATCTGAAATCTTTCTGGTATGACCAGGAATATTCTACCTATAACATTTATATCTTATTCATAATTAATTTCATAGCTTCTCTTTGCTGATTTCAGTGTGTGAACTCTTAGTTTCACTGTTCTTTTTTTCTGCTGACTCTCATTCATTATTATGACTCTCATTCATTCATTATGGATTATTTTCTTGTGTATGTGTTGAATCTTTGGCTGAACTATTATTTGCTCTAAAATTAGTGGAGAGCTTGTTATCCTCTGTTGTGAGTGGTTTGTTCTGAGCAGGATTTGCATTTGGCCACTGGTCTGAGATGACAGTAACCTCCTTCCGGGACCCCTTGCTTCAGTGTAGTTTGGTCCTCCCACCTTGCTGTCCCATGAGCAGGCCTCCTCCAGAAACCCTTCCAGCCTGAGCTGATGTTGCAGCAACTCCAAATTTCCATATCACTTTTCACATTTCAGCCCAGGGGTCTTTGATGGCTTGGCTTTGTCCCTTGGGGATTTCCTTGCAGTCTGTGAACTCACTCACGCCAAGCATACATCACTTAATTATTCTGTAATAATAAGTCCCTTCACAGTGTCCAATCTGCTTTTTCTCCTGGAAGAAAGTAGGTTTCATAGTTTTTTTTTTTTTTTTTTTTTTTTTTTTTTTTTTTTTTTAACGAAAAAGAAAGGGAAAGGGGCAGGAGAGAAGTACCATCATTATAATATTGAACATTTGGACAATGGAGATATTGTAGGCAAAACTCTTAGGTAATGATAGCAGCACATGTAGGGTCAGAGCCACCATTTATAAAATGCAACTAATGAGGACATGGGCAAACACAAAAGAGGGAAGAGCTAAAACTGAGATGTTCTTAGCATCACCTTATTCCCAGCAGGTAAACAACTCTTTGGAAAACATTTGAATCTGAGCCTTGATAGAATCAGCTTAACTTCACAGTAGGTACTGTCGGCTCTCTGAAAAGTCATGTGGAAAAGTGCTCGAGGAAACCTTTCGTTAAAATAGAGATAGGCACAGTTTCTGTTCTCTTATATGTGGCTTTATCTGTACCCCTCAGTTATGTTTTTGAATGCTTTGTTTCACCACAGGACAAGGAATAGATGAACCTCTTTCAGAGACTGGATTTAAACAAGCGACTGCTGCTGGTAGATTTATGAGTAAAGTGAGGTTTACTCATGCTTTCTCCAGCGACCTCACGCGGGCAAAGCAGGTGAGTATAGGGTGAAGGTTTAGGCTAAGAGGTCCCAAGTCTCAACAAGAGTATAAGCTTGAAAGATCTGCCACCAGAGCCTGCAGGGAATTAAATCACATAGACAGCACCTCCTCCCCACTCTCTCATCTTCACGTGAACTCTTTCCTTTTCTTCTTATTGAACTGAGTTTTTTTGTTTGGTTTTTTTTTTTTTTTGTTTTAGTTTTTAAGTTAGAGTAGCTTTGGAAAAAATGCTTAACAAAAAATAAAAATAAGGTATCAGGAAAAAGCCAGGAGAAATGACAGGTAGGAGATCAACCCACAGTCACATCAGATAATAGAAAGGCCAGACAGAGTAAAAAAACATTCTGATTCCGTAAAGAAATATGTGACATGATGTAAATGTCTTTAGAGAACAGATTTTTATAAAAATGACACCCAGATTTTATTAAAAAGAACCAAATCAACTTGTTAAAACTCAATGAAAGGAGACTTTTGTGACTAACCATGAGGGAATAATAGGATTGGAATTTACCTCCCTGTGTAAATAACTAGAAAACTCAAGAATAAGTGCAAAATCTCAGCGGGGCTGGGGTTGTGGCTCAGTGGAAGACTAGCACATGTGCGGCACTGAGTCTGATCCTCAGTACTACATATAAATAAATAAATAGAGGTATTGTGTCCATCTACAACTAAAAAAAGTATGTTATTTTATATATATATATTACACTTAATTTATAATTTTCTTCCAATCTGTGGTTTGCCTTTTCATTTTACAAATGGTACTTGCAAAGAACAGACAACTTTTACTCGAATAAAATCCAGTAAGTGAGACCTTGGACTCCGGGCATCATGGCTCTGTGATGCCTAGATGAGGTGGAACAATAAGCTGAGCCCCAGGATTGTCCAAAGCCATTTCCAGACTCTGGTAGGGGGCACAAAATAGAGCTCGGTGGTCCCGTGATTTGAGGAGGGAAAGCGTGGAGTTTGGGGATATTGAGGTGACTAAAATTTGAGGTTCAGAGAAGTAGAAGAGCTAGACAGAGAAAGAACTCTAGAAGTATACATAGCAGTCTGCTTAAATATGTCAAAATACGTTCTTCTGTCATGGATAACTGAAATGACAAATTTTTAAAAATTCAACCAAAAAGAAACTCTTAGGGAGAATGTTATTTGCATGTGGGTGGAATGACACCGCATGAGAACAAGCAAGTCACAGCTGCAGAGGAGAGACTGGTTCCTGGGGAGGGAAAAGTGGAGCGATTGCTAGAGCTCACAGAGGATGGGGAAGCAGGGGAGTCCCCACCAGTCAGCGTGCAGGGATTTTGTGGAATACACAGGGCACACAGTAGTGATTCCAGAATGAATACTTCCTAGCAGTGAATAAGGAAGAATAATAAGAGAAATAGACGATAAAAACCAAAAATCTTAAAAAGGAACCAGGTTGAGCTCCATGTGTAATATGAAGTGTAACGCGTTCTGCTGTCGTATAGAGCAAATTAGAATTTAAAAAAAGAATCAGATTGATCTAGAGATGAAAAATATGATGTCCTGAAATAAAAATGTCACAAGATGGGACTAACAGGGTAGGCACTGTAGAAGAGGTCATTGAACATGAAGACTTAGCAACAGAACATTCTGAATTTACTATGGAGCAGAAAGAAAGAAAGACTGAAATAGGAAGATAAACAGTCTCAGCCAAGTATGGAACAGTGTCAGACAATCCAACACACATGTTGGTTGGGAGTCCTGAGAGGAAAATGGGGAAGAGGAGGCAAGAGTAGGAATTCTACAGGAATTTTTAGAAATATATTCTGAAGACGTAAAGATTAAAAATACTTTGAAAACTAAAAAGAAGACTTTTTTTTTTTTTTTTCAAGCAAAATTGGAGAAGCCAAAAACAGAGCCACACTTATATAGTCAATTATTGGTTTTGTGTTTTTGGTCAGTAGGATTTTGACAAAGGTCCTATAGTAATTTATTAGATAAGGATAGTCTTTTCAATAATGGTGCTGACACAACAAACATGAATATCAACCCTTACCTTGCACCACACACAAAAACTAGTTTGAAATTGATTATATAAACTGGATTTTATTCGAGTAAAAGTTGTCTGTTCTTTGCAAGTACCATTTGTAAAATGAAAATGCAAGCCACAGATTGGAAGGAAAGTATAAATAAGTGTATTATATGTATATAATGTATACATCATATGTACATATATATATGACACTGTGTGCGTATGAATTCTTTCTCCTCAATAATTAGACAAACTTTAAAAGGGGCAAAAGATTTTAATTAGAACAGGAACTTCATAAAAGAAGATACATGCAAGGACAATAAAAATGATACAAATGAAAAGATGTTCGGCATCCTCAATCGTCACATAAATGCAAATTACAACCACAGTTGAGATACCACTGTACATAACATTTGAATGACTAAAACGTGAAGAGATTGTAGAGTATCTAAAAGTCACACACTGCAGGTGAGAATGTAAAAGAAACCAACTACTTTGGAAAATAATTTAACATATGCTTATTGTTACCCAGCAGTTTTAGTCCCAGAGACTTATCCAAGAGAAATAAGAACGTATGTCTGCATAAAGACTTGTGCACCATTGTTCAGTAGGACTTTTGTTTGTAACAGCCATATAATAGACTCTGTGTTTATCAGGAGGTAAATGAACTATGGTGTGTTCATACAGTGGAATACAACTCAGCACTGAAGATGGAACACTAGACAGGCATCAACGTGGATGAGTCTCTCAAAAACATGCTAAACAAAGGAAACCAGGCACTAAAGAGAACATAAGCATGATTTTGTTTATATGAAACTCTGGAAAAAGACTGATGTACAGTTATATAAAGCAATTCAGTGATTGCTTGGGCCAGGGGTGAGAAGGATTTACTGGCATGGGTATGAAGATATATTTTGGGGTGATGAAATTCTTCTGTATTTTAATTTTTAGCACTTAGGTGGGTGTATACGTTTGTCAAAATTCAAATGAACTGTAGACTTAAAATAAGTGTATTTCACTGTTGTAAATTATGTATCAATAAAGTCAATTTAATGCATGGAATAAGTTAGCCAAAACCTCAGTGAACATATTGAGTTACAGATTATACACAGCTGACATGATTGTTAAGACAGTAAACCTAAGGGTGACATACATGACTGATTTAAGACGTGAGGAACATGATGGGAAGTAGTAATGTCTTTCAAGAGGAGACATCAGAGAGTGAGGATGAGGCAATATTCAAAGAGGTCATAGCTGGTCTTACAGAATCATTAAAAGACAGTGGATCTCAGAGCCAGAAAGTGTAACCAGTCCCAATTGGTAAATACAAAAGAAATCCACCTCTGTATTCATCGTAGCCAAGCCAAGATTCCAAAGAATAAGGAAGACAAATATCATTCACTAGTCAAGCAGTTAGGCTGTCTACAGGTCTGTCAATGTCAGTAACAACCTCTTCAGCATGCTGAGAGAGGGCAAGGATTCACCTAGGGTTTTAAACCTTTTTCTAGAAAAGAGGTGAAGAACATTCAGACAAACAGACCCTCAAGGCATTTTCAAAAAAATATTGAAAATAATTCTAAAAGGAATATCTGAGTTTCAGAAAAAGATCAGTGAGCAAAGAAATTGGCAAAGGTACACAAAGCATAGATAAATACAAAGAAATACAACATGCATATGACAGTAATGATAATGTCTAACTTACGAGGAGGGGGTGAAAATGCAAGGTAGATGTGGACTTAAACAATTTCTATAGTTTTGCAAATACAGTGTTTTATGTCCACTAAAAGTAGCCAGATAAACTGAAAGAAGGAAACATGGACACAAATGAGCAAAATTAAAAGATAAACAGTCACAGGAGTAACACACCCATGTTACATACAGGTGAGCGATGACCCAGAATCTCAGCAGAGAACTGTAAACAGTAAATTTTAAACAAAAGTTCAAATTCTAGAACCAAAAATAGCACTGCAGTTGAGGTTAATGGATGTTAAATAGCAGTTTAGACACTTGAGTGGAGATTTAGGCAATGGAACAGGTTAGCCAACCTTTTCTATAAGAAGCCACGTGATACATACTTTAGATCTCGTGGGCTCTGAGCTCTGTCACAACTGTTCACCCCCACTGATGGAGTGTGAAAGCAGCCAGAGACAATACCTATGTGGAACTTGTGTCTGTGTTCCAATAAAACTTTATTTACAAAGCAGCTGACAGTTGGATTTGGCTTGTGGGCTACAGTTTGCTAACATGTGAACTAAGAGATAGTTTAGCAGAAAATACCAGAGTCAGGCATGGAGAGACAAAAGGAGGAGCAGAACAGAAGGGGGACCATTTGTTATTGTTGGTTGGTTTTTGTGTTGCTAGGGAAGGAACCCTGTGCATGCCAGGCAAGTTCTGTACCACTAGGGACATCCCCAGCCCAAGAGGCAGCATTTACACAGGAAATTTATTGCTTGTTCTTTGGTCTTATTATTATATTATTATAGTTTTTAATTAACGAAAGTGTCATGTATTGTGTTGATGTTTCATAGTGATTAACATTTGTATAAGAAACAGTTGTGTTTTGCTTTGCAGACCATGCATGGGATTTTGAAGCATAACCTGTTTTGCAAAGATATGACAGTACAGTATGATTCAAGACTTCGAGAAAGGGTAAGTGACTTATTTATCGTGTATGCCAGATTTTCATTGCTGTGACAAATACCTGAGAAAAACAACATAGAAGAAAGATTTATTTTGGCTTATTTTTTCAGAAGTGCCAGTCCATAGTTGGCTGGTTCCATTGCTTTGGAACTGAGATGAGTGAGAACATCATACGGAGGAAAGCTGCTCACCTCATGGTAGCCAAGATGGAGAGAGAGGGTGGGGGAGGGAGGGATAGAGAGAGGAAGAGGCCAGGAACAAAATATAGTTCCCAAGGGAAAAATATAGTCCCCAGTGACTTACTTCCTCCACACAGGCCTACCTGCCTAGCGTCCACAACCTCCCATTCAGTTATCCGTGGATCAATCCACCAAAGAGGTCAGAGTCCTCATGAGCCAGTCACTCCCCCAAGCCCCACTTCTTGAACATTGGCACTGGTTATCAGTTCTTAAACTAATGAGCACTGGGGGGACATGCCAGATCCAAACCGCAGTATTTATACATCGTGCTTTATCATAAAATTTCAGCTAGCCACCTCATTTTATAATGTGGCTAAAAATTAAGTGTAGTTCTACTGGGGTCTACTAAATGAGTCACATATTCTTTTACATATTCTCATAGTACGTGTGTGTGTGTGTGTGTGTGTGTGTGTGTGTGGGTGGCTGGGTGTCAAACCCAGGCCTTGCACATATAAGGCAAATGCTCTACCACTGAGCCACACACCCAGCCTGTATGTAGCACCTTTTAAATTACTAAAATTGTATGAGATAAGATGGGATAAGCCTCTTGAATCATAAAAGGAGATACTTGTAAGAACTTGAAACAATATACAAGAGTTTAGAGTAAAAGGTGAAAAGTTCTCACCTCTCAGTCCTACTCCTCCCTTACAGGTATGAATAGATTTTTCTCCTGCCCATTTTGTATGCCAGAAATGGGTCTTCCTGAGGCTGACTTAGCAAAGTCACACAGCAAAGTCATACAGTCAAATCATTAGATTTGAATCCGAGTCTCCTAGAGCAGTCTTGATTTTTATTGTGCTCTCTAATACTAACCTGTAAGCCCATTAGCATCCCTGCCACCTCATGAATCTCTTCTTTACCTGGGCAGAAATGTAACAGAATATGGAGGGCATTTTTAAAGAATGGCTTCCCATAACTTGCATGTGTTCTCTGTTATTGTTAAGAATGCATCTTAGAGCTACATCGTCAAGGCTGCACAAAGGGCTCAGTCTGTGCCTGAGAACCAGGGCTCAGACTCTTCAAGATGTTCTGACTTCTGAACCCTGAGCACACCTGTCATCATACAGTAGGAGAAAGCATCATCAGTGGGCGTGGCCACCTTTCTCACTCTGTGCTCTGTTCCTGGAGTGATTTCATCTCCTATGGTTTTACTTGGTGAAATCCCAGTGATTTCCAAATCTGTGATTAGCTGAGATCTCTTACCCGAGTTGCATGTTCACTATCAGACTGCCTACTGTGGGTTTCCGGTTTGTACACTCCGCATCTGTTTTCTGCTCAGTGGGTGTTCTGCCTGTACCCTAGGCTGCTCCTCTTTACCCTATTGGTTGAGCCATTGATTTTTGGCTCTTTGACTCTTATGCCCCACCACCTACCACAGGCAGTCCTACATGTGTTCTCTGCAAACCCCTGCTGCCGTCCTGGAGCAGCTGTGTCGTCTCCTACCTCAGTCCCTGTGATAGTCGTTCTCTTCTTTCCTGTCTTGCATTCTCTTTTCAAACCTAATCTCCAACTGCAGCCTGAATAATCCTTTGCAGAACGGTTCACTAATTCTCTTAAACCTGGGTCCCAAGGTACTGTGTAAACTCATCTGTCACCTCCTTGCCTTCTCTTCCTCCCTGGTACTTCATGTTGTAGTCTCAGAGTACTGGTTGGGCGTTGGCATGGTGTTTGCTACCTGCTAGCATTATTTCCAAGCACTGCAAATTCATTCAGCTTCATAACCTACTGTGTGAAGACTGAAAAACCTCACGTTTTAATTCACATTTTATAGATGGCAGACATCAAAGCACACAGAAGTCAAGTCTATGCCCCCGATCACATAGCCACCCAGCCCTATAGTCCATACTCTGGAATGCTGATCATGGGCCTCTCAGGCTCTTCTCTGAATCACCCAAATGCTTCTGGCAAAAGAGCCAGCCTCATGAACTTCTGGCCTGTGCTCCACTCTGCTCCTCGATCTGCCAGTTTCTACTCACCTGTCAGGCTTTGGCCCTCTGTGATTCCCCCATCCGTAGGAGTGATCTCCACAGGTGTGCCTGTGTCCTTCGTTTTCTCCATTGTGCTCCTTGGTCAGCAGCTCACCACACTGGTCTCTGCACAGGTGGGCTCAGCCCTGTGGCCTCAGTGCCCAGTTTGCTTCATGGTGGCACTCAGGATACTTCATTAAAGGAAAGTTTCCATTCCTCTGAAATCAAAGCAAGTGATAATTCTTACTGATCCCTTTTGTAATAGAGATTGCTTTGTATATACCTGGAGACACAAATTTGGCATTGAGGATTGCAAGAATGGCTGACTTCATAGCAAAACATGCATATATTCTTATAAAATGGTATTTTACTCATGGATTTCTATCTGATGATATGAGGATCTTTTGGCATCATTTGTGCAAACTATAACAGTTTTTTTTTCTTTAAATTCATTATTATGCAAGCAACCCATTATCCGTATAAGGAATTAAAAGTGACTTGGGGAGAAATACAGTTAAAATCTATATCACCCCCAGATAAACACTGTGAACATTTTGGATATGTGTGTTCCTGATTTTTCCCCCCTGCTTGTGCATTTTTCTAAATGGAATTCTTTGTATTGCTTTTAAACTAGCATTTCTCATTTATTGTGTACTGACTGCTTTTCAGTGCCTGTAAATGTACCTTGATGTAATCACCTAATTAGTGACTTAATGGATATTATGTAATTTATATAACCCAGCAACTACTAATTAGCATCCAGGTTGTGACTAGATTTTCTGCTGATGTAAATAATGTTAAAATAAATATTTTTGCAGTTAATTCTTGGTACACCCATCTAACATACTTCTAGAAATGGACATTGCTGAGTGTGTACTTTTTCTTATATTAACTCTAAATTGCCTAATTTAAATGGCGTTTCAAAAAAGCCACACCAACTTATATTCCCATGAGTGCTCTAGGAGAAAGTATTTCCAAGCCACACTTGATGTTGTCAGTTTCTTTAATTTTACAATGCAATGGCTGAAAAATGGTGCCATTTAATTTTTACATTCTTGGGATTCCTAATGAGGTAGTTTCCCCATGTTTCTTGGCCCTTTGATTTCATTTGTGACTTGTATGTCCTGTGCTTGGGCTCAGTCTTCCTGTGCCTAGGAAGCTAGCAATCTGGACTTAAATTTTAACTTTGCTGTTGTCTGTGAAAGTGAGGCTATTTGTTTAACCTTCTTGAAACTCGGCTTCATCCCTTATAAATGTGGAGGGATACTTCTATGCTTGCTTCAGAATTCTGTTATTAAGTGAGAGAGTGTGTGGATGGGAGGTGGCCAGCATGGTGCCTTGCATGTGTTCTCTAGCCTAGGAGTCTGAGCCCGAGCTTGTATTTATTCAGTAAAGCCTCGCCGTCGACTTAGCTTCAGTGACTTCTTCCATACAACCCTCTTTGGACATAGTGTACCACTCAGGTTTCTGTTGTATTTTCTAAGGCTTCATGGCCTCCTACTGATACTGAATACGTTCCTATTATCAGGAAGAGAGCGGATACTAAAATAAATACAGGAAACTAAGCTTATTCCTGGAGCCATCTAAATTGGCCAGAAATCTGAACTGAATTGTTGTCTTGCAAATTCACCTGAGGCACCTTTGTCTGTTGAACCATGACAGAAATATGGGGCTGCGGAAGGCAAGCCGCTAAGTGACCTGAGGAACATGGCCAAAGAAGCTGGGGAAGAATGCCCTTTCTTTACACCTCCCGGAGGAGAGACGTTAGACCAGGTATGTACGTACCACTGACCCGAGTTGCCACGTTGGGGGACTTAACATTGTCGGAGTGGCTGAATCTGACTCACTTGTAAATTAGACGTTTGTGAATTATAGCCAAGCAATTCGAAAGTTGCTTTGTTTATAACACAACTCTGCATGATGTTACTTCTCTTTTCCTTTTTAAGGCATCCTCTCTTTCTCATTTGCTGCTAAGTTAGCAGCCATTACTGATCATGAATTTAAGGAGATCTATTCTTTTATGGTACATCTAAGAAAAAATTGTTTCTGAAGCAGTAGCGAGCAGCAGTGGTGTTCAGGGGGAATAAGTAAATCACTCAAGGGTCAGGTCACTCTGAACATGAACTCTGGCCACTGCTGCCCAGCAGCTCTTGAGTGACATCCTTACAGTGCTCATGCTTCTACTAAGTCATCATCTTTGAATTGTGTTATTGATAATTTTCCCTCTATTCTTTATCTTTGTAATTTTCTGATAAACTCTATTACCTTAGTAAGAAAAAGATTTGTTGTTGTTCCAGCTGAATTGAAGTGCCACATAGTTTCTTGGAGAACATGATTTTATGGCTTTCTGTTCACTTGTAGATTTCCTTAACCTAGTGCTCTGAAGTCAGAAATTAGAACAATATCCTACTCATCTGTATCCCTGGTTTGCCTCCAGAAATGTGGTAGGCACTTTCTTGTACCTGTGAAATTTCCAATTGAATGATCAGAAATATAGATTGAGATTCATCTACTTAGGTGTCCTTACATTGACTCATTAGAAAATCAGGCAGTTATGTCATGTTTATGTTTTCAGGAGATCATTAATGTCCGTTTATTTCACATTTTCTTTCTTTCCTTATAAGGTGGAAATGCGTGGAAAACAGTTTTTTGAATTTCTGTGTCAGCTAATCCTGAAAGAAGCAGATCAAAAGCAACAGTTTTCTCCAGGAGCTCCAAGCAACAATCTGGAAACTTCTTTGGCAGAGATATTTCCTTTAGAAACAAACTACAGCTCTGAGGTTAATTCTGACAGTGGCGCTCCAGGATTAGTGGCCAGTGTCTTAGTCGTGAGTCATGGTGCTTACATGAGAAGCCTGTTTGGTTATTTTCTGACTGACCTTAAGTGTTCCTTACCAGCATCTCTGAGAAAATTTGAACTTTCGTCAGTCAGTCCCAATACTGGGATCAGTCTCTTCATCATAAGCTTTGAGAAAGGAAAAGAACCTACACCGAAGTGTGTTTGTATGAACCTACAGGATCATCTAAATGAAGTGACCAAAACACTCTCAGTTTAGATCTGCGTCAAAATTCTAACAGTTTTGAGCTTCTGAAGAGAGTGCCTTTGGCTTACTTTATTTCCGTCCTTTGCTAGTGCTAATTTGGAAATAGTTAAAAATCATATTATAAACTCTTCTGGAATGTCAGCCACATCACACAGTAGTGGAAAGCCATGTAGAATTGACTTATGTTGTCTTGAGTGCAGCCTGCGTTTTCCACCCTGCTTGATCCCATCTCTGAGTGATGAATGGAAGGAACTCAGTGTTGCAAGTTGGGGGATTCACATCCTTGTTATAGAAATTTTTTTCCCCTTTTAAAAAATGTTTGTTTTTGTGTTTGTTCTTTAATGAAAAAATTAGCCTATTTCATTGATTGATTCTTGGTAAGATAATGTATATTTTTTACTATCACATCCAAGTCTTGAAAGAACTATTTATATTTCCCATTGCATATTTATAGTTACTGTTATTTTGAAAGAAAAGTTCTTTAAATGGAAAATTCATACCATTATAAGTCTATATATAAAAATGATAAAATGACACTAAAATCTTTTACTTAGAAACAAGCTGTTGGATTTTTTGTTGTTGTTCAAGAGGGCTTGAAATGTAGATGAATGCAGATTATGAGTGCAGAGCAACCTGGGGGAGGAGGTTGAGACATCATTTGACTAAAACACATCACACATGGAAGCTCTGGGCAAAAGGTAAAAGAGCAGTGTGCTCTTCTATCTTGCAAAACACAAAGTCAGTGGAAGCCAAGAAAGTCCCCAAAAGAAGTTTGACTCAGAGAGTAAAGACCACTATCCACTTGCTTCTTCTTTAACCTGTAGGCTGAAGAATTTCCAGTTTGGGGAAGGCTCCAGAGAAAGGGAACTATCAACTATGTGGGAACCTCAGAACCTAGAGGGAGCTTCATTGAAAAGCATGGGGCAACTGTGGTTTTTGGTGGAAGGTACAAATGAAGTTACCTCTGCTTTCCACTAGAAGGCGCTGGAGGAAAGGAATTTTGACTAACCTAATTTGGACATCAGCTTGGTCCTTCAAAAGTCCTTGTCTAAATGAAGGCAGTGTCTTACATGTGGTTTGCTTTTAAGTAATCATGTTACTGAGTGCCATAAATTCCATCTTACAAGAGGATGAATGCTAAACCTGTCAGTTAAGGCTAAAATCACCTTTGGTTGATATCTCCTTTGAATATCATTTAAATCTTTTGTAAAGTTGTATATTTCAGCATTCTTGGTGTGTCCACAACTACCATGTTTTCTGCCAGTATTGGAAACAGGGCGTGAATTTGAGCACTGGAGGAAGTACACTAGAAATAAGTACTTGAAATGATAACCTAAAAGAACAAATAATATCCTCATTCTCACCGTCCCAAAGTAATTCCTTTCTCTTTTTTTCCTCCAAAGAAATAAAACATTGAGATGTAAGAAGAGTTTCCTTTAATTAATTCTCACAGTGCTGTTCCCTTGCAGAGGCGACCACTGCAGTGAGTGAGTGTCTGTGTTCATCTCTTCTTCTCGTGTTCACCCTGTGTCTGCAAGGCAGCAGTATTGTTTGGTGCTTTAGAAATGTACATAAATATCATCGAGCTGTCTGTGTTCTTTATTTTTACCTATTCTGTGTTGGGGCACTCTCTATGTTGATATATATAGACCTAGTTAATTATAACCACTGTACTCTCATGAATAAATATAGCACATTTGGTTTATTATTCTAGGAGTGGACCTTTAGGTCTCTTCAGTATTTCTCCATTGAAACACTGTCACAAGGAAGAATCTTTAGTCTGGCTCCTTGTGCAGAGTGGAAATTGTGCCAGATGTCTCTTCATGATGGCTGTGCTACTTGTCAATGCCACTGGCAGTACCAAGAATGCCTCCCTTCCATATCTTGTCAATACTCAGTACCATATAACTGGTTTTTGTTAATCTGATGAGTGAAAACATTATCTCTCTATTTTATTAAGTTTTTCTGTGATTGTTAATGAGCCTGGGCATTTTTTTTTTTTTTCCAAATGAATGACAGTTCCGGTCTCCTTAGATTGCTGATTCACTGGTTTATGTTCTTTGCCTGGTTTTCTATTGGCTTGTTCAAGTCAAACCAGTATACCTTGTCCTTTTATGTGTGTGTGCACTTGGATCTTGAAGAAGCCTTTTCCATGATGAAATCGTAGAATAATCTTCTTTCTTTTCCCTTATAGTTTTAGAGGATTTTTGAATGTCAAATTTTAAAATTACCTGGATTTTATTTATTTTTTAAATATAAAGTATAGATTCAGTTTTATGTTGTTTTCCATGTGGGTGAAACAGTTACCCCAGCACATTTTTTTTTAATATTTATTTTTTAGTTGTAGTTGGGCACAAAACTTTATTTATTTTTATGGGGTGGTGAGGATTGAACCTAGGGCCTTGCACTTGCTAGGCAGGCACTCTACCGCTGAGCCACAACCCCAGCCCACCCCAGTGCATTTTTGCAAGTCTGTTCCTAGCCAGGCATGGTGGTGCACCTATAGTCCCCAGTACTCAGGAGGCTGAGGTGGGAGGAACACTTGAGCCCAGGAATTCAAGACTGTGGGCAACATAGCAAGACCTCATCTCAAATCTGTGCCTCTCTGTGGACTCCTCTGTCTTAGCGCTCTGTATTTCCACATCAGTGTCTTACTGTGGTTTTGCAACTGAATGTCTCACATTAGTACTTCCTCTTCTTCATTTTTATGGTCGTCTTTGTGTTATCTGTATACCTTTGTTCATATAAATTTTAGAACCAATTGATTTTCAGAAAATTTCAGTTGCAATTTTTTTAATCACATGCATTTCTTATCTAGTCATTCAGTAAATATTTCTTGAGTATGGCATGTACATCCTAGGATAGCATAAAAACTCTAGAGCTATTATAAGAACTGTGAATATGAAGCAAGAAGCTCAAAATGCAGTCCTCATCTTTGTGGAATTTAGAGTTAAGGAAGACATCAGTGAGTGCTATGAAGAAAAAGAAGAAAGCTGGGGAATGGAGACTGGAGGGAGATGTGAAGCTTTGTTCAGGATGAACAGGAAGGACTGAGGTGGCACCAGCATATACAGGCAGGGGAGTGAGCTCTAATGATCTCTGGAAGGACCTTCCCACAGACAGCACAAAGGCCCCAGGAGGAACCATGCTTGGGAGGTTTGACTGGAAAAGGGAATGGGATGGGAGTGGAAAGCTCCTGTGGGCCTCCCAACTAGGGGCCTGTGCTAAGGTCTTGGGCTCTTACCCAAGCAGGTTAGGAAGGCTGGGAAGTTTTGAGCAGAGTGACAGGATCAGATTTATTCAGTAGCCTTACCCTGGTTGCTGTGTGGACAACAGACTGTAGGGGGCACTATAAGAACATAATGCTGGAGGCAGCCAAAGCAGGCAGCTGTGCCACTTGAAAAAACAGCCAGGGACATTAGCAGGTCAGAGTCCCCAGTGATAGACAAACCTGGACACTGGGTTCCTAGATTAACTTGGAGAAGAACTGTCCTCTTCCCATCTGTGAACATCATAGATCATTTTTTCTGGGTTTTTTACCCAATAAGGTTTTGTCATGTTGTTTGTAATGTTTTGCCTGCATTTTTTTTTTTTCCTTAGAGTAGTTTTACGTTTATGGCAAGATTGGGAGGAAGTTTACAGAGAATTTCTGTATATCCCCTGCCTCACCCATGTGCAGCTTCCCCAACATCCACATGCCTTACCAGAGTGGTACCATTTATAACAATGACAAGTCACTGATATATGATGGTTACCTAAAAGTTCAGTTTACATTAGGGTTCACTTGGTGTACATTCTGTGGGTTTGGACAAATGTGTGACATGTATCCACCATTATAGTGTCATACAGAACATTTTCAGTGCCCTAAACATTCTCTGTGCTCTGTGTATTCACCCTCTCTTGTCTTCCCTGGCTGTTGGGTTTAGTCCTAGGCCTGGCAAGGGGAAGGGACACTCCCTCAACTTCAATTTCCTACACAGCTTCCTCTTTAATGCTTTTTAACTGAACTATTTTCCCATGAAAAGCCTATTTTACCTGGCATCTTTATTTTTACTATTGTGTTAGCTTCCCATAATTGTAACAAAATACCTGAGAAAAACAACTTAAAAGGAGGAAAAGTTTATTTTGGCTTACAGTTTTAGAGGTTTTAGTCCACAGTTGGTTGACTTTGTTGTTTTTGGGCCAGTGGTGAGGCAACACATCGTGGTGGTAGTGCGTGGTGGAGGAAATTGGTCATCTTGTGGTGGCCAGGAAGCAGAGAAAGAGTGTGAGCAAGAAAGAGAGGGAGCAGCTAGGCTCCCAATATTCCCTTCAAGGAATTCCACAGTGAACTACTTTCCTTCCGTTAGGGCCCTCCTCCTAAATGATATATTACTTCCCAATATCACCACAAGCTGAGGACTTAGCCTTCAATACATGCATCCTTGGGGAACATTCCATATTCAAACAACTATAGCAACTATCTAAAATTTCTTAGTGTCCTACCAAGCACATTATAGGCTTTCATTAGGGGAAGCACATAAGGTAAAATATATTGAGGATACAGCAGGGTCTTTAATCAGGCTCATCTCATGGCTGACTTGGGCAGGAGATGCAATGTTTGGGTATACCATTTAGAATAAAGGTTTTTATATTATGTATACTTGCATGTTTAGGAATTTTTGCATTTACACATAGTTGGATTTGTAAGTTAAATGTTTCTATTATGTATCTCCATTCTGTTAAGGAAAAAATTACAATTTTATCCAGATCTTCTAGATGAATACACTCAGGCGTAATCATCAGCTCCATAAGGGCAGGTGGCACTCACCAGCCTGGAAATTGAATGGGACTTGTTTTAGTCATCTTTCTGTTATTGTAAGAAAATACCTAAGATAATGAACTTATAAAGAAAAAGAAGTTTGTTTTGGCTCACAATTTTAGAAGTTTCAGTTCATGGTTGGCCTCATTGTTTTGGGCCTAAGTTGAGGTGACACATCATGGCAGGAACTTGTGGAGGAAGAAAGCCCTCACCTCATAGCCAAGAAGCAAAAGAGAGAAGAGGGCAGTTTCCACACTCTCCTTTGAGGACATGCCCCCAATGGAGGGTGTATTCCCAAGGGTCTAAAACCTCCTTGTAGGCCCCACCTCTTAACTGTCCCACCACCTTTCAATAGTACCACCCTGGGGACCAGGCCTTAACACATGAGTCTTCAGGTGACATTTCAGAGCCAAATTATAACAGGGTTCTATATTATTCCTTAACTATTCCCCCATCTTTCTGTGGGTGCCTGTAAGTATAACTTTTGAGCTCACTCTTTAGCACCAGACACATACACAATTTTATGTATGTGGGAATAAACATCAAATCAGAAAAACTGACTTAACAGTGTCTCATATTTTCTTTGTGTTTTATTTGTTTCATGATCCTGGAAGTTTTGAAGAATTCTGGCCAGATATTTTGTTGGCTGTCTCTGTTGGAATTTGTCTGGTGTTTTCCCCAGAATTAAGACTGTAATTCTGAGTTTTTGGAAGAAAGATCATTTTCATTGCATCATATCAGGGGCCCACTATAAACATAACTTGTTTCATTTGATTGTTGGTGTTGGCCTCAGTTATGGGGGTAAGGTTATGTCTGCCAGGTTCCCCTGAAGCAGGATTGATTATTTTTCCCTCTTTTTCAACAACATTCCTTGGAAGGAAGTAGATGTGTGCACTCAAGGAGCGAGGACTTAGAGAATGGAAACGCTTAAGTCTAGAGGAGCCTGAGGACACAGGACAACTGAAATTACCCAGAATTCCTTGAAAGGAAGGTTTGCCTCTCTTTCTGTCAATTTACGTATTCTTTCAGTCATTGGAATCAGCTGGACTTGTGAATGGTGTTTTATACTGGGCTAAAATTCCATAATACTATTATTGTTGTTGCTCATATTGTTCCACTTTAGCCATTGGGAACTCTTTCAGTTGGCCTCTACCTCCATCATCTCAGGCTGGTTTTTTGTTTTTAGCACTTCCATACTTCCCATCAGTACAAGACGCTCCAGGATCATCTTGCTTTATTTTGTGTCCCAGTCCTTGAATCAGCCATTTCTTCAAAAAGCTATGGTTCCTTTTATTAGAGAATGGCATTAAAACCAAGGTCTGGGTGTCAGGTGTGCTCATTACTCTGTTGAGTGTTATTTCTTTGAAGCCTTCTTCTCAGCTGACTGAGCAAGAAAATATGTGTGTCTGTTAACCTTGTGTTATGGTTTAACTATGAGGTCTCCCTCCAAAACTCATGTAGAGACAATGAGAAGGCGTTCAGAGGTAAATCAATTGAGTTGTGAGAGCCTAAACCTAATCAGAACATTAACCCACTAATAGGAATTAACTGAGAGTACCTTTAGGCAGTCAGGATGTGAGGTGGGTCCCTGGAGACATGACTTTGGGCTATATATTTTGTCCCTGGTCAGTGGAGCTCACTGTCTGCTTCCTTTCTGCTGTGTCCTGAACTGTTTTCCTCCTTTACACACTTCTGACGTGAAGTTCTGCTTCACCTTTGAGTCAAGAGCGCTGGAGTTGGCCATCCGTGGACTGAGACTTACAAAACTGGGAGCCCCAAATAAACTTTTCCTCCTCTAAAATTGTTCTTGTCAGGTCTTTGGTCACAGGGATGAAAAGGCGGACTAAAACACCATGTACAGATACAGATCTGTAAGTATTTCTGTATGTAGCCAGTTCTATCAACTAACTAGGTCCTCTTGTTTGATGTGCATTGTAAATCAGCTTGTCCATTTAATTGCCTGCCTGTGGAGACTCTGACCTAGCAATGTTGAATCTTCCAAATCAGGAAGATCATGGATCTCCCCAAGTATTGATGACTTTAATTTCTCTCCATGATGCTTCATAATACTTATTTTGTTAAATCTGCCCATAATTATTTTATGTTTTTGTTTGTGCTTGAGTATGTGACCTTGTTATGGATGGAATACTCACATTAAACTTTTACTTTCCAATTGTTCATGCTGCTTTTTAACAGCCTATTTACTTACGTACTTATTTTGGTGCTGGGTTCTGAACGAGAGCCTCACACATGCTAAGCACACACTGCCATTGAGCTACACCTGCCTATTTTTTATGTGTAGTGAATTTGCTCACATTGCATATTATTTTTAGTTTTAATTTAGTTCTGAGGGTTGCTTTGTAGACTCCTTAGGGTTTTATACACTGACAAGGTGTCATCTGAAAATAGAGAGATTTTAATATTTGTATTCCATTTGTTCCTTGCCTTTGCATTGCCTAGGACCTGCAAAACAGGTGCAGTGAAAGAAAGCTTTCTTGCCGTGTTCCTAAAATTAAGATCAGGATGTTAAGCTATGTTCAGATATGTCAGCTGCAGGTTTTTCATAGGTGCACTTTATTGGTGGATGAAATTCTCTTACATCCCTAGTTTGCTGAGAGTTTTGTCACAAATGAATATAAAATTCTGTGTAACTTTTTCCTGCATCTATGGACTGATGATGGTGATGTTTCTCCTTTGTTTTGTTACATTGGGAGAAAACGTGAATGTGAATGATACTGGCTTTCAAACGTTAACCTTTCATGCTTGGAATAAATCCTACTTGGTCCTGATGTATTGTTATCATTTTAATATATTGTTGGATTTGGTTTTCTCTATTTTGTTAGGGATTTTGTATCTTTATTTGTAAGGATGATTTATAGTTGTATTTTTTTTGAGAAAGAGAGAGAGAGAGAGAGAGAGAGAGAGAGAGAGAGAGAGAGAATTTTTTAATATTTATTTTCCAGTTTTCAGCAGACACAACATCTTTGTTTGTATGTGGTGCTGAGGATCGAACCCGGGCCGCACGCATGCCAGGCAAGTGTGCTACCACTTGAGCCACATCCCCAGCCCAATATAGTTGTATTTTTTTTTTTTGTAATTTCTTTGTCAAATTTTGGAATCAAGTTCATTCTGTCATTATAAAGTAAGCTGGGAGGCACTACTCCTCTGGAACATTTGGGTAGGACTGGTGTTATTTGAAATGTTTACTAGAATTCACTAATGAGATATCTGAATCTGGAGGTTTTTTTTGTGGGATTTTTGTTTTGGTAATTATTTTAACTTTTTAAATAGATATAGGGCCATTTTGTCCTCTTGTGTCAGTTTTGGTAAGTTCACACTTTTTAAACAATTTATCCCTTTCCTTGAAGTCAAATTTCTTAACATAAATTTATTTTTGAAGTTCACGCATTATCTTTTTAATTTATGAAGGATATGTGGTGATTTCCTCTCTTCTATTATTCATACTGGAATTTCATATTTTCTTAATATTCCTTGCTAAAGATTTTTCAGTTGTATTAGTTTTTTTAAAAAAAGCAACCTTTCATTTGTTTTCTAATTTATTGATTTCTTCTGTTTATATTATTTATTTCCATCTACTTTTTTGGGACCTAATTTCCTTTTTTTTCCCTTCCAAGTTTCTTACCAAGAAATTTAGGATGACTTTGATCTTCCTTTTTTTTTTAATATAAGCTTTTAAAATATAGAGTTTCTTCTAAGCACCGCTGTTAGCTCCATATCATAAATTCTGATGTATTGTTTTCATTATCATTTATTAGAAATATTTTCTATTTTTTTATTAGTTGTTAAAAACATTACATAGCTCTTGAAATATCATATTTCATATATTTGATTCAAGTGGGTTATGAACTCCCATTTTTTACCCCGTATACAGATTGCAGAATCACATCGGTTACACATCCACATTTTTACATACTGCCATACTAGTGTCTGTTGTATTCTGCTGTCTTTCCTATCCTCTACTATCCCCCTCCCCTCCCTTCCCCTCCCATCTTCTCTCTCTACCCCATCTACTGTACTTCATTTCTCTCCCTAATTTTAGTTTTGTTCTTTGATTTATGTATTAGTTATAAATGTGCTATTTTTCATTTAACATATTTGAGGATTTTCCAAGTGTCTGCCAGTTATTGATCTCTAATCAAATGGCAGGAGAGCTTCTGAATTTTAAGTCAATAGGGACTTATTTATTGGCCTGGCACATGACCTATCTTGATGGACATTGATTTGTACTTGGAAAGAGAATGTATTCTGTAGTTATTGCATTTAGTGGTCTATAAATGTCAACTCAGTGAAGTTAGTTAACAAGGTTGTTCAGACACTTATATCCTTACTGTTTTTTTGTTACCTGCTTAATCAATTACTGGGAGAGGGGTGTATATATTTCCAGCTAAGGTTTGGACTTGTCTGTTTCTCCTTTCAGTTTTGTCAGTTTCACTTTCTATATTTTGTTTCTTTGTTTTTAGGGACATAAGCATTATGACTTTAACGTCTTCCTGATGAACTGGACCTTTTATAATTACAAAGTGTTTCTCTATAGCAGTATTCCTTAACTTGAAGCCTATTTTGTATGACATTAGTGTAGTAAGTTTCTATTTTTTATGCTCACTGTTTATGCTGGAGATCTTTTCATTCTTTCAAGTGCCTCTTTTATAGGCAGATAGTTGGATATTTTTTCTAAGCCAGTGTGATCATTTCTGCCTTTAGTTGCAGTGTTCGGTTTATTTATATTTAATGTCATTATTGAATTGATCTGATTTAGTCTACCAACCTTCTATTTGTCCCATTTGATTTTAGTTCTGCAGTTCCTCCTTTCTTTCCTTATTTTGGAATAATTGAATATTTTTGTATTCTAATATTTCTGTTGGCTTGTTACTCATACCTCTTTTTAAATTATTATTTTAGTGGCCATCATAGGGATTATAACTTATCAGTCCATTTAGAGACTGGTCTTACTTTCACATATAGTTATAATCATGTGCACAAATCATTTCACTTGCCCTTTCCATATATTTATATCTACATATGTTATAAAACCCATAGTATCATAGTTTTTGCCTTAAGCAGTCTTTTAAAGAAATCAGGGGAAGAAAGTACATAATGTATTAAATTATTTAAATTTACAATTTTCTAGTAGGCTTTCTTTAATTCTAAATTTTCATCTGGTATAATTTATTTTCAGCCTAGTAACAATTTACCTTAGTTTTTATTACGCCTTCATTTTGAAGTGTATTTTTCCTGCCTATATAATTTTGAATAGATATCTTTTCTTTCAACCTTGTCAATGTGTCATGCCATTGTCTTCTGATTTTCATGGTCTTTGAAAATTGATCTAGAATTATTTCTTCATTACTCTATAGTTGTTCCCTGATATTGAAGTATCATTTTTTTTAGCACCAGCTTTCAGTGTTTTCTTTTGTCTTCAGAAGTTTGAATATGGTCAATCCAAGTATGATCTTTGTATTTTTCTTGCTTGGAGTTTTCTGATCTACTTATACCAGAACATTTATGTTAAACCAATTTGGGGAACTTTTCAATCATCTTGTTTTCAAATATTTCTAATTTCCTGACATTTTGTTCTTTTCTCTTTCTGGGGCTCAGCTTACACATTTGTTGTGCAACTTGGTGATGTCTTACAGATTATTGAGGATCTGTTTGCGATTTTAAATTTATTTTTTTGTCTGTTCTTCAGATAAGACAATTTTATATTAATGTTCTTTACATAAGATAGTTTATATTAACATTCTTTATCTTAAATGACCTATTCTTCTCTTATCTTCAATCTAATGTTAAGCTCATTCAGTAAAATTTTCATTTCAGATAGTTTGTTTTTGAATTCTAGAATTTTTTTATTTGGTTCTTTTTTCTTTCTCTATAGAGATTCCCAATCTATTTATTTATTATGATCGTGACTTCTCTTAATATCCTCAAGCATATTTTCACTAGCTGCTTTAAAGTTCTTACCTGCTGATTCTAACATCTAGATTGGTTTCTAGTGACTGTTTTCTCTTGACTGTGGGTTAGTTTGCCCTATGTCTTCTCATGTACAGTTTCGTTGCTGTTATTGATATAGATGACATCATGTATTGAATCTGGATCATGACATCTTCCTTTAAAGGGTATTGAGTTTGTTCTGGCAGTCAGATAAATTATTGCCCAATCCTTATAGTTTTGTTAGTATTATTCTTATTACAATCCTATTAGAGGAAGTCTATTCAGTTTTGAATTTAATTTTAGGGTATATTTCCTTTCTCTAGATCTTAGTCCTTAGACTAAGACAGGTTTTTGAATGTCGATGCACTCAGTAAGTTCTTTTAACCTGGCTTGGTGAATCTTCCATGTTTTTCAGTGTTGTATGGTCTCTGGCATGGCTTGCTGTCCATCTCCTAGTGCTATAGCCACTGATCTTTCTTAGGATGCCCCACCTGTGTATGTGCTGCTCGGTTTTTGGCTAAAGACCTGCAGTGAATGCTCATGACCACTTCTGCAACCTCCCCTTTTCATAGCTCCCTCTTTCCAGCTACCCTACCCCACAAATCCATCTGCTTTCTCAGCTCAGTAAGAACGATCACCACTCTGCCTGGGACCCAGCTCCCTATTTTGAGGCTCTCAAGTATTCCTAAGTAGAAAGCTAGGAAACATGGGATTCAACTTGTGAGTCTCCTTTCTCCCAAGGATCATAGTCCTGTGCTACTCCATGCTTGAAAGGACTGCCTCGTATTTTATTCTATTTATAAATTTTGGCAAGAGGGAGAGTCAGTTATCCTAGAAATGAAAAGCTATGTGATATTCAATGTTAAATGAGTTAAGATATTAAAAAAAAGTTCTGTATAAACAATAAGTCTCTAAGCAAACACCTATATTACAGTGATATCTTTATTCAGCAAGGATTGGTAATCACGCAGACTTTTATGTATCATAAAACTGACTACACACCACACACAAGAGTATGCACATGTACACACACACATGTACACACACACACACACACACACGATATATTCACTTTTTTCTTCCCTTAGTCTCTCCTATCTTCACCCCACCAATTGTTTTCAGTTAAACTTCAGCTGTTCTTTTCTTTCTTTATGTAAGGGAGAAGTTTATGGGAAAAGAAAGGAACTCTTGTAGTCTGTGGGTGGGAAATATTCAGTTTGGTTTTTTTCTCTTCTTCAATGAGGGAGCAAAAGTCTGATTATTCCCAAAGGATCATTTTAGTGCTGCTCTACCTACTTTTGTAGGTATTCAGGTGGCGTGATCCAGGAGCAAAGTTAAGAAACACCTGCCCCATCCCTTTTATTTCTGAAATACCATGGAGGGGTAAAACCTACAAGCCGAGGCCAAGTCATTCGTTTTTATAAAACGTCCGGGGGGAAAAAAGTGCTTTTGAAACAGTAATAACCTGCCTTTGATAAGTCTGTTTTGTGTGACTAAAGAAATAAAACCTGTTCCCTATGCTCCTATATCTATCTAGTGACTCTCCCTTGCTCTACTCTGTAATATGGAAGACTCTGGCACCCAGACTCTTAAAAGGGACATAATCAGAGCAAAATTCTGTGTGTAGACTTTGTCAGAAGTCATTTGAATGCCAATCAAAATGGTGGCCCCTATGCTGAGTTCTTCCACAGTCATTATTAAAAGCGAGAAGCAGGCTAAAGTTAGGTAACAACTAGGCTTGAGCCCATGTGAACTTGAACGGAGAGATTCAGATGTGTAATAAGCATCTTTGCTTCCTGGTTTTTAGAGCTGGACGCAGGTTAAAGAAGGAATGTTGAGAACACTAACTACAGAAAGAGAAAGTAGACTCTACCTTGCTGGCTGCTATCACATCTCACAGGACTGTAACACTGTGTTAAGTGCATTTGCTATAGTTTGGATCTTGCATGTCCCCAAAGCCCCATGTGTTGAAGGTTCAGTCCCCAGCCTGTGGTACTCTTGGGGAGGTGGTGGAACATTTCAGAAGTGGGGCATAGTGGGAGGTCGTAGGTCATTGGGGGTGTGCCTTTGAAGGGATGCCTCTTCCTCTCTTGCTTCCTGGCCATGAGGTGAGTGCTTTTGCATCATGCCCTGATGTGCTGCCCCCCAACCAGAGAGCTAAAAGCAAGGTGTCCTCTGGATCATGGACTGGAACCTCCCCAACTATGACTCACATTAAATCTTTTATCTCAGGATTTGTCATAGTGGTGGAAAGCTGAATAACACAGCAAAACACCTGGTTTACTGAGGTATTGATGTGGTTGTGTCAGTGTGCATTTTCAAATTAGAAATTTTCTCTCCTTTAAGGGGCTACTTTAGGGCTAGAGTGCTCTGAAATCCAGTATTGATAAAATTTTATTGTTTTCAATGATTAAGATGAATCAAAATTAAGTGTGCTTATGAATGGAAAAAAACACTTTTGAATATTTAAAAATTCTGATAACCTTTTTTGATTGTCCTTACTCCAGATTTTCTGAATGCTCCCCTCCCATAAACCCTTTAATTCTCACATCCCAACATGCTTTTATGTAGTAATGCAGAGAAAAGTAACAGAAGCTGAGAGAAATTTTATTTTTCTTTTAAATGGAAGGAAGGAAAAGGTGGGATTACATTTTTATAAATATCTATAAATACAGAGTGATAGTCAAAATCTTCCAAATAAATAAATAAATATGGCCATATGCTAAGGGACACAAAGAACTGTAGGGGCTACCTTGGCTCTGCCAAAAAGAAGACCCCCAATGGCGGTCCTGGGTTTCTGAGATTACAATCAGTTTTCTACCAAAGTCCTTTTGGGATTTCCCATCTAATTATCAGGAAGGGGAGAGCATCTATAGGTACTGTACAAGACAATGTCCCCAACAGGAAATGAAAACCATGAAAGAAATTATTCACCACGCCCCACTGTATATGCTGCTCTACACAGTTTGAGTATAGGAACTAGTCCTTCAAAATCATCAGGTCAAAGTCGTCGTCCAGTGTTTCTCTGATCAGGAAAAAGAATGGATCAATCTCTAGTCTGGGTACATGAAGGTGGCAGGAAAAATAAAAGGTGGGAAGAAGTTGGAATCTAGTTTGTTAATATTCTGCACTTTAGGTGGTCATTTTAAATAGAGGTAGGAAAAGAGGGACCCTGCAGGAAGAGTCTAAGTCACTGGGAAAGACTAAGATGAGGGCTGAGCATTAGCCCCCATCCGGCACACCTCAGCTTTCTCAAAGTCTGGCTGATTTTTCCTCAGCACAGCACTGGGGCTCCTAGGACTAAAAGCTCTCTTCACATAATGCCCCAGGAACTTCCAAGTGGATGGAGAGCCTGCCATCAGCCTAGGAGTGCTGTAACTAATCCTGTAGCCACCTCTGCCTCTTCTATAACCTGGTTATTAGACTTCTTGCCCTGAGTCCTTGATTTCACTTCACTTACAAGAAAATTATATTTTTTTAGTCCATGGAAAGTCCAACCCAAAGCAGTTGCAGTATCTCTAGGCCCCTTCCCCGACACATTTTTGAAATTCATGTCAAAGGTATTACTCAACCTGCAAGTAGAGGCATAATTAAATGCCTCTTAGGAGAGAGCGAATGTGTTTCCCTTTTGCAAAATCCTGGCAGGTGGGGTAGATTTTCATGAACCAAAAACTAATCTTATTCTTTCGGCCTAATTCATTAAAGCCAAAAATGGGGCCAAGGAATGAGGCAAAATTATCAGGCACTTGGGAACTAGTGCAGAAACACTCTTGGTCCTCTGGCTCTGGTTGTGTAAAAGGAGAGAGGGAGGCAGAGCGCAGCCACTCTGCAAAGGGGTGGAGATTTCTGCTTCAGTTCCAGGAGCATTCTCCATGTTGTTTCCACCAGCCCGCCTCAGTCTCCTTTGATAGCCTCTCCCCCAGAGATACTCCAGGCAGAACCAAAACTTGAAATTAGTGTTCTCATCAACTCGCCTGGTTCAGCTCTTAATGTCAAGGTGTGCAAACTCAAATGCCAGTAGGATCCAGATAAGTAACACAGAGCGCTGGAGAAGCTGCTAGATGGCGCCTTCCCCACACCATGAAAACCCAACATGCCTCTGCTTTTTCTAAATGCTAGACTGATGTAGAGGAGAGGCATAGGGAAGGGAAGTGGGGGTGGTTGGGAATCCCTTTTCTTCCCTTTAATGGGACATTTACCTGTTGGGGTTTCTTATACCAAGAAGCCGGGGTGTAGGGTGGGGGAAATGAAACCCCAGTACTCGGGCGGCAAAGGCTGATTCTCAGGGGACCTGCGGGAAAGGGAATGGAGGGAAGCAGGGATTGCACGCATCACCTCCACCTTGACCTTGGAGTGTGAGGGGGGCTGGGTCCTTTAGAGAGAGCTGAGTGGGCTGAAAGGTTGGTTAAGGAGGATCTTTCCCGTTTCCCTAGATGAACTTGGGGAACGGGTGGCACCTTTCCACGCCCATCCCCCCTGCGTGCGTGTTGACCCTACTGCCTCGGAGCACGCCCAGGGGGTCGCTGGCCACCACGCTGTTGTCTTCGGCACTCGGGAGCTCCTGGGAGCAGGAGGCCGGCGCCGGGGTCATGCGGGGCCGGGGCTTGAGCACGTTCAGCGGGTCCCTCTCCGAGTCGTCCTCTGCGCTCCGGGTGTGCCGCCGGCGCGGCGTCGGGGTGTTGAAGTGGATCAGCGGGACGAGGTTCCTCCGGGACAGGAACTGGGAGTAGGGCGGCGGGTTCATGCCTGGCAGGAAGGCCCTCTTGGCCCGGCCCAAGCTGACCAGGAAGTGGTGCTGCGGGGAGTGGTAGATGTCATAGCCGTTCTCCAGCGTCTGGTGCCTGAACCTGCAGTTGTCCGGGTTGAAGTAATGCTGGAGGGGCGAGAGGGAAGGGGGTGAAGGCTGGCTGGGTGAGGGCCTGACCCCAGGCCCCCAAGGGCTCAGGCGCTGTGTACCCTGCCCGAAGCTTGGGCAGCTTTCCCTTGGCTCCTTTCTTGGAAAACAATGGATTTCCACTAATGCACTCCAAGCTGTCCAGGAGCTGAATATGGTTCCAGTCTTTAGAATACCTGAGCTCTGGGTCTTTACAACTCAGTGCCTGAGACCTGACAGTCCTGGCACTTGGCTCGCTGGGGCTGGGCCCAGAGAGGAACGGGGACACTCCTTGTGCCTAGTTTCTGGAGGGAAGGCTAACAATCCCCTCCACCCCAAGTTTCCACCTTTTAGAGCTGTTCTGGCTGAAAGTTGGCTTGTGTTTGTCTCCTTGCCTGGAGAAAGGAGAAGATGGGATGTAGTGTTGGGTCAAACATGAATGAGGATACTGACAATGGAGAGAGAATGTCCTTGGGGGATTAGGGACATGAACTTGCTAATATATGAATTGGGTTTAAATCCTCATTCTACTACTAGTACTAGGTTTTATTGAGTTCCTATGAGGGCCTTTATATACTATTCCACTTAATCCTCAAACTCCACTAAATATTTGTACAGATGAGGATGATCTATATGCCTGTATGGGCTCAGCCGGTGTTTATCCACTCTGACCAGATAGATCTTGGTCCTGGGACACAGCAGTGAACAAAATAAAATCCTCACTCTCAAGAAATTCCTAGTGGGTATGCTGGTTGGTAATAGAATCCTGGGGTAAACAATCCTCCTTGACCATCTCAGAATCCTCTGGACTACACAGCAAGCTTTACTTGGGAAACCCTGTGCTTACCAGTCTTAAGGACCAGAGATCCCCACTAGCGCACAGGTAGTTAATTAAGAGATCTTTAATGGGAGGGAGCATCACAGATCATGTGGTCCATTCCACTTCACTTTTTCCAAGGGAAGAGACCGGAGAAGTGAGAGGACTTGCCGAAGGTCACAGTTGGTACCAGATTACAGAAGACACCACTGGCCTTTCAACGTTTTCTAAACTATGTTGAAGCATGAATTCACACAACCTAAGAACCTACAAATACATTCAGGGGGCCACACTAGATGCAAAAGTAGGAAATAGTAGGCAGAACAGACTGGAGGAAGCCTGGGCCGCAGAACCAGGCTGTAACCCCCACCCCATACAGCTGCACATTTGATACTTAGTCTGAATAAAGTACTAAGTGAAAACAGATCACCCAGGGACACTGCAAGTAGAGCCTTTAAACTAGAAAGTCTATCCTCTGCCTAAGAAATAATTGCAAATGGTGACCAACATAAAAAGAAACTCACTGATCCAAAAATGTTGCCTCTGAAATCCATACAGAGGAATCTCCTACTCATCACACCTGTGATCACCACAAAGCCAGCATCCTCTGATCTGATCAGCAGGGCACCTGTGGAGAAAATTATTCAGGTCACAGACTCATGAAACCTCCTTGTGGGGAAGACTTCACATAACTCCCTTCCTGCTTGTTCCCCCTCATTTCCTGTGGCCCCTTTCCCTGCTCATTCACCTCCCACTTCATCTTCTTACCTGTATGGGGACCAATGGAGCTCACCACTTTCTTCTTTTTTTTTTTTTTAATATTTTTTTTAGCTGTTGATGGACCTTTATTTTGTTCATGTATTTATATGCGCTGCTGAGAATCGAACCCAGTGCCTCTCATACGCCCGGCAAGTGCGCTACTGCTGAGCCCCAGCCCCAGCCCCTCACCACTTTCTTTTTCCTGTGCCCGACACACATTTCTCTCTCTCTACCTGAACTTTATTTCTCCCCTTGCCTGGCGAATACCTCTTAATGTCTGTGGTAGTGGACATGTCCTCCCAAGTTTTCTGCTTTTGTTATTTTTTATTTCTATGCTAAGATGTCTTTCAGGGATCTAGCTTGTTTAGAGAGTCTCACATTTCCTATCAACAAACAAACAAACATACAAAACCCCAAACCTTTCCTTTTGCCTACCAGGGGATTTCTGTGTGCATCTCATTTGACTTCATTTGACAGCCCCCCCACCCCACCCCATGGTGGTGGTTAAGGGGGGTTGCTCAGCCAGGAATTAGAATCTGTTCTCTGCAAACACCCCCTGGAGAGGTTGTAAATGCCCATCATCTGTGCCTAGCAAGTGGTGGAGCCTCTGGGGGAGTCTTGGGGTGACTTGAAGTCCGGGGCTCCTCTCCTACCCTGTGAGAGCTCAATACAAAGACCTCTGGGGAGAGTGGCTGGGCAATGATTAGACTGAGCCTGATGTGGACTGAAGTTGGAATGACGAGGGACACAGGGATGGAGGGTGGAAGCAAACCCAGAAGGAGGGGAACAGAAGAGAACCAAGAAGAGCAGTTAATTTATTTGACTGAAGGTTAGCCTCCAGGGAAGCTTCTGGAAAGTGTGGTGAGGTGTGGGAGGTACAGAAGATATTTAAATTCCTCCAAATTGGTGACTGTCTATGTGTCTCAAATGTATGGTCAATTTTGTGGTTAAACTCTGAGGAAAAACATAAGGAATATATAAGAGGTAGTTTCCACCCTATGGCTTTTCAGTCCTATCGAGAAAAAAAAATTACACTTACTAATGATTTTGGAGTGGTTGCAGTCTAAGTGTTTTTCACATTTTCAATTCTCAAAATAGCTGTTGTATTGCTGTTAATAATATTATTTTAGTAGTAGTAGAAGCATCCCAACTTAAATGATAAAGCAGGATTCATCACAAGTATGAGAAGACAAAAATGCAAAATACATGCTGTAGGTCCAAGTTTCAGTGCCCCTGGGGTGCAGGGAAGAGGCACTGAGCCCAGGACTTGGACTCTGGTATTAATTCTACCACTTAAGAACTTGTGGGCTCCGGTAACTTTGCTTTAGCCTGGGTTTCCTCACCTGTGAAATGAACAAAAATACAGCCGTCCTGCCCACATTGTAAGTTATCACAAGGATTGAATGGGTTAATGGTTGCCAAGGGCCTTGACAGTATTGGGCATCATGGTGCAGCTGACCTGCTGTTTGTGCCAAACCCACATGCGATCATCATGCTGGTCTGATGCTTGGGGCCAGCACTGGACATATGCTCCTGGTCCAGGGCCAATCCCAGTAGAAAACAACCTGCAGCTACTGTGGGTTGGGGTGGAGTGGGGTGGGGTACACAGGCTCTTGAATCAAACCAATGTAAGCCAGTGTGAAAGTTTAGAAAATGTAATTTAGATGGATTTTCTCCCTTTGTGTTTTTAGGAGGCATGTTTTCTCAGTCTGCACACATCCAAGGGAAATTTCAGCAGAAAGAAGCAAAAAAGCACTCTGGTCGTGGAAGTCACCTGCTCTCCCCGTTGGCACCTGGCAGGCTTAAGGAACATTATTTCAACAATGGAGGTGTCCCATGCCTCTGACCTTGGAAGGGCATGGGATTTGGGATCCAGATGTCCTCTAGGTTATTTACTACCTGTGTGGCCCTGAACCAGCTACATTCTTTAACTTCTGTTTTTCATGTCTGAAATGGAGGTGTTTAAACCACCTCTAGTCCTGCTGAGGATGTAATGAGATGAGTTTTCACCCATTTAAAGAGCTTTCTAAATGCAATTTAGAAAGTAATTGTTACTATTACTGTTTCATTTCAATTTCTGCTAAAAAGTAGAACATTATCTGCTTATTTCTACTTTCATAGCCAGTATGTGATAAATAAGATTGCAAATGTAAAGGGTTTTGAGCGCCTCAAAAGATAAACTATGAAGAACGCTTAAAGACCCTGAGTAGTTCAGCTTCGAGTACAGAAGAATTGGAGAATGGAGGAAGCAAAAATATTAGGATCGAGGAATTGATATTAACTAAGCGTGGGCAGGGGGTACAGCTCAGTGGTTGAACTCTTGCTTAGTATACGTGAGATCCCCAACACCTCAGGGAGAATAAAAAAGAATGGGATATTAATTAATAGTAATGAGCATCTATTTCCTGTTGTTTCTACAGAGTTAGGTTAATGGAGAATAGGAGGGTGGACTTGTTCACAGTGGAACAAGTGTGTAGGTACTGGGGAAGCCCCCTGACTTCAGCTCAGTGAACCCCAGGGGCTCTGGTAGAATCTCATAGATACTTTCATTTTATTAAGATCAGTGACCCCAAGAGGGGTTGAACACTCAACCTTAATCAGTGATCTACTAAAACACAATAGTAAAAGGAATCAGATTTCACTGGAAATGTATCATTATTTGGGAAGGGAAAATAACATTCTTTTCCATCAGTGTGGAGAGCACTGCTTTATGTTTATCAATGATGTTATCCAAAATCTTTTACCAGACTTATCTACATGCATTAGTGTTTCTTCTTTCCTCTCTTGATAACTTAATCTTAATGCACACTTTTTTCCTTTTTTTTAAAATACACCTGATAACTGATGGAACATCACCAAAGCTTACATATAAATTAGGGAAAGTAGGTGCCTCTCCTGTAGCCCTGACTCTGAGTTACCCACCCCAAGCTAGTGTGTTCATCTTCCCCCCGAAAAAAACAATACTTGGATGGCTTGTATGTCAGACAAAACAAACCTAAACAGAATTGTGTGTGTGTGTGCGCGCGCGTGCGCGCACGCAAACAGAAATCTGAAGTCCATTCAGTCCATTTTGCTTCTTAGTCATTTTAATGCATCTAGTGTTGAGTTCATTCTCCAATGTAACTGGTTCAGGGCCACACAGGTAGTAAATAACCTAAAGGACAACTGAATCCCAAATCCCATGCCCTTCCAAGGTCATAGGCATGAGACACCTCCATTGTTGAAATAGAGATTTGATTGCTCTTTTATTTCTTCTGCTTGAGCTACATTGGATCATCTTGTATTTTTCTGAATTCTTAGAGTAATTTTAACATGTTCTCCAAAAATAGAACCCCTTCTTCATACCCATCTCCCTTCTAATTCCTTTGTCTCTTACCTAGGCACACAGCAAAGTACGGTCATTTGAATCACAGCTACTTGACAGACTATTGTGGACTGTTATCCAACTTTCATCAAACCCAATCTTTAAAAACATTCTGGTTGTCTCATGTTGTCAATGAGTTTGCAGATAGCTCAATTTGTTACTGATTAGACACCTTTCAGCTCTACTGACCAGAACTGAGAAATATATGGGGCACCACTGAAGCACCTCATAAACCTGTTGGATGGATACATGGATGTATGGATGCCTGGATGGACAGATGAGTGGACAAATAGATTGTATACCTGGTCAGACTCACCAAGACAATGTATCTGGGCAATCTGCCTTTAATACATTTCTTCTTAATAATTTTAACAAAATCCGAATACTAGAAGCTCAGAGTTGGAAAGAACCTCTGAGTTCATCTATTCCAATCCTTGGAATGATACAGGAATCTTCATAACATCCCTAGTTAGCCCTGTTCAAAGTTCATGAGCTAAAACTTAGTGTCTATTGATCATCTATCTGGCTTCTTTTCCTTTTAGACACCTTGTCTGTCTTTCTGTACATTTTTTTTTTTTTTAATCTTGGGATAAGGCAAAGTGCAAGTGGTTTCTATTATGGGAAGAGTATTTTAGTCAAGACAAATTATTAAATTATTCGTGTTGAAAGAAATTAGTAAATACTAATTAGGGAGGTGGCATACCTTTCTTTCTTTCTTTCTTTTTTTGGTACCGAGGATTAAGCCCTGGCGTGCTTACTTAACCTCTGAGCCACATCCCCAACCCTTTTTTTTATATTTTATTTGGAGACAGGGCCTTGCTGAGTTGCTTAGAGCCTGGCTAAATTGCTGAGGCTGGCTTTGAACTCAAGATCCTCCTGTCTCAGCCTCTGGAGCCACCAGGCATGTGCCACAATACCATCTTGCCCCCGCCCCTAAGGTTTTACAAAAAGCCTACAGATACCATTAAGTGGTTCAAGGCAAAGAGGCTACCAGGCTGGGTTAGCCCTCTGGTCTACCCCAAGGTTTCCTCCCCAGGTAGACAAAGGAGAGTTCCTCCATTTCCCAACTTCCCAGCCTGAAGCCCCTACTCACTGTAGATGGTCTGATGGGGTGTGCCATCCACTTGGCCGTCCCTGTGGATCTGCAGGTGGTAGCTGTTCCTGGCCGTGGCGGTGTACAGGTGAGTCAGGCCGCCCCAGGTGGAGGCCAACAGTGGAGAGGTGTTGGGATAGGCTCTGATGATGCGTGTGCTGCAGACACCGCACAGAGCCCAGACCAGGAGCCTGAGGCGGGTCCCCAACATCGCTGCTTTCTGAATGGCTAGTACTGAGTTTGAAACCTGACACTCCCTCCTTGACTCCCCAGGCCAAGCCCTGTCTTCTCCGTTCTGGCAAATAGCAGAGTGAGGATCCTAGGCTGGATTCCCTCCTTTCCCCCCTCAGACTTTTAAAGGGTAGCAGCGTGACATCAAACAGGAAAAACTCCACTGTCCACATCCTCTGTGTTGTAATCAGCCATTCAAAGAAAGCGCAGAGACTTCTGAGGCTCACGGAAGGCACGTCAGTTACACACACACACACACACACACACACGTACACACACCCCTCAATTTCAGACCAGTGCTCCCAAAAGTGAGTGATGTGTGGGCAAAAGTTATCTATGACACTGGGTCATCTGATGACCTGTCCCACTTCCACCAGGAAATGTGAAGGCAGCCAGCGGTCCCAAAAAATCCAGCTCCAGTCATGTAGTATCCCGCCTCCTCGGCTGGTCATCTCTCACCCAGTCTACTCATTTTGGTTTCCTCAGTCCTTTTAACTCCAATTGCCATGTATGTACCTGGTGCTTTCTGTGTGTGCAGCATCAGGTGGGTGTCTTGATCCATATAGAGATATGTGACGCCATCAGGCAAGTGGCATCCGCTGAGACTCCCACCTCAGGAAAGATATTCGAGCTGGGATCGGGGACACAAAACCCAAAGTTGCCATTTGGAAAGATTTCAAAGTGGGCAAAGGAAAACAAGGCTTTGAGGTTACTGAAAATACCAAGGTCCGATTTCTCAGTTTCCCTAGTCGGGAGATTTAGGGTAACTGAACTGGTAATCTTGGTCTCTCCAATAGGCAGGAGATGAAATCAGAGGCTCATGGGGATCAGCAGGGCTGCTGGCTGAGCAAAGGCGGGCAGAGTGCTGGAAGCTCCCTCAGCAGAGTGTTCACACGGGGTGTCTAGCTCTATGACTGGTGCCTTCTTGCAGAGGATGCTCCCAGGAATGTCCTGTGGAACTATGCGTCTGACCCAGGGTTGTGGCCGTGGGGTGGTGGTGGTGGTGGCGGTGGTGGTCTTAGCACATACAGTCCAACGAGAGGCAAATTACAGGAACACATACCAGAAATCATGCCCCAGGAAGACTGCCATTCTTTCAGTTTCTCATTTTACTGAGCATATACTACAGATAAGAATAAAGCATAAAGCTAGACATTGTTGTTAATTAAAAGAGAATGAAATATGATCCTGTCTCAATCTAATGGAGGAGGCAGATAAAATTAAGTAACCATCATACAAAGCATGCACCATCAGACAGACTCGGGCAAGCAGAAATGGCCTTTGTAACCCCACGGGGGTACAGGTTTTTATAGTTTGCAAAGTATTTTCAAATCAGCTAGCTCATTTTAACTTCACTGAAAACTATGAGAGAGGTACTTCAGGTATTGTTACTATTTTAATGTTATTTGTGAAGAGATGAAGATGTCGGTTGAGCAAATAACTGGTAGAGGAAGGACAGGATCTTTTGATTCCCTGTGCTGCTTCTCTAGTAAGAATCACAAGGGCAGCAAATGCTCAAGAACTTATCCTTCCACTTCCTTTTTAGTGCTTGTAGTAATTTACTTAATCTTTAGAATAACCCTTTAAGGAGGTACTATTATTCCCTTTATAGAGATGAGGGAACTGGAGCACATGGCTTAAGTAACTTGCACAAATACACAACTAATTCATGGAAAAGGATGGCTCTGAATCCAGGTCTGACTTCAGCTCTGCTTAGCTCTTTGCAAGATGTGCAAGCCCACCCAGTATGTTACAGCCAGAGCTATGACACTTGGTAAGTACAAGTAGCAATGAGACAGAGTGCTTTTCTCTAGTAAATCAACAATTTTACCCAGGGTATGTCTCTAGCATATATGTGCTTGTCTCTAGGGTTTAAATGGAAGATGGATAACATTTAAGTGCTTATATCTAAAACAGACTTCCTTCATAGAAGTCACAGAATGGTTTATAAATACAGCATCATAGTTTAGCTAAATGAAGAAACAGCTAGCTTTCAGAATTGAAATGCACATCATTCAGAAACATTTGCCAATTGATAACCCTGCATTTCCTCTTCTCGGTGCAAATGGTAGAGGGATGGGAAGTACCTGTGAAGCAATCAGCAGCTACTGAGAAACTTCTCTGAGAGACGGGAGAGAGGGAGTTACAGGAATAAAAAGTAGACCAGATTTATCTTCTGAGGTTGACAATAAGGTTAAGCTGAGAAAAACTTTGCTCATGGCCATGTTCTATGTAAGAGCTAAATTACTAGGATGTGAAGAAATGCCACAGGTATTCACAAGGGAGAGATTTTGGGGGTGAATGCTGGACTCAAGGTGCTTTGGGGAAGGAGAGAGTCAGCTTTGTACAAGGGGCAGGGTGTTGACCAGCACCCAAGGCACAGAGGGGAGGGTGTGCAGGTGTCCAGAAAGGAGTTCCTGGGGTGACTGTGGATGGGGGACATGTCCCTGACCAGTTGAACTCCTGCTATTAGGAAAGAGAATTGTGCCATCACTACATTTCCAAAGAATTTCCTCCAAGGAAAAGCCGTGAATTCACAGCAGCTGGTTGTGAAGGCAGAGTGTGGCCTGGGGAGTGGGTTTATTTCCTGGGAGTAGGTTTATTTCTAAGGGGTCCGGGGAGGGAGGGGTGGTGATGAGACAGTTCCCACTTGGAGAGAGTAAAGGGAAATGCAAGACTGTCAGAATAATTCTTTGCATTTGTAATATAGAACATTTGAGAGCAAAGATGAGAGTTACCCAGTTGCATGCAGAGAGGCAGAACTTCCACCTCCCTGGCTGAAACTCCCTACCAAAGGGCTCCAGACCTGGTTTCCCATTAGAATCACCCGGGGAACTTTAAAACCCCAAACATCCCAGGGCTAATCTTAAATCTACAGGGGTGAAGGACAGCTATTTGTGCCTTTCCTTGCAGAGCCACCTGGGAGTGTCTGATACTTAAGTACTTATCAGTGAACAGGCTCTGAGTCTCAACCACACACTGGAATTAGTACACAGAAACCAAGGCCCCGTCACTGGGCTGCTCACTGTCCCATTCCCTTCCAGAGTTTCCAGCCTGCGTGCAGATTAAGATGGACCTTTCTATGAAATCTGAGTAGTGCATGCCAGGTTGGTCAGTGCTCTGTGCCCACAAACAGCCTTTAACTGGAGCCTGTGGTGTGGTTTCTGAAGCTCCAGAGTACGAGGGGAAAGACACCGGTGTGTGGGTTCCTTGTCTCTGAATCTAGAGGCCACCTTGGCCACGGTTCAGGATCTGGGAACTACTGCGACCTTAGGAACCCAAAGTGAAACAGATGGCAGATGTGAACAGGAAGCTCATGGAGGAGGCTGCTGATTTGCACTTCGGGATGTCCCCATCCTCAGTTCCCAGTGACTGCCAGATGCAACAGAAAGGCTGGTCTCAGGGCAGGTGTGCAAACGTGCTTATCCGCCTGCCTTGGGAGCCCCTGCTCTGACCTCAGGAGAATCCCCCTGTGTGGAGGCCTCTGGTCCAGGCCCTGCACTTCCACTCAGAGGACCCAGCTCTAAAGATGAATTGGGGATGGTAGGGGTCTCTAATCCTTCAAGTTCACCCATTTCCTTCATCTCTTGTCTTCTTTTTTCTCAGAATCCACTCTGAGAAGGTATTGAGGAATATTATCTCTACCAGATCATATTTTCTCAATGAAAAGACTTGACAACAATTTACAAAAAGTAACATTGGCTTGACCATCATTAGCTATGGTGAAAAATATTGAGGAATCAAGATGAAAGAAGACAGGTAGGAGGGGAGGTAGTCTAGTGTGGCTCAAAGTCTTCTCTTGAGACTCTGTCTTGTCACCAATGAGAGACCTTGTCAGACTTCTGTGCCCTGTGCCTCTCCTTCTCATGATCTATCTCCATCAGGTTAGAAAGGGTTCACCGGTACCTCACTGTCATAGGGGTGACCTCTGCATGCAGACAGATGGTTATCTAAGTCCAGAACAAACGGTTGTTCCTTGTTTTCTGAAGTTCTCTGGGGAGGTGCTGTAACCTTCCAGAAAATGTCATTCTATGTGTCTTGTCATCCTGTCAGTTAAAACATGCTTTTGGGGGTGTGGGTGTAGCATAGTGATAGAGCCAGTGAGGCCCTGGATTCCTTTTCCAGCAAGGTAACAAATAAAAACAAAACAAAAATACACTTATTTATATCCAAGCAGATTCTCTTGCTTTAATGTACTACCTATTCAATGAACACAACACTATTTAGCCAAAGCCTATTACATGGTAATATCTTGTAGAAAATCTTCAAGGAAGCATAAGAATGAAAAAATTCAGCCGTGATCTTCAGGGAACCTGCAGTTTACTGAACAGAATGGATTTTGCATTTGTCCAGCACTTCATACCTACAATAGATGCTCACAACATCTGTTGTCCATTGGTGCTCAAAACAGCCCTGTGAGATATGCTGGAAGGTGTTTGGGGTGACTTTCCCAAGAGAATCCTAGATCCTGATATACACATTCTGTGTTGTCGGGATTTAAAGGAAAATAAGAAAGGAAAAATAAAAAAGGAAAAATAAAAAAGGAAAAAAACACATTATTTTCAGTCTGTTGATTTAAAAAATTAATCAATGAAGAATATATGAAATAGAAGGTGAATATCTCCTATATAGGCTCTGCCCTGTGGAGATAAGATGTTACCAAAGGTAAAATAATATTTGTAGCTTGGGGGATAATTATACACACACATATAATTCATATATTAATTCATGTAATAGATAGATGTTCTTTTAAAAAGTCAACATTGAGGGCATACAATTTAGCATAAGCACATTCTGTCCATGCTAAAGTCTATTTGACCATCTTTCCAGGTCAGTACGTATGTCTCTCCCTCTTTTTTTTTGAATCAGGATGATATACACAATTTATTTATTTATTTATATTGATTTTATTTTTTAAATACACGACAGCAGAATGCGTTACAATTCTTATTACACATATAGAGCACAATTTTCATATCTTTGTATATAGAGTATGTTCATGCCAATTCATGCCTTTATTCATGTACTTTGTGGGTTTTTTTGCATCACAATTCTTATTACACATATATACTACAATTTTTCAAATCTCTGCTTATATATAAAGTATATTGATAACCAATTCGAGTCTTCATACATGTACTTTGGATAATGATGTCCATCACATTCCACCATTCTTGCTAATCCCCTGCCCCCTCTCTTTCCTTCCCATTCCTCTTCCCTATCTAGAATTCATCTTAAGAATTCCATTCTACTCCCTATCTCGTTAAGAGGGTCAGCTCTTCTGAAAGCCTCATTTCCTCCCTTCCAAGCTCTGCCCCAGAGATTTGAGGGTGATTCTCAAGGCCACAGGACTTTATAAGATACATGCATGACTACACACGCACCCACATATTCAAATATACGTATACACATACCTGAATACATGCATAGTAATGGCCCTGCAGGGGTGGCCCTGGCCCTGGCTGGGGTCACCACTGTTCTCTACTACTTCAAGAACTTACCATCACTTACTCAAGAACCAATATGTCCCATGGAGTCAATCTCCCTCACTTCCCTTCTATCTTTCCTATTGGTATGTTCCAGCTTCTCCTCCCCAAGACAAATTTTTCCGTTTGTTTTCATCATAGCAGCCTTTCCAAAATAAGGGCCCGAGAGAGGAAGGTCTGCTTCTAAGACATCTGGGCAAGGGAGCCAAGAACTCAAGTGAAGTGGGAGATTGGGCCCCAAAACAGGTTCAAAACCACATAAAATGTTAAGGTGCTCCTCCACGATCCTCCACAGTGAATGATTTTCACTCCCCCCTTTCCTGCCATTGAATCCCCAAGCTTCCAGTGATTTCTAGGGACCTCATGTGTGAATTTATATTGACACTGACAGTTGATGGGCAGGCATCTGAGTGCTAAGTACTTAACTTGAAAATAAGCTTTAATTTTCCAAATGCATAACATTAAATTTTTGCTACCTATATAGTTAAGAGCATAAAGATTTTTATAAGAATGACAAATGTTTGAGAAAGTGTAATTAAACATGCATAGCTGAGGGTTTAGCGTTTAAAACAGCTGGAGTGAGTATGAGAATTTTTTTTTTTTTTTGAGACAGAGCCTCCCTAACTTGCTGAGACTGGCTTTGAACTTGCAATCCTCCTGCCTCAGCCTCCTGAGCTGCTAGGATAACAGATGTGCACCACTGTACCCAGCTGAGATTAAGAATTCTAAAGAACCTTGCAAGAGAGATCTGATAAGAGGATGACTGGGAGGAAAATACCAATGGAGAAAGAAGCCTTGAAGGGCTTGCAGGATTTATCAGCAGCAGATGCAGGTGACAGATATCACCCAGGAGTACATGAAGTCAGCCAATGCCAGCGATACAGCCAAGAGCTCCGCAAATGCTTTTCACAATGAACATGACTCTGCAAGACGCTGGAGCTAGATGTATGTGCCTGACATCCCTTCATGCTGTCATTTGTGACATACACTTGGTCCAGTGTCTGACTTAGCTGCACAATGAGGAGAACTGATTGCAGAGAGGGCACACAAAATACAACTGCAGCACACAAGATTTTCTAGAGCAGCGACACTATTCTGGATCCATGATGTTATGCATTAGTCAAACACCAAGAAATGTACAAAACGAGAGTAGAGCCCTAATTTGAACTGTAGAGGTGCTCTAATAACAATGTGTCAATAGTGTTCTTCAGTTATAACAAATGCTCCACGCTCGTGTAAGATGTTAATAATAGGAGAAATTGTGTGTGAGGTGGGGAGAGGGGAGAATCTCTAAGGTTCCTCCAGGGGCTTTTATCTGGATGTAGAGTGCTCGCTGGTCTTGCAGCCCCTCCAATTATTTGCTTTCTCACCTGTTTTGCTTGATGATCAAATGCGGCTGGTGACTGGAAGAGTTTAAATTTCCTAAGAGACTTGTTTCTCTCCCATGTCTTGCTTAAAATGTCTGTCCCAGGTGAGGGATAAATGGAAGGAAGGCAGATTTCTTTAATCTAATATTTAATATAATTATTATATTCCATACTTTTTAAGTCACTATAATATCAGTCTCAACCCAACAAATTTCCTCAAATGTAAATCTAAAAACACAGAGAGACTCCCACCGGACATTTCACAATGAAATGCGAGTGAGTTCTGTAACTTTGCAGAATCTGTGGTATTGCTAACTCGCCTTTGGTTACATAACCAGAAGTTTGTTCTGCCTGGACAAGAAGAGGACCCTCAGATGCCTTCTACTGGGGACACTAGCAAGATCACAGAAGAGCTTGAGAGTGAAGGGCGAAGGATCACTTGCAACTGATCAGTAGCGGCAGCCTCAATTCCTTTCCTCCCCTCAGCTCCTCCCCTCCTCCCCTCTCCTGCTCACAGCCTCCTCCTTACTGAAATCCCTCTCCAGCCTCTGCAGCTTATGGGAGATGAAACAATGTGTATCCCCAGACAGGGGAGACCCAGCCACATGAATGACTTCACAAAAATTTCTCTTTGGGTGATAAGAACAGGGTTATGTTTGTTCCACTCAGTGAAAAGCCAAGGTGTAGGTGAGACTTAGTGGAGTCTCAATCTAAGGAGGCTGGTACAATTTTATTATCTCCATTTTACGTCACATCTCACATTTACAAAGAACTTTCTAGCTGCATGCTCTTTGTAAAACATCCTCAGATGCAGTCTCTTCTTGGTTTTTCTCCAGAACCCACGACATATTAAGGATCCTCATCTTTCCTATGAAGATACTGAGGAGCAATTTGTGACTTGACCAAGGTCACACACCTAGTGTGATCCTTGTCTTCTTTCTCTGAATTCAAGCTCTATCAAGGACACCTGGTCTGTGAATGTCCCTGTTTCAAGAATGTATCTTCAGTGCTGAAGCCACCAGGCTGGGCACCTGTTGTGCAGAGGGCCATGATAGGGGGAGGCAGGGGATTCGCAGCCCTGGGAACAGCGCTCCTCAGGTGAGATCTGAATGTGTCTTCCTTAGGTGGAGGAAGAAGGAGCAGTGGTCGGAGCCCTGAGTTACTGTACTTGCAGGCTCTGCGGACTGCTCCTACCCCTCTTCTCCCATTGTGTTCTTTTGTCTGAGAGATCAGTCATGCTTCCAAAGCTGAGATTCTGCCCAAGGAAGGAACAATAGAAACTGGACTAAGAGGAACCTTGTGTGCACGCACGTGTGTGTGTGTGTGTGTGTGTGTGTGTGTGTGTGTGTGTCCCCACACAGGCTGCCCAATCTGATTGGCGCTCCAAGGCTGCCCAGCAGGACCCAGCCCACCCTCTCAGGATGCCTGGGGCTTGTCACGCAGTCCACATCCTGGTTCCCACTCACCTCCCCGGAGCCCTGACCTGGGCTAGCCTACGGTGTTTGGGACGCTGCACATCCGGACTCATGTTATCTCAGGATCCTGGGACTCCTTGGCTCCCCTGTCCTGCCTCCTCCCCTCTCTGTGGACACGTAGCCACCACACACTTCTCGGAGGGCTATTTCTAGCTGAGGGGCCGGTAATTCAGCCCCAGCCTGTCAGCTCAGGCCGTCTGTGTGCTGCAGCTGGGACGGGCGGCCTGACACGTGTGGGTTCAGCAGAGTGCAGGATGTTGGGGCTTCCGGGGGCAGGCACCCCCTCGGCCTGCTGGAGGTCAGGGTTGCTGAGATGTGGGGGTGGGGAACAGACAGGATGCTCCTGCCGCATGGGAAGAGCTGGTGGCCACCAGGAGACAGAGCTCAGCCTCCTGGCACCCAGCGGTGCTCTGTGCTCTGCCCACCGCAGCCCTTCCCCTGGGGAGCACCTTTTCTCTTTAGCAGCCTGAGAGTTAACACAGCCTTGTGGGCTGTGGGTCAAGCTGTGCCTCACAGCACACAGGCCAACTTTGTCAAGTTACATCACCTCTCTGAGCCTCAGTTTCCTTATCTGCAAAATGGAGATAATAAAATTGTACCAGCCTCCTTGGATTGTGGGCAGAGTTTAATAATCTGCCATGTAGAATACTTAATCTCATGTGAAGAGGTCACATAGAGCTGCTTGGTATAGAGTAGATTATTATTACTGTTGTTGCTGTTGTCTCTTTTCTTCACCCTCCTATCATGAATTCCTTGCAAGTGACTTTCAAGGTTATTGCTATTCCAGAGTTATCTCTGATGCCTGATCCATTTTAGGTGCCTAGAAAGTATTCAGTAAATGAAAGAATGAATTCTTCCCTTAGTCTGATCTGATGGAAAGAACACTGAACTCAGCAATAAAACAAAAATATCATAGATAAAAGTGAAATTATGTAATTTGCATATGGAAAATGGATGGAACTTGAAACCATTATATTAAATGAAATAAGCCAAACTCAGAAGGTCAAGGGTCATATTTTTCTCTCACATGTGGAAGCTAGAAAGGAAAATGGAAAAGAAAGGTGGGGGGTGGGGATCTCCAGAGGGAGATCAATAGAATAGAGGAAAGGGACGGTGTGGGTGGGGGTGAAGGAGGTGTTGGAGGGGGGACATGCCCGGGGAGTGATGTTGGCCAAATACTGCTGTATTGTGTGCATACACAAAGATGTAACAGCAAATCCACAATTATGTACAATTTTGATGCTCCAATAAAAAATGTAGAAAACAAAAACAAAGCCCTGGGTTCAAATCCCAACGGTGCCACTTGGCTGGTGTTGTGGAATGGCCAAGTAAACTTGAACTCGTGTTCTCAGTGTCCTGCACTGGCCTGTTTGTCAAGTAAGGACAGTCCCTTCTGCCCAGTCTTCTTTGAAGGCTCATGAGGACAAATGAGCATAGGTGTCACACTTCTATGGAAACAGGAGCTGTACAGTTCAAGATGAATTTTTTTTCTTTTCTGTTTTTGGGTACTGGGGATGGAACCCAGCATCGTACACATGCTAGGTGAGCCCTCGACCACTGAGCTACATCCCCAGGCTTTTTTTTTTTTTTTTTAATTTTAATTTTGATACAGAGTCTTGCTAAGTTGCTCAGGCTGGCCTCAAACAAGTAATCCTCCTGCCCCTGCCTCTCAAGGAGCTGAGGTGACAGGTGTGTCAGAATGCCCAGTGACAGATTATTCTTTATGTCCAATTCTTTCACATTTCACATTTCCCACTCCAGGAAACAGGTCTGTTCTGTTCAACCTCTGTTCACATTACTGTGTTCAGGGCTCCATGCAGCTTCCTGAACAGAGTGTTGGTAGCACACATGTTTTCTTTAGATGTATCCCTATATTTTTGAGGAATTCATCCATTCACCATCACCTGGCACCAGGTGAGAACCTTTCACTCCCTTGCTGTCTTTCAAAGACACTCTTGAACTTCATCACTCTGTAAGGAGGCAAGACTGGTACGTTCACCTTCACTTATGCACAGAGCAGGGAGACCTGGAACAGGTTACTGGCTGGCTGGGGGTCTCGTAGCCAATGAGCTGGGTCCAGTGCTCTGCTTTTCTGTGCATTCCAGCTGGGGAATTCTGAAGGATGTGGAATAGACCAATGTTCTTCTGATGGGTCATATGGTGTGGGGGCTCTGGCTCCATGTCTGATGTGTTAATTCTCTTTGCCCATACTCATCTACTTGCCCTGTGCTGGTCAGGTTTCCATCACTGTAACAAATACTTGAGGTAATCAATGCATAGAGAGGAAGGTTTACTTTGTCTCACAGTTTTGAAGGTTCTAGCCCATGGTTGGCTGGCCCCATTACTTTTGGGCCTCTGGTGAGGCAGCATATCATGGTGGCAGTGTATGGTAAAATTGTTTACTTCTCAGCCAGGATGCAGAACAGAGGGAAAGAAGAAGGGCTGGGGTCCCAATAGCCCCTTCAGGGGCACACTTCCAGTGACTAGAAGACCTCTCACCAGGCCCTGCTTTTTAAAGTTCTTCTATCTCCTGATAGCACCCCAGGCTGTGGACCAAACCTATAACCATGGGCTTTTAGGGAACACTTATCTGAACCATAGAACTGGCTGTCATCTTGGACGAGATACTTGGTCTCTCAGACCTTAGAAAACATGTCTATAAAATGAAGATAGAATATCTCTTAGGCAAAGTATCTGGCTCATAATACCTACTCAACATTTCCTGCCATTCCTTGTATTTTCTTAGAGCATCCAACAGTCTCTAAAAAAACATGTGTGCACATTCATATCATAGTTCCATTCCCACCCCATAAAGGTCTTTCAAGGTGAGGCAAAGTAAATGTTTATCACATTGAATGCCTGACATATATGACGCTGTAATACATTCACGGGTCCATGGGTGGAAAGACATTGTTCTTGCCTTCGAAGAGCTTCAAGTGTGGTGGAGGAAGCACCTACAGAGGAGACAACCACTGTGAGCGACTGTACTCAAAATGGATGGAGTTGGAGAATATCATGGTAAGTGAAGTAAACCAATCCCAAAAAAACAAATGAGGAATGTTTTCTCTGATATGGATACTGATCAATAAGAGGGATGGGGTGGAGCATGGGAGGAATGGAGGAACTTTAGATAGGGCAGAGGGGAGGGAGTGGAAGGGAGGGGGCATGGGGGTAGGAAAGACAGTGGAATGAGATGGACATCATTACCCTAAGTACATGCAAGAATGAAGACATGAATGGTGTGACTCTATGTCCAACCAGAGACACGAAAAACTGTGCTCTATACGTGTACTATGAATTGAAATGCACTCTGCTGTCATATATAACAAATTAGAATTAAAAAAAAAAAAAAAAAGACTCTGGGAGCCCAGCAGGAAGAGCTTCTAGACCAGCGAGGAAAGTGAGGCTGGGCTTCACAGAGGGGGACCACAGAGTAAGAGCCAAGGTGTGATACAGGTGAGAGCATTCAAGAGAGGAGATGACATGTAGAAAGCACAGAATCATCAAAGAACAAGACATCTTTGGAGAACCGTAAGAATTTCCAAATGGCCAAGGCATAAAAGGAGGAGAGCAGCATTGGCAAATCGGGGGAAGGTGTTCAGAATTGGATTTGAAGTGGTTTTCTATGGCATGTGAAGGAAATTGAATTATAGCCTTCAGCCTATAGGGACACCTGGAAATTCCAAGCATGGAATTAATATGATTATACTTCAGAGTGGTCACGCTGGGAATGAAATTGAGAAGGAATAAAGCTGTGCAGGGATATCAGTTAAACATTTTCTCAAAAACTCTAAAGGAGAGAAGGTAACAGGCTGTCGAGTACAGCAGGAACATTTGACCTAGGAAAAAATGCAGGGCTAAGACAGATCTTCAGAAAGGACCCCACAGAAGTGAGTGAGTATATGGGAAGGGAACACAGGAAGAAATGAAGGATGAGCCCTGGTTACTGAGCTGGGTGCCTCCGGGAGCTATGGGTACCATCACTAGCCTAGAAGACATTAGGGAGTAGATTTGGTCAGAAAAATGAGGGGTTTGGTTTTGTTGGGCTTGGAGGATATAGGCGATTGTGTGGCTTTCAGGAGAGAGACCAGGCCTCCAAGTAGAAAAGTGGAAGTTATTGGCATAAAGGTGATAGTTGAAGCAATCCTAAGGTTGGATCATCCAGGGAGAGCAATGGACTAACAAGGAAGGCCCAGGATATGGAGTACTGGTATTTCAGAAGAGGATGGAGGAAGAGGAAGACCAAGAAATGTAGAAACCTGATTTCTGACTCTTGGATTAACTCCCTTGGTTACATATAGTGGATTCCTAAAGAAGAGAAGACGTGGAGAAGACGCCCCGTGGAATTGCACCGTCTTTGCCTTGAGCTGGAGCTTACTCACTGGTGAGCTGGCCTGGCCAGTGCTGAGTCCAAAAGGCCCATGATTGACTTGGGATGTTGATAGGGCAGCTTCCTCTCAGCCTCTTTCCTCATGCTTCCTCCTGGTCTTGACCCTTGGGGGTCTTACCTCCGTAGTTGCCAAAGGAGGTGATGAACAAACACTTTTAAATAAAGGGCAGAGCTCATCTAGCCACCTCCTTCTCCATTTAACTCTCATGCCCAGTAGGCTTCTACCTGGGCAAGGAGGGAAGGAAAGGAATAAAAGGGCTTTTAAAATAAAACATTTAATCTATTGGTCTTTGGTGTGGGGGAATTTGATACATCCACACTGTATTACAACTGAAGTATTGACCTTAGATCTTTTTTTCTGTTTTTCATTATTGGTTGTTGAAAACATTACAGATCTCTTGACATATCATATTTCATACATTTGATTCAAGTGGGTTATGAACTCCCATTTTTACCCCGTATACAGATTGCAGAATCACATCGGTTACACATCCACATTTTTACATATTGCCAAACTAGTGACTGTTGTATTCTGCTGCCTTTCCTATTCTCTACTATCCCCCCTCCCCTCCCCTCCCATCTTCTCTCTCTACCCCATCTACTGTAATTCATTTCTCTCCCTTGTTTTTTTTTCCCTTTCCCCTCACATCCTCTTGTATGTAATTTTGTATAACAATGAGGGTCTCCTTCCATTTCCATGCAATTTCCCTTCTCTCTCCCTTTCCCTCCCACCTCTCGTCCCTGTTTAATGTTAATCTTTTTCTCATGCTCTTCCTCCCTGCTCTGTTTTTAGTTGCTCTCCTTATATCAAAGAAGACATTTGGCATTTGTCTTTTAGGGATTGGCTAGCTTCACTTAGCATAATCTGCTCTAATGGCATCCATTTCCCTGCAAATGCCATGATTTTGTCATTTTTTTAGTGCTGAGTAATACTCCATTGTGTATAAATGCCACATTTTTTTAATCCATTCATCTATTGAAGGGCATCTAAGTTGGTTCCACAGTCTAGCTATTGTGAATTGTGCTGCTATGAACATCAATGTAGCAGTATCTCTATAGTACGCTCTTTTAAGGTCTTCAGGGAATAGTCCGAGAAGGGCAATAGCTGGGTCAAATGGTGGTTCCATTCCCAGCTTTCCCAGGAATCTCCATACTGCTTTCCAAATTGGCCGCACCAATTTGCAGTCCCACCAGCAATGTACAAGTGTACCCCTTTCCCCACATCCTTGCTAGCACTTGTTGTGCTTCATAATGGCTGCTAATCTTACTGGAGTGAGATGGTATCTTAGGGTGGTTTTGATTTGCATTTCTCTTACTGCTAGAGATGGTGATCATTTTTTCAAGTACTTGTTGATTGTATGTCCTCCTCTGAGAAGTGTCTGTTCAGTTGACCTTAGATCTTCATCAACATTAAGTAGTTGACTTCCAGGATGCTGCTGAGTAACCAGCTCTTTCTGCAAAGGTTCATGAGAAGGGACTATTAAGATGCATGCAGGTCACTTTCGTATATTTGCAATTGCTTCATTCATTCCATTAACTTTTTCATCATTCACAAAGTTTATCTTCTTAAGATTAGTAGTGACTGGTTTGGTTTTGCTTTTAGCCTTAAAGGTTTTTAACATTTTGGGGAGAGGATGCTACATGAAATATATTTCTGGGTTTCTGGCCTCTTCATTTGTTGTTGACCACTGTCTTAGACACTCCTGTGCAGTTGCTCAAGCTCCAGGTGATGCCTAAAAGGGATTTTGGTGGCTAAGAAGAAGGCATGGTAAGATTTAATCCATAAACTGTTTTCACGTATAATTTATTTTACCTACTAAAAAGCGCCAGCTGCTGGTATCAGAACCCTAGTGTACACCCCTCAGAGGAAGAAACCATTTTTTTATTTACTCCATTCCTCTAAGAGACTCCATTCCTTCACAGATTCCATGTCCCAAGAGCAGTCTTAGACTCTCTCTAGAGATCAGAATGGATCCTCAATGATAAAGGGGGGAAGGAAAATGAGAGGGTAGGAAGCAAGAATTCCAGAAAGAGGACCCAATCAACCATGTCAAATGCTTTAGGGAGGAGATCTGGACTATGGGACCGAAGAATCTGCAAACTTCCATTTATGATTTTGCAAAGAGGTGCTTCAATGGAATAGGATTGGAGACTGAATTGGGTGGAGGATAAATGGAGACAAATGGAAAAAGGAGAAAATGGAACCAGACACTGTGGGCATTCTTTTTTTAATATTCTAATTTGTTATATATGACAGCAGAATGCATTTCCATTCATATTCCACATATAGAGCACAATTTTTCATATCTCTGGTTTACACAAAGTAGAGTCACACCACTCGTGTCTTCATACATGTACTTAGGGTAATGATGTCCATCTCACTCCACCGTCCTTCCTACCCCCATGTGGGCATTCTTTTGAAGTGAGGAAAACAATGATGGAGAAAGACAGAGGGTGATTTTCCAAACCAATTAGTTAACAAATTTAAAAGAAAAATGCTGGGTTTGTTAGATCACAAAAAAGAAAATTTTTAGAGAAATATTACTACCAACCCTCAGTTATTTCATTCGTTCAAATCATGGGACTTGGATTTTGGAAGGACGCATAGGGCCAATGTCTGACTGTCTTCTTGAAGCAGAGACGTGAAAGCCAGGGACTACATTCTGAATTTAGAAATTATTTCCTCCTTAAACTGTTCACAGACCTTAGAGTCCAAAGGGTATGGTAAGTCAGGGGATTCAACTTAGAAATTTAGAAAATAATTCAAATAATAATTCAACTTAGAAAGGCACTTGCTGTGCAGCTGTAGTATTTGCTCTGTGATACAACTTCAGCATGTATGTTGACCTAACAAATATTGGGTAGAGTTACTTTGTGGTATTTTAGCATTAAAAAAAGGGAAGGGTGGGGGGGAGGGAGGGAGTTGGGGGGAGCAAGACCTCTGCTCTCAAAGTGGTTAATACATATCAGGGAAGAAAGACAACTCTATCAGTAACATCACATGTCACAATAAATGCTACCATAGAGGTAGAATACAGACCCATGAGAAAGTGAGGCAATGGGTACCATACAGAGGGTTCAGTGAAGGACCAGGAAGAAATAATAATGGTTAAGCTGAAAAATGGACAACTTCTAAAAAATAAAAGTAGAGGGATTAAAAAAAAAATCATGATCTCTCTGAACATAAAAATTCTTTGATTACAGCTTAGTGTACTTCCTTCTGATCTCTTTCTTTCTTGAATAACATTATTTGTGAAAATTGTGCTTACTGACATTTTAAGAAAAAGGTGAAAAGAACAACGTAGAAAGAAAGAAAGAAAAACACAAAAGAAAGATAAACAACTCACTACCTGTAAATACCTACCCTTGAATGAACATTATTCTGGTGTATCTGTGTATATCTTGATGGACAGAAAAATAGGTAGACAAGTTAATAAAAATACTCTTATTTAAATGGGATCATATAACATTTTAAAAACAAAAATGCTTAATTAAATTTCACTAGGATTCAACAGATCAAAAAGGACTGGAAATAGAACTGAAGGAATTGGTAAACTTTCGTTAAATGTATTTCAACAAGAGACGTTGTTGCAATAAAATCCACATTTAAAGAAAATAGATTATGAAATTATGAAAATGTTGAGTTAGAACATTGCATATATATAATTGGTGCACACACGCAAACATATATGTAAACCAAATATATGTTATGCTATGAAAAATAAGGTCATTAGCATTTCTCACATGCCCCCCACAATTTCTTGATTTTGCTAATCATACTGTTAACCGAGGTTCAGAGAGAAAGAGGAGCTACTTGAGGTCAAACACAGCTAGTAAATGCAGAGCAGGGATTGAAGCTCAGGCCTGTCGGGTTTTGCACAGGACGCTTCCCAGGATAACTAGATCAGGGTAGTGCTGGTGATGGAGCCCAGGAGAACTGGCCATTTGTGGGTGAGCTAATGATCAGAGTAATTAAGACAATGACCCCTGGACAACCTGATCTTTTCTGCCATCTTTCTTTTGAACAACCTTGTGGAATAAAACCCTGTCTATAATTCTTCAGGCTTGTGTTTTGATTCATCACATTATTATGGCCCCTAATGTGTGTTCCAGGAAAGGGCACTTGATTTTGTAAGCAGAATAAAGTTCTCCACTTTTCTCCACAAGTTAAATAACTGTCTCTGGAGTCAGAAAAGGTAGAAAATAAGAATTTTCTTAGGACTCCATCAGTCTTAGTTCACCTTCTGGCATTTTAATAAATTGCTTTTTGAAAAATATAGCATGATTCCTAAACATAAACCAAATTTCACCTGACTCTCAACACTTCTCCCAGAACATGACTATGCTAAAAAAACTGGCAGGCTCGGGCTTGGTTGCTTGCCCATTGTTCCCCAACATGGTACCTTCCTAGGGACCCTGAAGGGCCATGGTGGCTCTGTGCTCAGCTCCTCAGGAGCTTACTTTAGAAACAAATCCTCGGCCCCAACAAGAATGCTCAGTGACCTTGACCTAGAGACTCCAGAGGGCTCAAGCACTCTGGCTCTTGGTAGTGTCCATCTCCACTGCCTTGGGACTCTGCAGCAAAAGCCTGGAGTGAAATTGGGAGTGGAAGGGGTTTGGCCTCCTGGTTGACCTCACTGATATGAGCTGCTCTCCCTGAGCCTCAGGGCCTTTGGGTCCTCCTCCCCTCTCCCTGGGTAACTTGCCTTCCAGGAAAGGCCAGTGGCTGGTCCCTTTTCTTCCAGTTGATTCTTCCATTTTGCTGGGAGATGAGGTGAAGGGCACGGCATCTGGTGGAGGGGCTGCTTTGGCTGCCTTTTTGAAGCCTGTGGTGGGGGTTGAGTGTGTTTGGCCCTGACTCATCCAAATTTGCTTTCAATTGTAAGGGTTTCTGCCCCTCTTTTTGTACCCTGAATATTAAGGTAACAGGAAAAGAGTCACCCCAGTATGTATGATATTTTAAGTCAGACTGTTCTAAAACACTTCTTCACATTTGATTAAAAAAAAAAAAAAATCTTCAAATTAATCCAGCATTTTGGGAGCCTGAGGCTGGAGGATTGCAAGTTCAAAGCCAGTCTTAGCAACTGAGCGAGGTCCTGTCTCAAAATAAAATATAAAAAGGCCTAGAGGATGTGGCTCCATGGTTAAGCACCCCTGAGTCCAATCCCTGGTGCCCCTGCAATTAAAAAAAAAATTAAAAATCCTCACCATTTTTATATCATGTGGAAAGATGAAGCAGATTGTTCTTGGACTTGGCCACGGAGGTGGCAGGTTGGACTGTAGGATGACATTGTGCCCATGGGGACATACACTAGCTGTGAGGCAGAGCCCCCGGAAGGGGACTTCGAATAGTCCCAGCTCTTGAGGTCCCAGTGTGACCATTTCAGGCAGGATGTGGAGAAGGGTCGGGGCCCAGTGGGCTCAGGTGGAACCGAAAGTCTGAGCTCTGCAAGCTTAATTTTCATGACAGCTTCTGAGTTCATTTCCTGGCGGTGCTTCACGATGTTTAGGATTTTTCCCGCCTCCTGTCAGTTTCATCTCAGAATGCTAAAGAGAATCTGAAGCAGGGGAAGGTTTTGTTTTTAACATTTTAATTTTAATTATTTAATTATTTATTTTTTATTTTTGTTTTTGTGGTACAAGGAATTTTACCCAAAGTGCTCTACCACTAAGCTACATCGCCCCCAACCCTGGTTTTTTTTTTTTTTTAATGTTGAGACAGGGTCTTGCTAAATTGCCAAACTGGCCTCAAGCTTGATTCTCCTGCCTCAGCCTCCTGAGTTGCTGGGATTACAGGCCTGTACCACCATGGCTGGCAATAGGAACATTTTAAAATAGAACCATGGGCACATCCAATATTCTGGTTATGCACAAGACAGTGTCTCTCTATAGAGATTTTCTGTGTTTTCTGTCAGCAATATTTGAGACAACATCAAGACACATCATCTATACTGTATGAACACACTCGTTGGGACAGTGGTACAGACTATTTGAGAATAGCACTGTTGGGGAAGATGTAGAACTCGAGCTGTGGTCCCTGTGGGGTGCAACTCTGTCCCTTTACCCTGCTGTTTCAGTTCAGGAATCTGGGTGCCAGAACAGGAATGGAATATCTGAGGGCTAAGAGGAACAATCCTATTCTCAGATGGAGAAACTGAGGCCCAAAGAGAAGTCTCTTGTCTATAGCCATGTGGTTAAGATATGTAGATTTAATTCAGAGAAGTGCACCCTGACTCTGCATGTCTATATCCAATAGTCAGTTACAAAATGGAGATCATTTGCCTGGTACACTGGCACACAACTGCAATCCCAGTGGCTTAGAAGGTTGAGGCAGGAGGATCACAAGTTCAAGGCCAGCCTCAGCAACTTAGTGAGGCCCTAAGGAACTTAGTGAAACCCTGTCTCAAAATTTAAAAATAAATAAATTATTTAAAAGTGCTGGGGATGTTGCTCAGTGGTTAAGCACCCTGGGTTCATTCTCTGATTGAACTCCCCTACCCCTCCGCAAAGGAGATAATCTATCCCTTCATTCAGATTCCCAACAACTGTCTTGAGAAATTTTTTTCTGTTTTGCACTAGTTGTTTTTGATGGATGTCATTATCTCTCTTGTGTGATAATGTTTTACCATTTCCAAACCACTTTCATATGCATGGTCTCTCTTAATCCTCTCCACATTCCTGCTTGATGGTGTATCAGGAATGCATTTGGTTGCAATTAGCAGCAAACCACAATGGCTCAAACACAGAGGGAGGTGTTTTCTCACATAATGTTGGTGGTGGTTCATCAACTCAATGAGGTCATGTCAGGGTTTACATCACTGATTATTTGACTTCTACCTGAGGTTTGAAAGATGGCTACTCTTGTGCCAGGTTTCATATTCCTTTTTTGGCGGGTGTGGTGGGAGTGGGGGTGAAGGTACTGAGGATTGAACCCAGGGCACTCGACCACTGAGCCACATCCCCAGCCCTATTCTGTATTTTATTTAGAGACAGCATCTCTCTGAGTTGCTTATCGCCTCACTTTTGCTGAGGCTGGCTTTGAACTTGTGGTCCTCCTGTCTCAGCCTCCCCACCCCCACCCCCACCCCCTGGGGTTACAGGTGTGTGCCATGTCCTCGCCTTCATATTCTTTTGTAAGTCAGGAATAAAAGGGAAACAAGGCAGGGATTGCTTTCTAGAGCCCTGAGTAAAATTCTGCTCTTGTCTCCTTGGCACAGGGAACCTAAGGGAGTGTTTCTCGTGGAGCTAGAACTTCTTGGAGCTTGAAAAACTGACTTTCACCAGCAAGGCAACCAACAGTGTCTGCCCCAGGTGGGCCACGGCTGCTGCTCCCCTCTCCCTGCCTGATAATCAGCAATGTTGGGCTTTGCCACATTCTCATTTCCCTCCTGTTCACCAATCTTTCCGTTAAATAACCTTCTTTCCTCCCAGAATTACAAAGGCATAGAATGCTTGTTCTAGAACCTTGGAATATTTGGGAGGGAATGGAAGCAAAATCCCGAATAATCTCCTACCTAAAGATAATGGGCAAATGATAACATTTTGGAATAGTTCCTTCCAGAAAGATTTCCCACAGGTATGTTAGTGATGTTTTATTATATGCCTAGTATTTTATCATGGCTGTGTGTGTGTGTGTGTGTGTGTGTGTGTGTGTGGTCCTGGGGATGGAATCCAGGGCCTTGCACGTGCTAGGCCCCTGTGCCATGGTTTTTTACTCAATGCCATATTAGATTTTCCCATGTCATTAAGTTCTTTCAAAGTCAAAATTATATGTTTATTTTCATTATTTTTTGAAGATATATGTTTGTTGTAAAACATTCACACTTAGCACATCTCCCATCTCAAGCCACTATAAACAGCCAGTCAGAAGGGTGACTAATTTTTAATTCATCGGATTCATTTAGCCATTCTCACATTATCGGACATTCAGGTTGTTTCCAATTTCTCATTATTGAAGATAACATTTTGATGAGTATCCTCATACGTAGATTCTATTCACATTTCTGATTATTTCCTTTGTGTAGATTCCTAGAAATTGAATTACTGGGTTAAAGGATACGAACATTTTTAAAGTGCCTGATGCATATTGCCAAATTGCTTTCTGGAAAGACTGTAACATTTGTAATTTGACCAGCATTTTATGAGCATGCTCAGCTTACTCCAACTTTACTAGAAATTATAAATAACTTTCAGCCCTTTTGCAAGAAAGCAATGTGGCTTTGCAGAAAGTATGACAGTCAGAAGGGTGACAAATTTCGAACAATAGTCCGAAGACCTGATTTTAGGTTCTGATTTTACCAGTACTTGTGTGTGACCTTGGGCAAAACACCTCATTTCTCAGTTCAGTTAAAAATTATTGTGTACTATAGTGAGCATCGTTGGTTTCCTGCTCAGTAATTATTTCACCCTTACTAATTTCATTAGGACCCTGATTTAACCCTCCTTTGAAGCCTTAGAACTCTAGGGGATGCTGGCTGCAGCCTCAGGGGCTGGGTGTTGATTGATCTGAGTGAGGGTCTTTTGGTCTCCAGACCCATTTCCAATCTTAAAACTTATTGAGAAATTCAAAACAATTTTGTTTATGTGGATTATATCATATTTTCTGCATTTGACTGTAAAACTGAGAACATTTTAAGCTATTTTTTGTTCTTTTTAGATAATACATGACAATAGAGTATATTATTATTAACATATATTACACATACATGGAGTATAACTTATTCTAATTAGGACCCCATTCTTGTGGTTGAACATGATGTGGAGTTACACTACTCATGAACTCATGTATGAACATAGGAAAGTTACGTCCAGTTCATTCCACTGTCTTTTTTATTTCTATCCCCCGTGCCTTCCCTTCATTCCCCTTTGTCTAATCCAACGAACTTCTATTCTTCCCTCCCTCACCCTTTATTGTGTGTTAGCATCCACATATCAGAGAGAACATTTGGCCTTTGGTTTTTTTGAGATTGGCTTATTTCACTTAGCATGATAGTCTCCAGTTTCATCCATTTGCTGGAAAATGCCATAGTTTCATCCTTATTTATGGCTGAATAATATTCCACTGTGTATGTATACCACAATTTCTTTATCCATTCATCTGTCAAAACTATTTAACAAAGATATAGTAAGCCCAATAAGTATTAACCAGTGAATACGTTTTTTTATAAAAATAACTGTATTTTCCAAAACTAAAAAGAAAAAAAATCTTAGTAAGTTAGAATGGCATCATTTTACACTTTTCAAGTCTTTTTTAATATCTGACTTGTTAGATGTTCACATCTGCTTCTTCATTCGGTGTACTGTGTCATCACCCATCACGTAGTATCTGTAAAACTCACTCTGAGGAAATGGTGGGGTGCGGGGAGCGGCAGTCATTTTATGAAAACAATGTCAGAGACTCCAGAGGGCCCCAAACCAGACTTTGAACGCTCTCATGGCCATCGTGCCGCCTTTGCTGGTAATTGCTTTAGGAAGGGACACAGAGCCCACTTTTTGCCCTGTGAAGCACTGAGAGAAGCTATGGGGCGTTGGCAAAATTCTTGCTCCCAAGAAAAACGTATGAATGATCTTATTGTGTCCATATGTGACATCAGAAAATGCCACAGCTATCTTCCCACTGGCCTGAGGACGCAGCTGGTAGATCACCAGGGCAAAGTCAGGGGACCAGCAGGTAGGCCGGGCTTTGGCCTCAAACTTGGGCTCCCTCATGGTGCAAGGTCAACCTCGGAATTGGAGAGGACATTTGAACAGAATGCGGCATGAAGAAGTAGAGTGCCACAGTGCCGGGCCCTAAAATAAGGCATGGGGTGAGTTGAGGGGGCGTGGCGGCCTGCCAGGGAGTCAAGACCCCTGCTGCTCCAACTGGAAGCTGGTGGCCCTGCGTTATGTGGTTGTGAATCCAGCCATTTTCAGCTGATCCCCGGGACCGTTCATACCTACCCAGGCAGAGCATTAGGGGAAATGGTGACTATTCAGGATGCTGGGGTTGTGTGGGATACGCTTTTGTGGCCTGTGTGTCTTATACAAAAGGAATTAGAGAAAAACACAAGCTTATGCCCCACTGAAAGCTAAGAGGGCAGGAATCTTATCTCCAGGAGACATTCGGGCCAAGAAAACCTTAGAGGCCAGGCCTCTCTCAAACACCTTCCTGTAGGCGTCTCTACATGACACTGCACAGGCTGTGACCAGCACTGGCTTGGAGGTGGTGGTTCCCTGCCTGAGAATATGATTTGGATTGCCTCGGGGCAGAGGTCTTAAAACTAGGTCAGGGAGATGGGTAGAGCACAAGACCTCAATCGGGAGACCCATGTTTCATGAGCTATAGAACCGACCAGAAGAAATACGATGGAAGCCTACTATATTTTAAGGGACTATATTGCCTAAGAAACCCTAATCTTGGCCAAGAAGAGCCATGATTTATTTTTTAAATCCATAATCCTGTGGTTGCTAAAGCTTTTCCACTGGCCCTCTTGAACATGGCCGCTAAAAATTCATTTTTCTTCTTACCAAGTATCTTAGCACAGGATGTTGTAACAAATTACCATAGGCTGGGTGGCTAACAACACACATCTATTTTGTACAGCTCTGATGATTGGGAAGGCCAAGATCTGGGTACAGCAGTTTTGGTCCCGGGGAGAGCCAGGACTCCCTGGTTTGCATCTGGCTGTTCTTTCACTCTATCCTCATGTGACAGAGCAGAGAGAGGGAGGGCGGACTTTCATGTCTCTTTACAAGGACACTAGTCCTATTCATGAGAGGTCTACCCTCATGACCTAATTCCTCCAGAAGGCCCCACCTCCCAATACCATCACCAACACACAGGGGTTAAGATCTCAGATAATGAATGGAAGGGGCACACAAACATTCAGTCCATATCCACAAGGATCTATCTCCAGCAGACTTCTGGGAAAATGTAAATGTCTTCCAGTAGAGAGTAACATGATACCAACCACTTTCTACATATCAGATATTTTACATTCATCATCACATGTAATCCTCACAATAACCCTGAATTGATAGTGTGATTCCTGTTTTACAGATGAGGAAACTGAAACTTAGATGGTTTAAGAAACTTGCTGGTTCCTTCTGACCTCACAACCTGGTTGCTTTTCTCCACCAACAGGTACAGCTAACTGTGGTCACTTTTGTTTGGGCTTGCCCATCTGGGTTGCAGCACACGGTGGGGGTTGGGGATGAAACAGTGCAGAAGTGAAGAACTCTGATCCCACAGGGACTGGAAATGAATGGGCCCTCCAAGAAGCAAATTAAATCCAGCACGTAGTGACCAAAAACACTCATTCAGATTTGCTTAAACAAAAATGAAGCGTAGCAAGAAGTCCATGGGTGGGACAGTTTTGGGGCAAGATGGCAAGAGGAATGGACCTGGCTGTTAAGAGGGGAGCCCAGTGTTTCAGCCAGTTGTTTTGCTGCTGTGACTAAAAGATCTAACCAGAACAATTTTAGGAGAAAAAGTTTATTTTAGGGCTCATGATTTTAGAGGTCTCAATTCATAGCAAGCCGGCTCTATTCCTCAGGGCTCGAGGTGAGGGAAAACATCATGGTGGAAGAGTATGGCAGAGGGAAGCGGCTTAATGGTGATCAGAAAGCAGAGAGAGAAAGAGAGAGAGAGAGAGAGAGAGGGAGAGAGAGAGAGAGAGAGAGAGAGAGAGAGAGAGAGAGAGAGATCTCCACTTGCTGAATACAAATATGTCACTCAAAGCCATGCCCCAATTCCCCCCTCCTCCAGCCATATCCTACCACTTCATTTACCACTCAGTTAATCCCTATGGAGGATTAATTCACTGATTGTGTGAAGCCTCTTACAACCCAATCACTTCTCCTCTGAGCCTTCCTGTATCATTTCACACATGAGCTTTTGGGGGACACCTCACATTCAAACCATAACACCCAGAGTCCTTTCTGGCCCATTTTACATGATATCAGATAGGTTGCTGCTTGTGCTGGCTATCCTTGGGAGACGGTGGTACCCACTGGCCTGAGCCCTGTGTCCTTAATGACTGTGGGGCACATGGTGCTGGCTTCGTTTCCATAGTGTGGTTCACACTCCCAGACCCAGGTAAGATTCGTCTCCAAGACACCCTCCTGGTTAACCCAGGCTCCTCTGACTTTTTGTGGACTTCATAGCTTCTCAGTGCTTATATATGTAAAGGAAATTATAAACTAGCATTCAGAAACCCCAATGCAGAAACAAACACATTCTTTATGAAGTGATTCACCAAAGGTTTCTTTTCAGGACAGAAATACCCTGTGACATCTGACCTGAGGGTGGTTATATCCTGTTTCTCCCAACAGCTCCAAAAGATGGTTTCTCAGAATGGATAATGAAGGGACTGGGAGCTCTGCCAGGCTGACCCTTCATTTTGCAGGTGAGGCTGTGGAGGCTCAGAGAGGGGAAGTGACTTGTCTGAGTTTTCACAGCTAATTGGTGTCCCTGTAAGCAGCAGAAGCCAGGCAAGATGCATCACTCTCTTGGCTGTTAGCCACAAATGTCAGGAACCCCCAAGATTCCCACTGTGGCAACTCATTCATTAACTGATTGAAATTTCTTTCTCAGTGCTAATCGTATTGCTGATTCCATCAACATTTGGCAACACCAAATATTCACCACCTGTGTACAATTTGGTAGCTCTTCTACTTAAAAACTTTCTAGAACTTTTATAAGTTTTGAGAGGGAAACTTAAATTTTAATATTTTGAGATTTTCTAGATAAAGTCCATGTTTACCCAAATTATACTTAATCGTTTTGTAGGCATAGATCATATTATATCCCTGTCTTTTTATTGATATTCATTTCTTTTCTTCTGATTCTCTTTCAAGTGGAAGCAGAGTCTCAAAGAATCAGAATTTGGAAGACAAGAAGGACCACTGGAACTTGATAGAACTCTTCTCTAGTATTGGTGAAGTTATGTTCCTCCTGAAATTTAAAAAAAGAACAAACTGACATAGTGTCCCTGTAGTATAATTTTATGTTCCAAAATTATTTGGGTGTGTTTTCATGGAGACAGCTAATACATAACATGTTAATCTGCAACCCTATTTGGGTTGTCTTTTTGCTAAGACTGACCACTGTTAGAAGACAAGGGCACCGTCTCCCTCCGTAATATGGACACTGATGGCAGCACACAGAGGCACATAGTCAACCCATGGACTAAGGGAGTGGATGCAGCTCACTGAGTGAGGCTCATTCTTTATGGCAAAGAAGGAGCAAGGGATAAATAACATGCAACTTCCAGAAAGAGCAACAAGGATACCATTCCGGTAAAGAGTAGAAAAGACTAGTTTCCGGCTAGCATCTGCCAAAGTTGGTCAGGAAGGAGGACAGCAATGATGATCATTTCTCAGAAAATGTTTCTGTTCGGGCACGGATGCAATTGGCCTGGGAAACAAAGCCATGCCGAGGAGCAGAGGCCAGGGGTCTTGCTGACCACCCTCCCTTT